>NC_143033.1:810000-1151250 GCF_057628025.1 Oncorhynchus mykiss | reverse complement strand
CCCATTGTCAGAATCAGTGGTTTCCCTCCATTGTCAGGATCAGTGGTTTTCCCCATTGTCAGGATCAGAGGTTTCCCCCCATTGTCAGGATCAGTGGTTTCCCCCATTGTTAGGATCAGTGGTGTCTCCCCATTGTGAGGATCAGTGGTTTCCCCCCGTTGTCAGGACCAGAGGTTTCCCCCAGTGTTAGGATCAGTGGTTTCCCCCCGTTGTCAGGATCAGTGGTTTCCCCCCGTTGTCAGGATCAGAGGTTTCCCCCCATTGTCTGGATCAGTGGTTTCCCCCATTGTCAGGATCAGTGGTTTCCCCCATTGTCAGGATCATTGGTGTCTCCCCATTGTGAGGATCAATGGTGTCCCCCCGTTGTCAGGATCAGAGGTTTCCCCCCGTTGTCAGGATCTGTGGTTTCCCCCATTGTCAGGATCAGTGGTTTACCTCCATTGTCAGGATCCGTGGTTTCCCTCCATTGTCAGGATCAGTGGTTTTCCCCATTGTCAGGATCAGAGGTTCCCCCCATTGTCAGGATCAGTGGTGTCCCCCATTGTCAGGATCAGTGGTGTCTCCCCATTGTGAGGATCAGTGGTTTCCCCCCGTTGTCAGGACCAGAGGTTTCCCCCAGTGTCAGGATCAGTGGTTTCCCCCCGTTGTCAGGATCAGTGGTTTCCCCCCGTTGTCAGGGTCAGTGGTTTAACCCTGTTGTCAGGATCTGTGGTTTCCCCCGTTGCCAGGAACAGTGGTTTTCCCCCATTGTCAGGATCAGTGGATTCCCCCCATTGTCAGGATCAGTGGTTTGACCCCATTGTCAGGATCAGTGGTTTAACCCTATTGTCAGGATCAGTGGTTTGACCCCATTGTCAGGATCAGTCGTTTAACCCTATTGTCAGGATGAGTGGTTTAACACCATTGTCAGGATCAGTGGTGTCTCCCATTGTCAGGATCAGTGGTTTCTCCCCATTGTCAGGATCAGTGGTTTCCCCCCATTGTCAGGATCAGTGGTTTCCCCCCATTGTCAGGATCAGTGGTTTCCCTCCATTGTCAGGATCAGTGGTTTACCCCATTGTCAGGATCAGTGGTTTCCCCCCGTTGTCAGGATCAGAGGTTTCCCCCTTTGTCAGGATCAGTGGTTTCCCCCATTGTCAGGATCGGTGGTGTCCCCCATTGTCAGGATCAGTGGTTTCCCCCCATTGTCAGGATCAGTGGTTTCCAGAATTGTCAGGATCAGTGGTTTCCCCCATTGTCAGGATCATAGGTGTCTCCCCATTGTGAGGATCAGTGGTGTCCCCCATTGTCAGGATCAGAGGTTTCCCCCCGTTGTCAGGATCAGAGGTTTCCCCCCATTGTCAGGATCAGTGGTTTCCCTCCATTGTCAGGATGAGTGGTTTCCCTCCATTGTCAGGATCAGTGGTTTCCCCCATTGTCAGGATCATTGGTGTCTCCCCATTGTGAGGATCAGTGGTGTCCCCCCGTTGTCAGGATCAGAGGTTTCCCTCCGTTGTCAGGATCAGAGGTTTCCCCCCGTTGTCAGGATCAGAGGTTTCCCCCCATTGTCAGGATCAGTGGTTTCCAGAATTGTCAGGATCAGTGGTTTCCCCCATTTTCAGGATCATAGGTGTCTCCCCATTGTGAGGATCAGTGGTGTCCCCCGTTGTCAGGATCAGAGGTTTCCCCCCGTTGTCAGGATCAGACGTTTCCCCCCATTGTCAGGATCAGTGGTTTCCCTCCATTGTCAGGATCAGTGGTTTCCCTCCATTGTCAGGATCAGTGGTTTCCCCCATTGTCAGGATCATTGGTGTCTCCCCATTGTGAGGATCAGTGGTGTCCCCCCGTTGTCAGGATCAGAGGTTTCCCTCCGTTGTCAGGATCAGAGGTTTCCCCCCGTTGTCAGGATCAGAGGTTTCCCCCCATTGTCAGGATCAGTGGTTTCCCTCCGTTGTCAGGATCAGAGGTTTCCCCCCGTTGTCAGGATCAGAGGTTTCCCCCCGTTGTCAGGATCAGAGGTTTCCCCCCATTGTCAGGATCAGTGGTTTCCCTCCGTTGTCAGGATCAGAGGTTTCCCCCCGTTGTCAGGATCAGAGGTTTCCCCCCGTTGTCAGGATCAGAGGTTTCCCCCCGTTGTCAGGATCAGAGGTTTCCCCCCATTGTCAGGATCAGTGGTTTCCCTCCATTGTCAGGATGAGTGGTTTCCCTCCATTGTCAGGATCAGTGGTTTCCCCCATTGTCAGGATCATTGGTGTCTCCCCATTGTGAGGATCAGTGGTGTCCCCCCGTTGTCAGGATCAGAGGTTTCCCTCCATTGTCAGGATCAGAGGTTTCCCCCCGTTGTCAGGATCAGAGGTTTCCCCCCATTGTCAGGATCAGTGGTTTCCAGAATTGTCAGGATCAGTGGTTTCCCCCATTTTCAGGATCATAGGTGTCTCCCCATTGTGAGGATCAGTGGTGTCCCCCGTTGTCAGGATCAGAGGTTTCCCCCCGTTGTCAGGATCAGACGTTTCCCCCCATTGTCAGGATCAGTGGTTTCCCTCCATTGTCAGGATCAGTGGTTTCCCTCCATTGTCAGGATCAGTGGTTTCCCCCATTGTCAGGATCATTGGTGTCTCCCCATTGTGAGGATCAGTGGTGTCCCCCGTTGTCAGGATCAGAGGTTTCCCCCCGTTGTCAGGATCAGACGTTTCCCCCCATTGTCAGGATCAGTGGTTTCCCTCCATTGTCAGGATCAGTGGTTTCCCTCCATTGTCAGGATCAGTGGTTTCCCCCATTGTCAGGATCATTGGTGTCTCCCCATTGTGAGGATCAGTGGTGTCCCCCCGTTGTCAGGATCAGAGGTTTCCCTCCGTTGTCAGGATCAGAGGTTTCCCCCCGTTGTCAGGATCAGAGGTTTCCCCCCATTGTCAGGATCAGTGGTTTCCCTCCGTTGTCAGGATCAGAGGTTTCCCCCCGTTGTCAGGATCAGAGGTTTCCCCCCGTTGTCAGGATCAGAGGTTTCCCACCATTGTCAGGATCAGTGGTTTCCCTCCATTGTCAGGATCAGTGGTTTCCCTCCATTGTCAGGATCAGTGGTTTCCCCCATTGTCAGGATCAGAGGTTTCCCCCCATTATCAGGAGCAGTGGTTTCCCCCCATTGTCAGGATCAGTGGATTCCCCCCATTGTCAGGATCATTGGTTTCCCCCCATTGTCAGGATCAGTGGTTTCCCCCCATTGTCAGGATCAGTGGTTTCCCTCCATTGTCAGGATCAGAGGTTTCCCCCCATTGTCAGGATCAGTGGTATCCCTCCGTTGTCAGGATCAGAGGTTTCCCCCCGTTGTCAGGATCAGTGGTTTCCCCCCGTTGTCAGGATCAGAGGTTTCCCCCATTGTCAGGATCAGAGGTTTCCCCCAGTTGTCAGGATCAGAGGTTTCCCCCCATTGTCAGGATCAGTGGTTTCCCTCCGTTGTCAGGATCAGTGGCTTCCCTCCATTGTCAGGATCAGTGGTTTCCCTCCATTGTCAGGATCAGTGGTTTCCCCCATTGTCAGAATCAGTGGTTTCCCTCCATTGTCAGGATCAGTGGTTTTCCCCATTGTCAGGATCAGAGGTTTCCCCCCATTGTCAGGATCAGTGGTTTCCCCCATTGTCACGATCAGTGGTGTCTCCCCATTGTGAGGATCAGTGGTTTCCCCCCGTTGTCAGGACCAGAGGTTTCCCCCAGTGTCAGGATCAGTGGTTTCCCCCCGTTGTCAGGATCAGTGGTTTCCCCCCGTTGTCAGGATCAGAGGTTTCCCCCCATTGTCTGGATCAGTGGTTTCCCCCATTGTCAGGATCAGTGGTTTCCCCCATTGTCAGGATCATTGGTGTCTCCCCATTGTCAGGATCAATGGTGTCCCCCCGTTGTCAGGATCAGTGGTTTCCCCCATTGTCAGGATCAGTGGTTTCCGCCCGTTGTCAGGATCAGTGGTTTAACCCTGTTGTCAGGATCAGTGGTTTCCCCCGTTGTCAGGATCAGTGGTTTTCCCCCATTGTCAGGATCAGTGGATTCCCCCCATTGTCAGGATCAGTGGTTTGACCCCATTGTCAGGATCAGTGGTTTAACCCTATTGTCAGGATCAGTGGTTTGACCCCATTGTCAGGATCAGTGGTTTAAGCCTATTGTCAGGATCAGTGGTTTAACCCCATTGTCAGGATCAGTGGTGTCTCCCATTGTGAGGATCAGTGGTTTCTCCCCGTTGTCAGGATCAGTGGTGTCTCCCGTTGTCAGGATAAGAGGTTTCCCCCCATTGTCAGGATCAGTGGATTCCCCCCATTGTCAGGATCAGTGGTTTCCCCCCATTGTCAGGATCAGTGGTTTCCCTCCATTGTCAGGATCAGTGGTTTACCCCATTGTCAGGATCAGTGGTTGCCCCCCGTTGTCAGGATCAGAGGTTTCCCCCTTTGTCAGGATCAATGGTTTCCCCCATTGTCAGGATCGGCGGTTTCCCCCCATTGTCAGGATCAGTGGTTTCCCCCCATTGTCAGGATCGGTGGTTTACCCCATTGTCAGGATCAGTGGTTTCCCTCCATTGTCAGGATCAGTGGTTTCCCCCATTGTCAGGATCATTGGTGTCTCCCCATTGTGAGGATCAGTGGTGTCCCCCCCGTTGTCAGGATCAGAGGTTTCCCCCCATTGTCAGGATCAGATGTTTTCCCCCATTGTCAGGATCAGTAGATTCCCTCCATTGTCAGGATCAGTGGTTTCCCTCCATTGTCAGGATCAGTGGTTTCCCCGATTGTCAGGATCAGAGGATTCCCCCCATTGTCAGGATCAGTGGTTTCCCCCCATTGTCAGGATCAGTGGATTCCCCCCATTGTCAGGATCATTGGTTTCCCCCCATTGTCAGGATCAGTGGTTTCCCCCCATTGTCAGGATCAGTGGTTTCCCTCCATTGTCAGGATCAGTGGTTTCCCTCCATTGTCAGGATCAGTGTTTTCCCCCATTGTCAGGATCATTGGTGTCTCCCCATTGTGAGGATCAGTGGTGTCCCCCCGTTGTCAGGATCAGAGGTTTCCCTCCATTGTCAGGATCAGAGGTTTCCCCCATTGTCAGGATCAGTGGTTTCCCCCCATTGTCAGAATCAGTGGTTTCCCTCCATTGTCAGGATCAGTGGTTTTCCCCATTGTCAGGATCAGAGGTTTCCCCCCATTGTCAGGATCAGTGGTTTCCCCCATTGTCAGGATCAGTGGTGTCTCCCCATTGTGAGGATCAGTGGTTTCAACCCGTTGTCAGGACCAGAGGTTTCCCCCAGTGTCAGGATCAGTGGTTTCCCCCCGTTGTCAGGATCAGTGGTTTCCCCCCGTTGTCAGGATCAGTGGTTTAACCCTGTTGTCAGGATCAGTGGTTTCCCCCATTGTCAGGATCAGTGGTTTAACCCTATTGTCAGGATCAGTGGTTTGACCCCATTGTCAGGATCAGTGGTTTAACCCTATTGTCAGGATCAGTGGTTTAACACCATTGTCAGGATCAGTGGTGTCTCCCATTGTGAGGATCAGTGGTTTCTCCCCGTATTGTCAGGATCAGTGGATTCCCCCCATTGTCAGGATCAGTGGTTTCCCCCCATTGTCAGGATCAATGGTTTCCCCCCATTGTCAGGATCAGTGGTTTCCCTCCATTGTCAGGATCAGTGGTTTACCCCATTGTCAGGATCAGTGGTTTCCCCCCGTTTGTCAGGATCAGAGGTTTCCGCCTTTGTCAGGATCAGTGGTTTCCCCCATTGTCAGGATCGGTGGTTTCCCCCATTGTCAGGATCAGTGGTTTCCCCCCATTGTCAGGATCAGTGGTTTCCAGAATTGTCAGGATCAGTGGTTTCCCCCATTGTCAGGATCATAGGTGTCTCCCCATTGTGAGGATAAGTGGTGTCCCCCTTTGTAAGGATCAGAGGGTTCCCCCCGTTGTCAGGATCAGAGGTTTCCCCCCATTGTCAGGATCAGTGGTTTCCCTCCATTGTCAGGATCAGTGGTTTCCCTCCATTGTCAGGATCAGTGGTTTCCCCCATTGTCAGGATCATTGGTGTCTCCCCATTGTGAGGATCAGTGGTGTCCCCCCGTTGTCAGGATAAGAGGTTTGCCTCCGTTGTCAGGATCAGAGGTTTCCCCCCGTTGTCAGGATCAGAGGTTTCCCCCCATTGTCAGGATCAGTGGTTTCCCTCCGTTGTCAGGATCAGTGGTTTCCCTCCGTTGTCAGGATCAGAGGTTTCCCCCCGTTGTCAGGATCAGAGGTTTCCCCCCGTTGTCAGGATCAGAGGTTTCCCCCCATTGTCAGGATCAGTGGTGTCCCCCTTTGTAAGGATCAGTGGTTTCCCTCCGTTGTCAGGATCTGAGGTTTCCCCCCGTTGTCAGGATCAGAGGTTTCCCCCCGTTGTCAGGATCAGAGGTTTCCCCCCCATTGTCAGGATCAGTGGTTTCCCTCCATTGTCAGGATCAGTGGTTTCCCTCCATTGTCAGGATCAGTGGTTTCCCCCATTGTCAGGATCAGTGGATTCCCCCCATTGTCAGGATCTTTGGTTTCCCCCCATTGTCAGGATCAGTGGTTTCCCCCCATTGTCAGGATCAGTGGTTTCCCTCCATTGTCAGGATCAGAGGTTTTCCCCATTGTCAGGATCAGTGGTTTCCCCCCATTGTCAGAATCAGTGGTTTTCCTCCATTGTCAGGATCAGTGGTTTTCCCCATTGTCAGGATCAGAGGTTTCCCCCCATTGTCAGGATCAGTGGTGTCTCCCCATTGTGAGGATCAGTGGTTTCCCCCCGTTGTCAGGACCAGAGGTTTCCCCCAGTGTCAGGATCAGTGGTTTCCCCCCGTTGTCAGGATCAGTGGTTTCCCCCCGTTGTCAGGATCAGAGGTTTCCCCCCATTGTCTGGATCAGTGGTTTCCCCCATTGTCAGGATCAGTGGTTTCCCCCATTGTCAGGATCATTGGTGTCTCCCCATTGTCAGGATCAATGGTGTCCCCCCGTTGTCAGGATCAGTGGTTTCCCTCCATTGTCAGGATCAGAGGTTTCCCCCCGTTGTCAGGATCATAGGTGTCTCCCCATTGTGAGGATAAGTGGTGTCCCCCTTTGTAAGGATCAGAGGGTTCCCCCCGTTGTCAGGATCAGAGGTTTCCCACCATTGTCAGGATCAGTGGTTTCCCTCCATTGTCAGGATCAGTGGTTTCCCTCCATTGTCAGGATCAGTGGTTTCCCCCATTGTCAGGATCATTGGTGTCTCCCCATTGTGAGGATCAGTGGTGTCCCCCCGTTGTCAGGATAAGAGGTTTGCCTCCGTTGTCAGGATCAGAGGTTTCCCCCCGTTGTCAGGATCAGAGGTTTCCCCCCATTGTCAGGATCAGTGGTTTCCCTCCGTTGTCAGGATCAGTGGTTTCCCTCCGTTGTCAGGATCAGAGGTTTCCCCCCGTTGTCAGGATCAGAGGTTTCCCCCCGTTGTCAGGATCAGAGGTTTCCCCCCATTGTCAGGATCAGTGGTGTCCCCCTTTGTAAGGATCAGTGGTTTCCCTCCGTTGTCAGGATCAGAGGTTTCCCCCCGTTGTCAGGATCAGAGGTTTCCCCCCGTTGTCAGGATCAGAGGTTTCCCCCCCATTGTCAGGATCAGTGGTTTCCCTCCATTGTCAGGATCAGTGGTTTCCCTCCATTGTCAGGATCAGTGGTTTCCCCCATTGTCAGGATCAGTGGATTCCCCCCATTGTCAGGATCATTGGTTTCCCCCCATTGTCAGGATCAGTGGTTTCCCCCCATTGTCAGGATCAGTGGTTTCCCTCCATTGTCAGGATCAGAGGTTTCCCCCATTGTCAGGATCAGTGGTTTCCCCCCATTGTCAGAATCAGTGGTTTTCCTCCATTGTCAGGATCAGTGGTTTTCCCCATTGTCAGGATCAGAGGTTTCCCCCCATTGTCAGGATCAGTGGTGTCTCCCCATTGTGAGGATCAGTGGTTTCCCCCCGTTGTCAGGACCAGAGGTTTCCCCCAGTGTCAGGATCAGTGGTTTCCCCCCGTTGTCAGGATCAGTGGTTTCCCCCCGTTGTCAGGATCAGAGGTTTCCCCCCATTGTCTGGATCAGTGGTTTCCCCCATTGTCAGGATCAGTGGTTTCCCCCATTGTCAGGATCATTGGTGTCTCCCCATTGTCAGGATCAATGGTGTCCCCCCGTTGTAAGGATCAGAGGTTTCCCCCCGTTGTCAGGATCAGTGGTTTCCCCCATTGTCAGGATCAGTGGTTTCCGCCCGTTGTCAGGATCAGTGGTTTAACCCTGTTGTCAGGATCAGTGGTTTCCCCCGTTGTCAGGATCAGTGGTTTTCCCCCATTGTCAGGATCAGTGGATTCCCCCCATTGTCAGGATCAGTGGTTTGACCCCATTGTCAGGATCAGTGGTTTAACCCTATTGTCAGGATCAGTGGTTTGACCCCATTGTCAGGATCAGTGGTTTAACCCTATTGTCAGGATCAGTGGTTTAACCCCATTGTCAGGATCAGTGGTGTCTCCCATTGTGAGGATCAGTGGTTTCTCCCCGTTGTCAGGATCAGTGGTGTCTCCCGTTGTCAGGATCAGAGGTTTCCCCCCATTGTCAGGATCAGTGGATTCCCCCCATTGTCAGGATCAGTGGTTTCCCTCCATTGTCAGGATCAGAGGTTTCCCCCATTGTCAGGATCAGTGGTTTCCCCCCATTGTCAGAATCAGTGGTTTTCCTCCATTGTCAGGATCAGTGGTTTTCCCCATTGTCAGGATCAGAGGTTTCCCCCCATTGTCAGGATCAGTGGTGTCTCCCCATTGTGAGGATCAGTGGTTTCCCCCCGTTGTCAGGATCAGAGGTTTCCCCCCGTTGTCAGGATCAGTGGTTTCCCCCATTGTCAGGATCAGTGGTTTCCGCCCGTTGTCAGGATCAGTGGTTTAACCCTGTTGTCAGGATCAGTGGTTTCCCCCGTTGTCAGGATCAGTGGTTTTCCCCCATTGTCAGGATCAGTGGATTCCCCCCATTGTCAGGATCAGTGGTTTGACCCCATTGTCAGGATCAGTGGTTTAACCCTATTGTCAGGATCAGTGGTTTGACCCCATTGTCAGGATCAGTGGTTTAACCCTATTGTCAGGATCAGTGGTTTAACCCCATTGTCAGGATCAGTGGTGTCTCCCATTGTGAGGATCAGTGGTTTCTCCCCGTTGTCAGGATCAGTAGTGTCTCCCGTTGTCAGGATCAGAGGTTTCCCCCCATTGTCAGGATCAGTGGATTCCCCCCATTGTCAGGATCAGTGGTTTCCCCCCATTGTCAGGATCAGTGGTTTCCCCCCATTGTCAGGATCAGTGGTTTCCCTCCATTGTCAGGATCAGTGGTTTACCCCATTGTCAGGATCAGTGGTTTCCCCCCGTTGTCAAGATCAGAGGTTTCCCCCCATTGTCAGGATCAGTGGTTTCCCCCCATTGTCAGGATCATTGGTTTCCCCCCATTGTCAGGATCAGTGGTTTCCCGCCATTGTCAGGATCAGTGGTTTCCCTCCATTGTCAGGATCAGTGGTTTCCCCCCATTGTCAGGATCATTGGTTTCCCCCCATTGTCAGGATCAGTGGTTTCCCGCCATTGTCAGGATCAGTGGTTTCCCTCCATTGTCAGGATCAGTGGTTTCCCTCCATTGTCAGGATCAGTGTTTTCACCCATTGTCAGGATCATTGGTGTCTCCCCATTGTGAGGATCAGTGGTGTCCCCCCGTTGTCAGGATCAGAGGTTTCCCTCCATTGTCAGGATCAGAGGTTTCCCCCATTGTCAGGATGAGTGGTTTCCCTCCATTGTCAGGATCAGAGGTTTCCCCCATTGTCAGGATCAGTGGTTTCCCCCCATTGTCAGAATCAGTGGTTTCCCTCCATTGTCAGGATCAGTGGTTTTCCCCATTGTCATGATCAGAGGTTTCCCCCCATTGTCAGGATCAGTGGTTTCCCCCATTGTCAGGATCAGTGGTGTCTCCCCATTGTGAGGATCACTGGGTTCCCCCCGTTGTCAGGATCAGTGGTTTCCCCCCGTTGTCAGGATCAGTGGTTTAACCCTGTTGTCAGGATCAGTGGTTTCCCCCGTTGTCAGGAACAGTGGTTTTCCCCCCATTGTCAGGATCAGTGGTTCCCCCCATTGTCAGGATCAGTGGTTTAACCCTATTGTCAGGATCAGTGGTTTGACCCCATTGTCAGGATCAGTGGTTTAACCCTATTGTCAGGATCAGTGGTTTAACACCATTGTCAGGATCAGTGGTGTCTCCCATTGTGAGGATCAGTGGTTTCTCCCCGTTGTCAGGATCAGTGGTGTCTCCCGTTGTCAGGATCAGAGGTTTCCCCGTATTGTCAGGATCAGTGGATTCCCCCCATTGTCAGGATCAGTGGTTTCCCCCCATTGTCAGGATCAGTGGTTTCCCCCCATTGTCAGGATCAGTGGTTTACCTCCATTGTCAGGATCAGTGGTTTACCCCATTGTCAGGATCAGTGGTTTCCCCCCATTGTCAGGATCAGTGGTTTCCCTCCATTGTCAGGATCAGTGTTTTCCCTCCATTGTCAGGATCAGTGTTTTCCCCCATTGTCAGGATCATTGGTGTCTCCCCATTGTGAGGATCAGTGGTGTCCCCCCGTTGTCAGGATCAGAGGTTTCCCTCCATTGTCAGGATCAGAGGTTTCCCCCATTGTCAGGATCAGTGGTTTCCCCCCATTGTCAGAATCAGTGGTTTCCCTCCATTGTCAGGATCAGTGGTTTTCCCCATTTTCAGGATCAGAGGTTTCCCCCCATTGTCAGGATCAGTGGTTTCCCCCATTGTCAGGATCAGTGGTGTCTCCCCATTGTCAGGATCAGTGGGTTCCCCCCGTTGTCAGGATCAGTGGTTTCCCCCCGTTGTCAGGATCAGTGGTTTAACCCTGTTGTCAGGATCAGTGGTTTAACCCGTTGTCAGCAACAGTGGTTTTCCCCCATTGTCAGGATCAGTGGTTCCCCCCATCGTCAGGATCAGTGGTTTGACCCCATTGTCAGGATCAGTGGTTTAACCCTATTGTCAGGATCAGTGGTTTGACCCCATTGTCAGGATCAGTGGTTTAACCCTATTGTCAGGATCAGTGGTTTAACACCATTGTCAGGATCAGTGGTGTCTCCCATTGTGAGGATCAGTGGTTTCCCCGTATTGTCAGGATCAGTGGATTCCCCCCATTGTCAGGATCAGTGGTTTCCCCCCATTGTCAGGATCAGTTGTTTCCCCCCATTGTCAGGATCAGTGGTTTCCCTCCATTGTCAGGATCAGTGGTTTACCCCATTGTCAGGATCAGTGGTTTCCCCCCGTTGTCAGGATCAGAGGTTTCCCCCTTTGTCAGGATCAGTGGTTTCCCCCATTGTCAGGATCGGTGGTTTCCCCCATTGTCAGGATCAGTGGTTTCCCCCCATTGTCAGGATCAGTGGTTTCCAGAATTGTCAGGATCAGTGGTTTCCCCCATTGTCAGGATCATAGGTGTCTCCCCATTGTGAGGATAAGTGGTGTCCCCCTTTGTAAGGATCAGAGGGTTCCCCCCGTTGTCAGGATCAGAGGTTTCCCCCCATTGTCAGGATCAGTGGTTTCCCCCCGTTGTCAGGATCAGTGGTTTAACCCTGTTGTCAGGAACAGTGGTTTTCCCCCATTGTCAGGATCAGTGGATTCCCCCCATTGTCAGGATCAGTGGTTTGACCCCATTGTCAGGATCAGTGGTTTAACCCTATTGTCAGGATCAGTGGTTTGACCCCATTGTCAGGATCAGTGGTTTAACCCTATTGTCAGGATCAGTGGTTTAACACCATTGTCAGGATCAGTGGTGTCTCCCATTGTGAGGATCAGTGGTTTCTCCCCGTTGTCAGGATCAGTGGTGTCTCCCGTTGTCAGGATCAGAGGTTTCCCCGTATTGTCAGGATCAGTGGATTCCCCCCATTGTCAGGATCAGTGGTTTCCCCCCATTGTCAGGATCAGTGGTTTCCCTCCATTGTCAGGATCAGTGGTTTACCCCATTGTCAGGAATAGTGGTTTCCCCCCGTTGTCAGGATCAGAGGTTTCCCCCTTTGTAAGGATCAGTGGTTTCCCCCATTGTCAGGATCGGTGGTTTCCCCCATTGTCAGGGTCAGTGGTTTCCCCCCATTGTCAGGATCAGTGGTTTCCAGAATTGTCAGGATCAGTGGTTTCCCCCATTGTCAGGATCATAGGTGTCTCCCCATTGTGAGGATCAGTGGTGTCCCCCGTTGTCAGGATCAGAGGTTTCCCCCCATTGTCAGGATCAGAGGTTTCCCCCCATTGTCAGGATCAGTGGTTTCCCTAAATGTTAGGATCAGTGGTTTCCCTCCATTGTCAGGATCAGTGGTTTCCCCCATTGTCAGGATCATTGGTGTCTCCCCATTGTGAGGATCAGTGGTGTCCCCCCGTTGTCAGGATCAGAGGTTTCCCTCCGTTGTCAGGATCAGAGGTTTCCCCCCGTTGTCAGGATCAGAGGTTTCCCCCCATTGTCAGGATCAGTGGTTTCCAGAATTGTCAGGATCAGTGGTTTTCCCCCATTGTCAGGATCAGTGGATTCCCCCCATTGTCAGGATCAGTGGTTTGACCCCATTGTCAGGATCAGTGGTTTAACCCTATTGTCAGGATCAGTGGTTTGACCCCATTGTCAGGATCAGTGGTTTAACCCTATTGTCAGGATCAGTGGTTTAACCCCATTGTCAGGATCAGTGGTGTCTCCCATTGTGAGGATCAGTGGTTTCTCCCCGTTGTCAGGATCAGTGGTGTCTCCCGTTGTCAGGATCAGAGGTTTCCCCCCATTGTCAGGATCAGTGGATTCCCCCCATTGTCAGGATCAGTGGTTTCCCTCCATTGTCAGGATCAGAGGTTTCCCCCATTGTCAGGATCAGTGGTTTCCCCCCATTGTCAGAATCAGTGGTTTTCCTCCATTGTCAGGATCAGTGGTTTTCCCCATTGTCAGGATCAGAGGTTTCCCCCCATTGTCAGGATCAGTGGTGTCTCCCCATTGTGAGGATCAGTGGTTTCCCCCCGTTGTCAGGATCAGAGGTTTCCCCCCGTTGTCAGGATCAGTGGTTTCCCCCATTGTCAGGATCAGTGGTTTCCGCCCGTTGTCAGGATCAGTGGTTTAACCCTGTTGTCAGGATCAGTGGTTTCCCCCGTTGTCAGGATCAGTGGTTTTCCCCCATTGTCAGGATCAGTGGATTCCCCCCATTGTCAGGATCAGTGGTTTGACCCCATTGTCAGGATCAGTGGTTTAACCCTATTGTCAGGATCAGTGGTTTGACCCCATTGTCAGGATCAGTGGTTTAACCCTATTGTCAGGATCAGTGGTTTAACCCCATTGTCAGGATCAGTGGTGTCTCCCATTGTGAGGATCAGTGGTTTCTCCCCGTTGTCAGGATCAGTAGTGTCTCCCGTTGTCAGGATCAGAGGTTTCCCCCCATTGTCAGGATCAGTGGATTCCCCCCATTGTCAGGATCAGTGGTTTCCCCCCATTGTCAGGATCAGTGGTTTCCCCCCATTGTCAGGATCAGTGGTTTCCCTCCATTGTCAGGATCAGTGGTTTACCCCATTGTCAGGATCAGTGGTTTCCCCCCGTTGTCAAGATCAGAGGTTTCCCCCCATTGTCAGGATCAGTGGTTTCCCCCCATTGTCAGGATCATTGGTTTCCCCCCATTGTCAGGATCAGTGGTTTCCCGCCATTGTCAGGATCAGTGGTTTCCCTCCATTGTCAGGATCAGTGGTTTCCCCCCATTGTCAGGATCATTGGTTTCCCCCCATTGTCAGGATCAGTGGTTTCCCGCCATTGTCAGGATCAGTGGTTTCCCTCCATTGTCAGGATCAGTGGTTTCCCTCCATTGTCAGGATCAGTGTTTTCACCCATTGTCAGGATCATTGGTGTCTCCCCATTGTGAGGATCAGTGGTGTCCCCCCGTTGTCAGGATCAGAGGTTTCCCTCCATTGTCAGGATCAGAGGTTTCCTCCATTGTCAGGATGAGTGGTTTCCCTCCATTGTCAGGATCAGAGGTTTCCCCCATTGTCAGGATCAGTGGTTTCCCCCCATTGTCAGAATCAGTGGTTTCCCTCCATTGTCAGGATCAGTGGTTTTCCCCATTGTCATGATCAGAGGTTTCCCCCCATTGTCAGGATCAGTGGTTTCCCCCATTGTCAGGATCAGTGGTGTCTCCCCATTGTGAGGATCACTGGGTTCCCCCCGTTGTCAGGATCAGTGGTTTCCCCCCGTTGTCAGGATCAGTGGTTTAACCCTGTTGTCAGGATCAGTGGTTTCCCCCGTTGTCAGGAACAGTGGTTTTCCCCCCATTGTCAGGATCAGTGGTTCCCCCCATTGTCAGGATCAGTGGTTTAACCCTATTGTCAGGATCAGTGGTTTGACCCCATTGTCAGGATCAGTGGTTTAACCCTATTGTCAGGATCAGTGGTTTAACACCATTGTCAGGATCAGTGGTGTCTCCCATTGTGAGGATCAGTGGTTTCTCCCCGTTGTCAGGATCAGTGGTGTCTCCCGTTGTCAGGATCAGAGGTTTCCCCGTATTGTCAGGATCAGTGGATTCCCCCCATTGTCAGGATCAGTGGTTTCCCCCCATTGTCAGGATCAGTGGTTTCCCCCCATTGTCAGGATCAGTGGTTTACCTCCATTGTCAGGATCAGTGGTTTACCCCATTGTCAGGATCAGTGGTTTCCCCCCATTGTCAGGATCAGTGGATTCCCTCCATTGTCAGGATCAGTGTTTTCCCTCCATTGTCAGGATCAGTGTTTTCCCCCATTGTCAGGATCATTGGTGTCTCCCCATTGTGAGGATCAGTGGTGTCCCCCCGTTGTCAGGATCAGAGGTTTCCCTCCATTGTCAGGATCAGAGGTTTCCCCCATTGTCAGGATCAGTGGTTTCCCCCCATTGTCAGAATCAGTGGTTTCCCTCCATTGTCAGGATCAGTGGTTTTCCCCATTTTCAGGATCAGAGGTTTCCCCCCATTGTCAGGATCAGTGGTTTCCCCCATTGTCAGGATCAGTGGTGTCTCCCCATTGTCAGGATCAGTGGGTTCCCCCCGTTGTCAGGATCAGTGGTTTCCCCCCGTTGTCAGGATCAGTGGTTTAACCCTGTTGTCAGGATCAGTGGTTTAACCCGTTGTCAGCAACAGTGGTTTTCCCCCATTGTCAGGATCAGTGGTTCCCCCCATCGTCAGGATCAGTGGTTTGACCCCATTGTCAGGATCAGTGGTTTAACCCTATTGTCAGGATCAGTGGTTTGACCCCATTGTCAGGATCAGTGGTTTAACCCTATTGTCAGGATCAGTGGTTTAACACCATTGTCAGGATCAGTGGTGTCTCCCATTGTGAGGATCAGTGGTTTCCCCGTATTGTCAGGATCAGTGGATTCCCCCCATTGTCAGGATCAGTGGTTTCCCCCCATTGTCAGGATCAGTTGTTTCCCCCCATTGTCAGGATCAGTGGTTTCCCTCCATTGTCAGGATCAGTGGTTTACCCCATTGTCAGGATCAGTGGTTTCCCCCCGTTGTCAGGATCAGAGGTTTCCCCCTTTGTCAGGATCAGTGGTTTCCCCCATTGTCAGGATCGGTGGTTTCCCCCATTGTCAGGATCAGTGGTTTCCCCCCATTGTCAGGATCAGTGGTTTCCAGAATTGTCAGGATCAGTGGTTTCCCCCATTGTCAGGATCATAGGTGTCTCCCCATTGTGAGGATAAGTGGTGTCCCCCTTTGTAAGGATCAGAGGGTTCCCCCCGTTGTCAGGATCAGAGGTTTCCCCCCATTGTCAGGATCAGTGGTTTCCCCCCGTTGTCAGGATCAGTGGTTTAACCCTGTTGTCAGGAACAGTGGTTTTCCCCCATTGTCAGGATCAGTGGATTCCCCCCATTGTCAGGATCAGTGGTTTGACCCCATTGTCAGGATCAGTGGTTTAACCCTATTGTCAGGATCAGTGGTTTGACCCCATTGTCAGGATCAGTGGTTTAACCCTATTGTCAGGATCAGTGGTTTAACACCATTGTCAGGATCAGTGGTGTCTCCCATTGTGAGGATCAGTGGTTTCTCCCCGTTGTCAGGATCAGTGGTGTCTCCCGTTGTCAGGATCAGAGGTTTCCCCGTATTGTCAGGATCAGTGGATTCCCCCCATTGTCAGGATCAGTGGTTTCCCCCCATTGTCAGGATCAGTGGTTTCCCTCCATTGTCAGGATCAGTGGTTTACCCCATTGTCAGGAATAGTGGTTTCCCCCCGTTGTCAGGATCAGAGGTTTCCCCCTTTGTAAGGATCAGTGGTTTCCCCCATTGTCAGGATCGGTGGTTTCCCCCATTGTCAGGGTCAGTGGTTTCCCCCCATTGTCAGGATCAGTGGTTTCCAGAATTGTCAGGATCAGTGGTTTCCCCCATTGTCAGGATCATAGGTGTCTCCCCATTGTGAGGATCAGTGGTGTCCCCCGTTGTCAGGATCAGAGGTTTCCCCCCATTGTCAGGATCAGAGGTTTCCCCCCATTGTCAGGATCAGTGGTTTCCCTAAATGTTAGGATCAGTGGTTTCCCTCCATTGTCAGGATCAGTGGTTTCCCCCATTGTCAGGATCATTGGTGTCTCCCCATTGTGAGGATCAGTGGTGTCCCCCCGTTGTCAGGATCAGAGGTTTCCCTCCGTTGTCAGGATCAGAGGTTTCCCCCCGTTGTCAGGATCAGAGGTTTCCCCCCATTGTCAGGATCAGTGGTTTCCAGAATTGTCAGGATCAGTGGTTTCCCCCATTGTCAGGATCATTGGTGTCTCCCCATTGTGAGGATCAGTGGTGTCCCCCCGTTGTCAGGATCAGAGGTTTCCCTCCGTTGTCAGGAACAGAGGTTTCCCCCCGTTGTCAGGATCAGAGGTTTCCCCCCATTGTCAGGATCAGTGGTTTCCCTCCGTTGTCAGGATCAGAGGTTTCCCCCCATTGTCAGGATCAGAGGTTTCCCCCCGTTGTCAGGATCAGAGGTTTCCCCCCATTGTCAGGATCAGAGGTTTCCCACCATTGTCAGGATCAGTGGTTTCCCTCCATTGTCAGGATCAGTGGTTTCCCTCCATTGTCAGGATCAGTGGTTTCCCCAATTGTCAGGATCAGAGGTTTCCCCCCGTTGTCAGGATCAGTGGTTTCCCCCCGTTGTCAGGATCAGTGGATTCCCCCCATTGTCAGGATCATTGGTTTCCCCCCATTGTCAGGATCAGTGGTTTCCCCCCATTGTCAGGATCAGTGGTTTCCCTCCATTGTCAGGATCAGAGGTTTCCCCCATTGTCAGGATCAGTGGTTTCCCCCCCATTGTCAGAATCAGTGGTTTCCCTCCATTGTCAGGATCAGTGGTTTTCCCCATTGTCAGGATCAGAGGTTTCCCCCCATTGTCAGGATCAGTGGTTTCCCCCATTGTCAGGATCAGTGGTGTCTCCCCATTGTGAGGATTAGTGGTTTCCCCCCGTTGTCAGGACCAGAGGTTTTCTCCAGTGTCAGGATCAGTGGTTTCCCCCCGTTGTCAGGATCAGTGGTTTCCCCCCGTTGTCAGGATCAGAGGTTTCCCCCCATTGTCTGGATCAGTGGTTTCCCCCATTGTCAGGATCAGTGGTTTCCCCCATTGTCAGGATCATTGGTGTCTCCCCATTGTCAGGATCAATGGTGTCCCCCCGTTGTCAGGATCAGAGGTTTCCCCCCGTTGTCAGGATCAGTGGTTTCCCCCATTGTCAGGATCAGTGGTTTCCGCCCGTTGTCAGGATCAGTGGTTTAACCCTGTTGTCAGGATCAGTGGTTTCCCCCGTTGTCAGGATCAGTGGTTTTCCCCCATTGTCAGGATCAGTGGTTTGACCCCATTGTCAGGATCAGTGGTTTAACCCTATTGTCAGGATCAGTGGTTTGACCCCATTGTCAGGATCAGTGGTTTAACCCTATTGTCAGGATCAGTGGTTTAACCCCATTGTCAGGATCAGTGGTGTCTCCCATTGTGAGGATCAGTGGTTTCTCCCCGTTGTCAGGATCAGTGGTGTCTCCCGTTGTCATTATCAGAGGTTTCCCCCCATTGTCAGGATCAGTGGATTCCCCCCATTGTCAGGATCAGTGGTTTCCCCCCATTGTCAGGATCAATGGTTTCCCCCATTGTCAGGATCGGTGGTTTCCCCCCTTGTCAGGATCAGTGGTTTCCCCCCATTGTCAGGATCAGTGGATTCCAGAATTGTCAGGATCAGTGGTTTCCCCCATTGTCGGGATCATTGGTGTCTCCCCATTGTGAGGATCAGTGGTGTCCCCCCGTTGTCAGGATCAGAGGTTTCCCCCCATTTTCAGGATCAGAGGTTTCCCCCCGTTATCAGGATCAGAGTTTTCCCCCCATTGTCAGGATCGGTGGTTTACCCCATTGTCAGGATCAGTGGTTTCCCTCCATTGTCAGGATCAGTGGTTTCCCCCATTGTCAGGATCATTGGTGTCTCCCCATTGTGAGGATCAGTGGTGTCCCCCCCGTTGTCAGGATCAGAGGTTTCCCCCCGTTGTCAGGATCAGAGGTTTCCCCCCCGTTGTCAGGATCAGATGTTTCCCCCCATTGTCAGGATCAGTAGTTTCCCTCCATTGTCAGGATCAGAGGATTCCCCCCATTGTCAGGATCAGTGGTTTCCCCCCATTGTCAGGATCAGTGGATTCCCCCCATTGTCAGGATCATTGTTTCCCCCCATTGTCAGGATCAGTGGTTTCCCCCCATTGTCAGGATCAGTGGTTTCCCTCCATTGTCAGGATCAGAGGTTTCCCTCATTGTCAGGATCAGTGGTTTACCCCCATTGTCAGAATCTGTGGTTTCCCTCCATTGTCAGGATCAGTGGTTTTCCCCATTGTCAGGATCAGAGGTTTCCCCGCATTGTCAGGATCAGTGGTTTCCCCCATTGTCAGGATCAGTGTTGTCTCCCCATTGTGAGGATCAGTGGTTTCCCCCCGTTGTCAGGACCAGAGGTTTCCCCCAGTGTCAGGATCAGTGGTTTCCCCCCGTTGTCAGGATCAGTGGTTTCCCCTGTTGTCAGAATCAGTGGTTTCCCTCCATTGTCAGGATCAGTGGTTTTCCCCATTGTCAGGATCAGTGGTTTCCCCCCGTTGTCAGGATCAGAGGTTTCCCCCTTTGTCAGGATCAGTGGTTTCCCCCATTGTCAGGATCGGTGGTTTCCCCCATTATCAGGATCAGTGGTGTCCCCCCATTGTCAGGATCAGTGGTTTCCAGAATTGTCAGGATCAGTGGTTTCCCCCATTGTCAGGATCATAGGTGTCTCCCCATTGTGAGGATCAGTGGTGTCCCCCTTTGTCAGGATCAGAGGTTTCCCCCGTTGTCAGGATCAGAGGTTTCCCCCCGTTGTCAGGATCAGTGGTTTCCCCCCATTGTCAGGATCAGTGGTTTCCCTCCGTTGTCAGGATCAGAGGTTTCCCCCCGTTGTCAGGATCAGAGGTTTCCCCCCATTGTCAGGATCAGAGGTTTCCACCCGTTGTCAGGATCAGTGGTTTCCCCCCATTGTCAGGATCAGTGGTTTCCCTCCATTGTCAGGATCAGTGGTTTCCCTCCATTGTCAGGATCAGTGGTTTCCCCCATTGTCAGGATCAGAGGTTTCCCCCCATTGTCAGGATCAGTGGTTTCCCCGCATTGTCAGGATCAGTGGATTCCCCCCATTGTCAGGATCATTGGTTTCCCCCCATTGTCAGGATCAATGGTTTCCCCCCATTGTCAGGATCAATGGTTTCCCTCCATTGTCAGGATCAGAGGTTTCCCCCATTGTCAGGATCAGTGGTTTCCCCCCATTGTCAGAATCAGTGGTTTACCTCCATTGTCAGGATCAGTGGTTTTCCCCATTGTCAGGATCAGAGGTTTCCCCCCATTGTCAGGATCAGTGGTTTCCCCCATTGTCAGGATCAGTGGTGTCTCCCCATTGTGAGGATCAGTGGTTTCCCCCAGTTGTCAGGACCAGAGGTTTCCCCCAGTGTCAGGATCAGTGGTTTCCCCCCGTTGTCAGGATCAGTAGTTTCCCCCCGTTGTCAGGATCAGAGGTTTCCCCCCATTGTCTGGATCAGTGGTTTCCCCCATTGTCAGGATCAGTGGTTTCCCCCATTGTCAGGATCATTGGTGTCTCCCCATTGTGAGAATCAATGGTGTCCCCCCGTTGTCAGGATCAGAGGATTCCCCCCATTGTCAGGATCAGTGGTTTCCCCCCATTGTCAGGATCAGTGGATTCCCCCCATTGTCAGGATCATTGGTTTCCCCCCATTGTCAGGATCAGTGGTTTCCCCCATTGTCAGGATCAGTGGTTTCCCTCCATTGTCAGGATCAGAGGTTTCCCCCATTGTCAGGATCAGTGGTTTCCCCCCATTGTCAGAATCAGTGGTTTCCCTCCATTGTCAGGATCAGTGGTTTTCCCCATTGTCAGGATCAGAGGTTTCCCCCCATTGTCAGGATCGGTGGTTTCCCCCATTGTCAGGATCAGTGGTGTCTCCCCATTGTGAGGATCAGTGGTTTCCCCCCGTTGTCAGGACCAGAGGTTTCCCCCAGTGTCAGGATCAGTGGTTTCCCCCCGTTGTCAGGATCAGTGGTTTCCCCTGTTATCAGGATCAGAGGTTTCCCCCCATTGTCAGGATCAGTGGTTCCCCCCATTGTCAGGATCAGTGGTTTCCCCCATTGTCAGGATCATTGGTGTCTCCCCATTGTGAGGATCAATGGTGTCCCCCCGTTGTCAGGATCAGAGGTTTCCCCCCGTTGTCAGGATCAGAGGTTTCCCACCGTTGTCAGGATCAGTGTTTCCCCCCATTGTCAGGATCAGTGGTTTCCCTCCATTGTCAGGATCAGTGGTTTCCCCCCATTGTCAGGATCAGTGGTTTCCCCCCATTGTCAGGATCAGTGGTTTCCCCCCGTTGTCAGGATCAGTGATTTCCCCCCGTTGTCAGGATCAGTGGTTTCCCTCCATTGTCAGGATCAGTGGTTTCCCTCCATTGTCATGATCAGTGGTTCCCCCCATTGTCAGGATCAGAGGATTCCCCCCATTGTCAGGATCAGTGGTTTCCCCCCATTGTCAGGATCAGTGGATTCCCCCCATTGTCAGGATCATTGGTTTCCCCCCATTGTCAGGATCAGTGGTTTCCCCCATTGTCAGGATCAGTGGTTTCCCTCCATTGTCAGGATCAGAGGTTTCCCCCATTGTCAGGATCAGTGGTTCCCCCCATTGTCAGGATCAGAGGATTCCACCCATTGTCAGGATCAGTGGTTTCCCCCCATTGTCAGGATCAGTGGATTCCCCCCATTGTCAGGATCATTGGTTTCCCCCCATTGTCAGGATCAGTGGTTTCCCCCATTGTCAGGATCAGTGGTTTCCCTCCATTGTCAGGATCAGAGGTTTCCCCCATTGTCAGGATCAGTGGTTTCCCCCCATTGTCAGAATCAGTGGTTTCCCTCCATTGTCAGGATCAGTGGTTTTCCCCATTGTCAGGATCAGAGGTTTCCCCCCATTGTCATGATCGGTGGTTTCCCCCATTGTCAGGATCAGTGGTGTCTCCCCATTGTGAGGATCAGTGGTTTCCCCCCGTTGTCAGGACCAGAGGTTTCCCCCAGTGTCAGGATCAGTGGTTTCCCCCCGTTGTCAGGATCAGTGGTTTCCCCTGTTATCAGGATCAGAGGTTTCCCCCCATTGTCAGGATCAGTGGTTCCCCCCATTGTCAGGATCAGTGGTTTCCCCCATTGTCAGGATCATTGGTGTCTCCCCATTGTGAGGATCAATGGTGTCCCCCCGTTGTCAGGATCAGAGGTTTCCCCCCGTTGTCAGGATCAGAGGTTTCCCACCGTTGTCAGGATCAGTGTTTCCCCCCATTGTCAGGATCAGTGGTTTCCCTCCATTGTCAGGATCAGTGGTTTCCCCCATTGTCAGGATCAGTGGTTTCCCCCATTGTCAGGATCAGAGGTTTCCCCCCATTGTCAGGATCAGTGGTTTCCCCCATTGTCAGGATCAGTGGTTTCCCCCCGTTGTCAGGATCAGTGATTTCCCCCCGTTGTCAGGATCAGAGGTTTCCCCACGTTGTCAGGATCAGAGGTTTCCCCCTTTGTCAGGATCAGTGGTTTCCATCATTGTCAGGATCGGTGGTTTCCCCCATTGTCAGGATCAGAGGTTTCCCCCCGTTGTCAGGATCAGAGGTTTCCCACCATTGTCAGGATCAGTGGTTTCCCTCCATTGTCAGGATTAGTGGTTTCCCTCCATTGTCAGGATCAGTGGTTTCCCCCATTGTCAGGATCAGAGGTTTCCCCCCATTGTCAGGATCAGTGGTTTCCCCCCATTGTCAGGATCAGTGGATTCCCCCGTTGTCAGGATCAGTGGTTTCCAGAATTGTCAGGATCAGTGGTTTCCCCCATTGTCAAGATCAGAGGTCTCCCCATTGTGAGGATCAGTGGTGTCCCCCCGTTGTCAAGATCAGAGGTTTCCCCCCATTGTCAGGATCAGAGGTTTCCCCCCGTTGTCAGGATCAGAGGTTTCCCCCCATTGTCAGGATAAGTGGTTTCCCTCCATTGTCAGGATCAGTAGTTTCCCTCCATTGTCAGGATCAGAGGATTCCCCCCATTGTCAGGATCAGTGGTTTCCCCCATTGTCAGGATCAGTGATTTCCCCCCTTTGTCAGGATCAGTGGTTTCCCCCCGTTGTCAGGATCAGTGGTTTCCCCCCGTTGTCAGGATCAGTGGTTTCCCCCATTGTCAGGATCGGTGGTTTACCCCATTGTCAGGATCAGTGGTTTCCCCCCGTTGTCAGGATCAGTGGTTTAACCCCGTTGTCAGGATCAGTGGTTTCCCCCCATTGTCAGGATCAGTGGTTTCCAGAATTGTCAGGATCAGTGGTTTCCCCCCATTGTCTGGATCAGTGGTTTTACCCCCTTTGTCAGGATCAGTGGTTTCTCTCCATTGTCAGGATCAGTGGTTTAACCCCATTGTCAGGATCAGTGGTTTAACCCCATTGTCAGGATCAGTGGTTTAACCCCATTGTCAGAATCAGTGGTTTAACCCCATTGTCAGGATCAGTGGTTTAACCCCATTGTCAGGATCAGTAGTTTGACCCCATTGTCAGGATCAGTGGTTTAACCCTATTGTCAGGATCAGTGGTTTCCCCCATTGTCAGGATCAGTGGTTTCCCCCCATTGTCAGAATCAGTGGTTTCCCTCCATTGTCAGGATCAGTGGTTTTCCCCATTGTCAGGATCAGAGGTTTCCCCCCATTGTCAGGATCGGTGGTTTCCCCCATTGTCAGGATCAGTGGTGTCTCCCCATTGTGAGGATCAGTGGTTTCCCCCCGTTGTCAGGACCAGAGGTTTCCCCCAGTGTCAGGATCAGTGGTTTCCCCCCGTTGTCAGGATCAGTGGTTTCCCCTGTTATCAGGATCAGAGGTTTCCCCCCATTGTCAGGATCAGTGGTTCCCCCATTGTCAGGATCAGTGGTTTACCCCATTGTCAGGATCATTGGTGTCTCCCCATTGTGAGGATCAATGGTGTCCCCCCGTTGTCAGGATAAGAGGTTTCCCCCCGTTGTCAGGATCAGAGGTTTCCCACCGTTGTCAGGATCAGTGTTTCCCCCCATTGTCAGGATCAGTGGTTTCCCTCCATTGTCAGGATCAGTGGTTTCCCCCATTGTCAGGATCAGTGGTTTCCCCCATTGTCAGGATCAGAGGTTTCCCCCCATTGTCAGGATCAGTGGTTTCCCCCATTGTCAGGATCAGTGGTTTCCCCCCGTTGTCAGGATCAGTGATTTCCCCCCGTTGTCAGGATCAGAGGTTTCCCCCCGTTGTCAGGATCAGAGGTTTCCCCCTTTGTCAGGATCAGTGGTTTCCATCATTGTCAGGATCGGTGGTTTCCCCCATTGTCAGGATCAGAGGTTTCCCCCCGTTGTCAGGATCAGAGGTTTCCCACCATTGTCAGGATCAGTGGTTTCCCTCCATTGTCAGGATTAGTGGTTTCCCTTCATTGTCAGGATCAGTGGTTTCCCCCATTGTCAGGATCAGAGGTTTCCCCCCATTGTCAGGATCAGTGGTTTCCCCCCATTGTCAGGATCAGTGGATTCCCCCGTTGTCAGGATCAGTGGTTTCCAGAATTGTCAGGATCAGTGGTTTCCCCCATTGTCAAGATCAGAGGTCTCCCCATTGTCAGGATCAGTGGTTTCCCTCCATTGTCAGGATCAGTGGTTTCCCTCCATTGTCATGATCAGTGGTTCCCCCCATTGTCAGGATCAGAGGATTCCCCCCATTGTCAGGATCAGTGGTTTCCCCCCATTGTCAGGATCAGTGGATGCCCCCCATTGTCAGGATCATTGGTTTCCCCCCATTGTCAGGATCAGTGGTTTCCCCCATTGTCAGGATCAGTGGTTTCCCCCCATTGTCAGGATCAATGGTTTCCCCCATTGTCAGGATCGGTGGTTTCCCCCATTGTCAGGATCAGTGGTGTCCCCCCATTGTCAGGATCAGTGGATTCCAGAATTGTCAGGAT
This sequence comes from Oncorhynchus mykiss, assembly GCF_057628025.1. Classification (NCBI taxonomy): domain Eukaryota; kingdom Metazoa; phylum Chordata; class Actinopteri; order Salmoniformes; family Salmonidae; genus Oncorhynchus; species Oncorhynchus mykiss. The sequence goes on along the minus strand of NC_143033.1, from coordinate 1,126,773 downwards.
CAGTGGTTTCCCCCATTGTCGGGATCATTGGTGTCTCCCCATTGTGAGGATCAGTGGTGTCCCCCCGTTGTCAGGATCAGAGGTTTCCCCCCATTTTCAGGATCAGAGGTTTCCCCCCGTTATCAGGATCAGAGTTTTCCCCCCATTGTCAGGATCGGTGGTTTACCCCATTGTCAGGATCAGTGGTTTCCCTCCATTGTCAGGATCAGTGGTTTCCCCCATTGTCAGGATCATTGGTGTCTCCCCATTGTGAGGATCAGTGGTGTCCCCCCCGTTGTCAGGATCAGAGGTTTCCCCCCGTTGTCAGGATCAGAGGTTTCCCCCCGTTGTCAGGATCAGATGTTTCCCCCCATTGTCAGGATCAGTAGTTTCCCTCCATTGTCAGGATCAGTGGTTTCCCTTCATTGTCAGGATCAATGGTTTCCCCCATTGTCAGGATCAGAGGATTCCCCCCATTGTCAGGATCAGTGGTTTCCCCCCATTGTCAGGATCAGTGCATTCCCCCCATTGTCAGGATCATTGTTTCCCCCCATTGTCAGGATCAGTGGTTTCCCCCCATTGTCAGGATCAGTGGTTTCCCTCCATTGTCAGGATCAGAGGTTTCCCTCATTGTCAGGATCAGTGGTTTACCCCCATTGTCAGAATCTGTGGTTTCCCTCCATTGTCAGGATCAGTGGTTTTCCCCATTGTCAGGATCAGAGGTTTCCCCCCATTGTCAGGATCAGTTGTTTCCCCCATTGTCAGGATCAGTGTTGTCTCCCCATTGTGAGGATCAGTGGTTTCCCCCCGTTGTCAGGACCAGAGGTTTCCCCCAGTGTCAGGATCAGTGGTTTCCCCCCGTTGTCAGGATCAGTGGTTTCCCCTGTTGTCAGAATCAGTGGTTTCCCTCCATTGTCAGGATCAGTGGTTTTCCCCATTGTCAGGATCAGTGGTTTCCCCCCGTTGTCAGGATCAGAGGTTTCCCCCTTTGTCAGGATCAGTGGTTTCCCCCATTGTCAGGATCGGTGGTTTCCCCCATTATCAGGATCAGTGGTTTCCCCCCATTGTCAGGATCAGTGGTTTCCAGAATTGTCAGGATCAGTGGTTTCCCCCATTGTCAGGATCATAGGTGTCTCCCCATTGTGAGGATCAGTGGTGTCCCCCTTTGTCAGGATCAGAGGTTTCCCCCGTTGTCAGGATCAGAGGTTTCCCCCCGTTGTCAGGATCAGTGGTTTCCCCCCATTGTCAGGATCAGTGGTTTCCCTCCATTGTCAGGATCAGTGGTTTCACTCCATTGTCAGGATCAGTGGTTTCCCCCATTGTCAGGATCATTGGTGCCTCCCCATTGTGAGGATCAGTGGTGTCCCCCCGTTGTCAGGATCAGAGGTTTCCCTCCGTTGTCAGGATCAGAGGTTTCCACCCGTTGTCAGGATCAGAGGTTTCCCCCCATTGTCAGGATCAGTGGTTTCCCTCCGTTGTCAGGATCAGAGGTTTCCCCCCGTTGTCAGGATCAGAGGTTTCCCCCCATTGTCAGGATCAGAGGTTTCCACCCGTTGTCAGGATCAGTGGTTTCCCCCCATTGTCAGGATCAGTGGTTTCCCTCCATTGTCAGGATCAGTGGTTTCCCTCCATTGTCAGGATCAGTGGTTTCCCCCATTGTCAGGATCAGAGGTTTACCCCCATTGTCAGGATCAGTGGTTTCCCCGCATTGTCAGGATCAGTGGATTCCCCCCATTGTCAGGATCATTGGTTTCCCCCCATTGTCAGGATCAATGGTTTCCCCCCATTGTCAGGATCAATGGTTTCCCTCCATTGTCAGGATCAGAGGTTTCCCCCATTGTCAGGATCAGTGGTTTCCCCCCATTGTCAGAATCAGTGGTTTCCCTCCATTGTCAGGATCAGTGGTTTTCCCCATTGTCAGGATCAGAGGTTTCCCCCCATTGTCAGGATCATTGGTTTCCCCCATTGTCAGGATCAGTGGTGTCTCCCCATTGTGAGGATCAGTGGTTTCCCCCAGTTGTCAGGACCAGAGGTTTCCCCCAGTGTCAGGATCAGTGGTTTCCCCCCGTTGTCAGGATCAGTAGTTTCTCCCCGTTGTCAGGATCAGAGGTTTCCCCCCATTGTCTGGATCAGTGGTTTCCCCCATTGTCAGGATCAGTGGTTTCCCCCATTGTCAGGATCATTGGTGTCTCCCCATTGTGAGAATCAATGGTGTCCCCCGTTGTCAGGATCAGAGGATTCCCCCCATTGTCAGGATCAGTGGTTTCCCCCCATTGTCAGGATCAGTGGATTCCCCCCATTGTCAGGATCATTGGTTTCCCCCCATTGTCAGGATCAGTGGTTTCCCCCATTGTCAGGATCAGTGGTTTCCCTCCATTGTCAGGATCAGAGGTTTCCCCCATTGTCAGGATCAGTGGTTTCCCCCCATTGTCAGAATCAGTGGTTTCCCTCCATTGTCAGGGTCAGTGGTTTTCCCCATTGTCAGGATCAGAGGTTTCCCCCCATTGTCAGGATCGGTGGTTTCCCCCATTGTCAAGATCAGTGGTGTCTCCCCATTGTGAGGATCAGTGGTTTCCCCCCGTTGTCAGGACCAGAGGTTTCCCCCAGTGTCAGGATCAGTGGTTTCCCCCCGTTGTCAGGATCAGTGGTTTCCCCTGTTATCAGGATCAGAGGTTTCCCCCCATTGTCAGGATCAGTGGTTCCCCCCATTGTCAGGATCAGTGGTTTCCCCCATTGTCAGGATCATTGGTGTCTCCCCATTGTGAGGATCAATGGTGTCCCCCCGTTGTCAGGATCAGAGGTTTCCCCCCGTTGTCAGGATCAGAGGTTTCCCACCGTTGTCAGGATCAGTGTTTCCCCCCATTGTCAGGATCAGTGGTTTCCCTCCATTGTCAGGATCAGTGGTTTCCCCCATTGTCAGGATCAGTGGTTTCCCACATTGTCAGGATCAGAGGTTTCCCCCCATTGTCAGGATCAGTGGTTTCCCCCATTGTCAGGATCAGTGGTTTCCCCCCGTTGTCAGGATCAGTGATTTCCCCCCGTTGTCAGGATCAGAGGTTTCCCCACGTTGTCAGGATCAGAGGTTTCCCCCTTTGTCAGGATCAGTGGTTTCCATCATTGTCAGGATCGGTGGTTTCCCCCATTGTCAGGATAAGAGGTTTCCCCCCGTTGTCAGGATCAGAGGTTTCCCACCATTGTCAGGATCAGTGGTTTCCCTCCATTGTCAGGATTAGTGGTTTCCCTCCATTGTCAGGATCAGTGGTTTCCCCCATTGTCAGGATCAGAGGTTTCCCCCCATTGTCAGGATCAGTGGTTTCCCCCCATTGTCAGGATCAGTGGATTCCCCCGTTGTCAGGATCAGTGGTTTCCAGAATTGTCAGGATCAGTGGTTTCCCCCATTGTCAAGATCAGAGGTCTCCCCATTGTGAGGATCAGTGGTGTCCCCCCGTTGTCAAGATCAGAGGTTTCCCCCCATTGTCAGGATCAGAGGTTTCCCCCCGTTGTCAGGATCAGAGGTTTCCCCCCATTGTCAGGATAAGTGGTTTCCCTCCATTGTCAGGATCAGTAGTTTCCCTCCATTGTCAGGATCAGAGGATTCCCCCCATTGTCAGGATCAGTGGTTTCCCCCATTGTCAGGATCAGTGGTTTCCCCCCTTTGTCAGGATCAGTGGTTTCCCCCCGTTGTCAGGATCAGAGGTTTCCCCCCGTTGTCAGGATCAGTGGTTTCCCCCATTGTCAGGATCGGTGGTTTACCCCATTGTCAGGATCAGTGGTTTCCCCCCGTTGTCAGGATCAGTGGTTTAACCCCGTTGTCAGGATCAGTGGTTTCCCCCCATTGTCAGGATCAGTGGTTTCCAGAATTGTCAGGATCAGTGGTTTCCCCCCATTGTCTGGATCAGTGGTTTTACCCCCTTTGTCAGGATCAGTGGTTTCTCTCCATTGTCAGGATCAGTGGTTTAACCCCATTGTCAGGATCAGTGGTTTAACCCCATTGTCAGGATCAGTGGTTTAACCCCATTGTCAGAATCAGTGGTTTAACCCCATTGTCAGGATCAGTGGTTTAACCCCATTGTCAGGATCAGTAGTTTGACCCCATTGTCAGGATCAGTGGTTTAACCCTATTGTCAGGATCAGTGGTTTAACCCCATTGCCAGGATCAGTGGTTTCCCCCCGTTGTCAGGATCAGAGGTTTCCCCCCTTTGTCAGGATCAGTGATTTCCCCCATTGTCAGGATCAGTGGTTTCCCCCATTGTCAGGATCAGAGGTTTCCCCCATTGTCAGGATAAGTGGTTTCCCCCATTGTCAGGATCATTGGTGTCTCCCCACTGTGAGGATCAGTGGTGTCCCCCCGTTGTCAGGATCAGAGGTTTCCCCCCGTTGTCAGGATCAGAGGTTTATCACCGTTGTCAGGATCAGAGGTTTCCCCCCATTGTCAGGATCAGTGGTTTCCCTCCATTGTCAGGATCAGTGGTCTCCCTCCATTGTCAGGATGAGTGGTTTCCCTCCATTGTCAGGATCAGAGGTTTCCCCCATTGTCAGGATCAGTGGTTTCCCCCCATTGTCAGGATCAGAGGTTTCCCCCATTGTCAGGATCAGTGGTTTCCCCCCATTGTCAGAATCAGTGGTTTCCCTCCATTGTCAGGATCAGTGGTTTTCCCCATTGTCAGGATCAGAGGTTTCCCCCCATTGTCAGGATCGGTGGTTTCCCCCATTGTCAGGATCAGTGTTGTCTCCCCATTGTGAGGATCAGTGGTTTCCCCCCGTTGGCAGTACCAGAGGTTTCCCCCAGTGTCAGGATCAGTGGTTTCCCCCCGTTGTCAGGATCAGTGGTTTCCCCTGTTATCAGGATCAGAGGTTTCCCCCCATTGTCAGGATCAGTGGTTCCCCCCATTGTCAGGATCAGTGGTTTCCCCCATTGTCAGGATCATTGGTGTCTCCCCATTGTGAGGATCAATGGTGTCCCCCCGTTGTCAGGATCAGAGGTTTCCCCCCGTTGTCAGGATCAGAGGTTTCCCACCGTTGTCAGGATCAGTGTTTCCCCCCATTGTCAGGATCAGTGGTTTCCCTCCATTGTCAGGATCAGTGGTTTCCCCCATTGTCAGGATCAGTGGTTTCCCCCATTGTCAGGATCAGAGGTTTCCCCCCATTGTCAGGATCAGTGGTTTCCCCCATTGTCAGGATCAGTGGTTTCCCCCCGTTGTCAGGATCAGTAATTTCCCCCCGTTGTCAGGATCAGAGGTTTCCCCCCGTTGTCAGGATCAGAGGTTTCCCCCTTTGTCAGGATCAGTGGTTTCCATCATTGTCAGGATCGGTGGTTTCCCCCATTGTCAGGATCAGAGGTTTCCCCCCGTTGTCAGGATCAGAGGTTTCCCACCATTGTCAGGATCAGTGGTTTCCCTCCATTGTCAGGATTAGTGGTTTCCCTCCATTGTCAGGATCAGTGGTTTCCCCCATTGTCAGGATCAGAGGTTTCCCCCCATTGTCAGGATCAGTGGTTTCCCCCCATTGTCAGGATCAGTGGATTCCCCCGTTGTCAGGATCAGTGGTTTCCAGAATTGTCAGGATCAGTGGTTTCCCCCATTGTCAAGATCAGAGGTCTCCCCATTGTGAGGATCAGTGGTGTCCCCCCGTTGTCAAGATCAGAGGTTTCCCCCCATTGTCAGGATCAGAGGTTTCCCCCCGTTGTCAGGATCAGAGGTTTCCCCCCATTGTCAGGATCAGAGGTTTCCCCCCATTGTCAGGATCAGTGGTTCTCCCCATTGTCAGGATCAGTGGTTTCCCCCATTGTCAGGATCATTGGTGTCTCCCCATTGTGAGGATCAATGGTGTCCCCCCGTTGTCAGGATCAGAGGTTTCCCCCCGTTGTCAGGATCAGAGGTTTCCCACCGTTGTCAGGATCAGTGTTTCCCCCCATTGTCAGGATCAGTGGTTTCCCTCCATTGTCAGGATCAGTGGTTTCCCCCATTGTCAGGATCAGTGGTTTCCCCCATTGTCAGGATCAGAGTTTTCCCCCCATTGTCAGGATCAGTGGTTTCCCCCATTGTCAGGATCAGTGGTTTCCCCCCGTTGTCAGGATCAGTGATTTCCCCCCGTTGTCAGGATCAGAGGTTTCCCCCCGTTGTCAGGATCAGAGGTTTCCCACCATTGTCAGGATCAGTGGTTTCCCTCCATTGTCAGGATTAGTGGTTTCCCTCCATTGTCAGGATCAGTGGTTTCCCCCATTGTCAGGATCAGAGGTTTCCCCCCATTGTCAGGATCAGTGGTTTCCCCCCATTGTCAGGATCAGTGGATTCCCCCGTTGTCAGGATCAGTGGTTTCCAGAATTGTCAGGATCAGTGGTTTCCCCCATTGTCAAGATCAGAGGTCTCCCCATTGTGAGGATCAGTGGTGTCCCCCCGTTGTCAAGATCAGAGGTTTCCCCCCATTGTCAGGATCAGAGGTTTCCCCCCGTTGTCAGGATCAGAGGTTTCCCCCCATTGTCAGGATAAGTGGTTTCCCTCCATTGTCAGGATCAGTAGTTTCCCTCCATTGTCAGGATCAGTGGTTTAACCCCGTTGTCAGGATCAGTGGTTTCCCCCCATTGTCAGGATCAGTGGTTTCCAGAATTGTCAGGATCAGTGGTTTCCCCCCATTGTCAGGATCAGTGGTTTAACCCCATTGTCAGGATCAGTGGTTTAACCCCATTGTCAGGATCAGTGGTTTAACCCCATTGTCAGGATCAGTGGTTTAACCCCATTGTCATGATCAGTAGTTTGACCCCATTGTCAGGATCAGTGGTTTAACCCTATTGTCAGGATCAGTGGTTTAACCCCATTGCCAGGATCAGTGGTTTCCCCCCGTTGTCAGGATCAGAGGTTTCCCCCCTTTGTCAGGATCAGTGATTTCCCCCATTGTCAGGATCAGTGGTTTCCCCCATTGTCAGGATCAGAGGTTTCCCCCATTGACAGGATCAGTGGTTTCCCCCATTGTCAGGATAAGTGGTTTCCCCCATTGTCAGGATCATTGGTGTCTCCCCACTGTGAGGATCAGTGGTGTCCCCCCGTTGTCAGGATCAGAGGTTTCCCCCCGTTGTCAGGATCAGAGGTTTATCACCGTTGTCAGGATCAGAGGTTTCCCCCCATTGTCAGGATCAGTGGTTTCCCTCCATTGTCAGGATCAGTGGTCTCCCTCCATTGTCAGGATGAGTGGTTTCCCCCATTGTCAGGATCAGAGGTTTCCCCCCATTGTCAGGATCAGTGGTTTCCCCCATTGTCAAGATCAGTGGTTTCCCCCCTTTGTCAGGATCAGTAGTTTCCCCCCGTTGTCAGGATCCGAGGTTTCCCCCTTTTTCAGAATCAGTGGTTTCCCCCCATTGTCAGGATCAGTGGTTTCCCCCCATTGTCAGAATCAGTGGTTTAACCCCGTTGTCACGATCAGTGGTTTCCCCCCATTGTCAGGATCAGTGGTTTCCCCCCATTGTCAGGATCAGTGGATTCCCCCCATTGTCAGGATCATTGGTTTCCCCCATTTGTCAGGATCAGTGGTTTCCCTCCATTGTCAGGATAAGTGGTTTCCCCCATTGTCAGGATCATTGGTGTCTCCCCACTGTGAGGATCAGTGGTGTTCCCCCGTTGTCAGGATCAGAGGTTTCCCCCCGTTGTCAGGATCAGAGGTTTATCACCGTTGTCAGGATCAGAGGTTTCCCCCCATTGTCAGGATCAGTGGTTTCCCTCCATTGTCAGGATCAGTGGTCTCCCTCCATTGTCAGGATGAGTGGTTTCCCCCATTGTCAGGATCAGAGGTTTCCCCCCATTGTCAGGATCAGTGGTTTCCCCCATTGTCAAGATCAGTGGTTTCCCCCCTTTGTCAGGATCAGTAGTTTCCCCCCGTTGTCAGGATCCGAGGTTTCCCCCTTTTTCAGAATAAGTGGTTTCCCCCCATTGTCAGGAGCAGTGGTTTCCCTCCATTGTCAGGATCAGTGGTTTCCCCCATTGTCAGGATCAGTGGTTTCCCCCCATTGTCAGAATCAGTGGTTTAACCCCGTTGTCACGATCAGTGGTTTCCCCCCATTGTCAGGATCAGTGGTTTCCCCCCATTGTCAGGATCAGTGGATTCCCCCCATTGTCAGGATCATTGGTTTCCCCCATTTGTCAGGATCAGTGGTTTCCCTCCATTGTCAGGATAAGTGGTTTCCCCCATTGTCAGGATCAGTGGTTTCCCCCATTGTCAGGATCAGTGGTGTCTCCCCATTGTGAGGATCAGTGGTTTCCCCCCGTTGTCAGGACCAGAGGTTTCCCCCAGTGTCAGGATCAGTGGTTTCCCCCCGTTGTCAGGTTCAGTGGTTTCCCCTGTTGTCAGGATCAGAGGTTTCCCCCCATTGTCAGGATCAGTGGTTTCCCCCATTGTCAGGATCAGTGGTTTCCCCCATTGTCAGGATCATTGGTGTCTCCCCATTGTGAGTATCAATGGTGTCCCCCCATTGTCAGGATCAGAGGTTTCCCCCCGTTGTCAGGATCAGAGGTTTCCCACCGTTGTCAGGATCAGTGTTTCCCCCCATTGTCAGGATCAGTGGTTTCCCTCCATTGTCAGGATCAGTGGTTTCCCCCATTGTCAGGATCAGTGGTTTCCCCCCATTGTCAGGATCAGTGTTTCCCCCCATTGTCAGGATCAGTGGTTTCCCTCCATTGTCAGGATCAGTGGTTTCCCCCATTGTCAGGATCAGTGGTTTCCCCCCATTGTCAGGATCAGTGGTTTCCCCCCGTTGTCAGGATCAGAGGTTTCCCCCTTTGTCAGGATCAATGGTTTCCCCCATTGTCAGGATCGGTGGTTTCCCCCATTGTCAGGATCAGTGGTTTCCCCCCATTGTCAGGATCAGTGGTTTCCAGAATTGTCAGGATCAGTGGTTTCCCCCATTGTCAGGATCATTGGTGTCTCCCCATTGTGAGGATCAGTGGTGTCCCCCCATTGTCAGGATCAGAGGTTTCCCCCCATTGTCAGGATCAGAGGTTTCCCCCCATTGTCAGGACCAGAGTTTTCCCCCCATTGTCAGGATCAGTGGTTTCCCTCCATTGTCAGGATCAGTGGTTTCCCTCCATTGTCAGGATCAGTGGTTTCCCCCATTGTCAGGATCAGAGGATTCCCCCCATTGTCAGGATCAGTGGTTTCCCCCCATTGTCAGGATCAGTGGATTCCCCCCATTGTCAGGATCAGTGGTTTCCCCCCATTGTCAGGATCAGTGGATTCCCCCCATTGTCAGGATCATTGGTTTCCCCCCATTGTCAGGATCAGTGGTTTCCTCCCATTTTCAGGATCAGTGGTTTCCCTCCATTGTCAGGATCAGAGGTTTCCCCCATTGTCAGGATCAGTGGTTTCCCCCCATTGTCAGAATCAGTGGTTTCCCTCCATTGTCAGGATCAGTGGTTTCCCCCATTGTCAGGATCAGTGGTGTCTCCCCATTGTGAGGATCAGTGGTTTCCCCCCGTTGTCAGGATCAGTGGTTTCCCCCCGTTGTCAGGATCAGTGGTTTCCCCTGTTGTCAGAATCAGTGGTTTTCCCCATTGTCAGGATCAAAGGTTTCCCCCCATTGTCAGGATCAGTGGTTTCCCTCCATTGTCAGGATCAGTGGTTTACCCCATTGTCAGGATCAGTGGTTTCCCCCCATTGTCAGGATCAGTGGTTTCCCCCCATTGTCAGGATCAGTGGTTTCCCTCCATTGTCAGGATCAGAGGTTTCCCCCATTGTCAGGATCAGTGGTTTCCCCCATTGTCAGAATCAGTGGTTTCCCTCCATTGTCAGGATCAGTGGTTTTCCCCATTGTCAGGATCAGAGGTTTCCCCCCATTGTCAGGATCAGTGGTTTCCCCCATTGTGAGGATCAGTGGTTTCCCCCCGTTGTCAGGACCAGAGGTTTCCCCCAGTGTCAGGATCAGTGGTTTCCCCCCGTTGTCAGGATCAGTGGTTTCCCCTGTTGTCAGAATCAGTGGTTTCCCTCCATTGTCAGGATCAGTGGTTTTCCCCATTGTCAGGATCAAAGGTTTCCCCCCATTGTCAGGATCAGTGGATTCCCCCCATTGTCAGGATCATTGGTTTCCCCCCATTGTCAGGATCAGTGGTTTCCTCCCATTGTCAGGATCAGTGGTTTCCCTCCATTTTCAGGATCAGAGGTTTCCCCCATTGTCAGGATCAGTGGTTTCCCCCCATTGTCAGAATCAGTGGTTTCCCTCCATTGTCAGGATCAGTGGTTTCCCCCATTGTCAGGATCAGTGGTGTCTCCCCATTGTGAGGATCAGTGGTTTCCCCCCGTTGTCAGGACCAGAGGTTTCCCCCAGTGTCAGGATCAGTGGTTTCCCCCCGTTGTCAGGATCAGTGGTTTCCCCTGTTGTCAGAATCAGTGGTTTCCCTCCATTGTCAGGATCAGTGGTTTTCCCCATTGTCAGGATCAAAGGTTTCCCCCCATTGTCAGGATCAGTGGATTCCCCCCATTGTCAGGATCATTGGTTTCCCCCCATTGTCAGGATCAGTGGTTTCCCCCCATTGTCAGGATCAGTGGTTTCCCTCCATTGTCAGGATCAGTGGTTTCCCCTGTTGTCAGAATCAGTGGTTTCCCTCCATTGTCAGGATCAGTGGTTTTCCCAATTGTCAGGATCAAAGGTTTCCCCCCATTGTCAGGATCAGTGGATTCCCCCCATTGTCAGGATCATTGGTTTCCCCCCATTGTCAGGATCAGTGGTTTCCCCCCATTGTCAGGATCAGTAGTTTCCCTCCATTGTCAGGATCAGAGGTTTCCCCCATTGTCAGGATCAGTGGTTTCCCCCATTGTCAGAATCAGTGGTTTCCCTCCATTGTCAGGATCAGTGGTTTCCTCCCATTGTCAGGATCAGTGGTTTCCCTCCATTGTCAGGATCAGAGGTTTCCCCCATTGTCAGGATCAGTGGTTTCCCCCCATTGTCAGAATCAGTGGTTTCCCTCCATTGTCAGGATCAGTGGTTTCCCCCATTGTCAGGATCAGTGGTGTCTCCCCATTGTGAGGATCAGTGGTTTCCCCCCGTTGTCAGGACCAGAGGTTTCCCCCAGTGTCAGGATCAGTGGTTTCCCCCCGTTGTCTGGATCAGTGGTTTCCCCTGTTGTCAGAATCAGTGGTTTCCCTCCATTGTCAGGATCAGTGGTTTTCCCCATTGTCAGGATCAAAGGTTTCCCCCCATTGTCAGGATCAGTGGATTCCCCCCATTGTCAGGATCATTGGTTTCCCCCCATTGTCAGGATCAGTGGTTTCCCCCCATTGTCAGGATCAGTGGTTTCCCTCCATTGTCAGGATCAGTGGTTTCCCCTGTTGTCAGAATCAGTGGTTTCCCTCCATTGTCAGGATCAGTGGTTTTCCCCATTGTCAGGATCAGAGGTTTCCCCCCATTGTCAGGATCAGTGGTTTCCCCCATTGTGAGGATCAGTGGTTTCCCCCCGTTGTCAGGACCAGAGGTTTCCCCCAGTGTCAGGATCAGTGGTTTCCCCCCGTTGGCAGGATCAGTGGTTTCCCCCCATTGTCAGGATCAGTGGTTTCCCTCCATTGTCAGGATCAGAGGTTTCCCCCATTGTCAGGATCAGTGGTTTCCCCCATTGTCAGAATCAGTGGTTTCCCTCCATTGTCAGGATCAGTGGTTTTCCCCATTGTCAGGATCAGAGGTTTCCCCCCATTGTCAGGATCAGTGGTTTCCCCCATTGTGAGGATCAGTGGTTTCCCCCTGTTGTCAGGACCAGAGGTTTCCCCCAGTGTCAGGATCAGTGGTTTCCCCCCGTTGTCAGGATCAGTGGTTTCCCCTGTTGTCAGAATCAGTGGTTTCCCTCCATTGTCAGGATCAGTGGTTTTCCCCATTGTCAGGATCATTGGTTTCCCCCCATTGTCAGGATCAGTGGATTCCCCTCATTGTCAGGATCATTGGTTTCCCCCCATTGTCAGGATCAGTGGTTTCCTCCCATTGTCAGGATCAGTGGTTTCCCTCCATTGTCAGGATCAGAGGTTTCCCCCATTGTCAGGATCAGTGGTTTCCCCCCATTGTCAGAATCAGTGGTTTCCCTCCATTGTCAGGATCAGTGGTTTCCCCCATTGTCAGGATCAGTGGTGTCTCCCCATTGTGAGGATCAGTGGTTTCCCCCCGTTGTCAGGACCAGAGGTTTCCCCCAGTGTCAGGATCAGTGGTTTCCCCCCGTTGTGAGGATCAGTGGTTTCCCCTGTTGTCAGAATCAGTGGTTTCCCTCCATTGTCAGGATCAGTGGTTTTCCCCATTGTCAGGATCAAAGGTTTCCCCCCATTGTCAGGATCAGTGGATTCCCCCCATTGTCAGGATCATTGGTTTCCCCCCATTGTCAGGATCAGTGGTTTCCCCCCATTGTCAGGATCAGTGGTTTCCCTCCATTGTCAGGATCAGTGGTTTCCCCTGTTGTCAGAATCAGTGGTTTCCCTCCATTGTCAGGATCAGTGGTTTTCCCCATTGTCAGGATCAAAGGTTTCCCCCCATTGTCAGGATCAGTGGATTCCCCCCATTGTCAGGATCATTGGTTTCCCCCCATTGTCAGGATCAGTGGTTTCCCCCCATTGTCAGGATCAGTGGTTTCCCTCCATTGTCAGGATCAGAGGTTTCCCCCATTGTCAGGATCAGTGGTTTCCCCCATTGTCAGAATCAGTGGTTTCCCTCCATTGTCAGGATCAGTGGTTTTCCCCATTGTCAGGATCAGAGGTTTCCCCCCATTGTCAGGATCAGTGGTGTCTCCCCATTGTGAGGATCAGTGGTTTCCCCCCGTTGTCAGGACCAGAGGTTTCCCCCAGTGTCAGGATCAGTGGTTTCCCCCCGTTGTCAGGATCAGTGGTTTCCCCTGTTGTCAGAATCAGTGGTTTCCCTCCATTGTCAGGATCAGTGGTTTTCCCCATTGTCAGGATCAAAGGTTTCCCCCCATTGTCAGGATCAGTGGTTTCCCTCCATTGTCAGGATCAGTGGTTTACCCCATTGTCAGGATCAGTGGTTTCCCCCCATTGTCAGGATCAGTGGTTTCCCCCCATTGTCAGGATCAGTGGTTTCCCTCCATTGTCAGGATCAGAGGTTTCCCCCATTGTCAGGATCAGTGGTTTCCCCCATTGTCAGAATCAGTGGTTTCCCTCCATTGTCAGGATCAGTGGTTTTCCCCATTGTCAGGATCAGAGGTTTCCCCCCATTGTCAGGATCAGTGGATTCCCCCATTGTGAGGATCAGTGGTTTCCCCCCGTTGTCAGGACCAGAGGTTTCCCCCAGTGTCAGGATCAGTGGTTTCCCCCCGTTGTCAGGATCAGTGGTTTCCCCTGTTGTCAGAATCAGTGGTTTCCCTCCATTGTCAGGATCAGTGGTTTTCCCCATTGTCAGGATCAAAGGTTTCCCCCCATTGTCAGGATCAGTGGATTCCCCTCATTGTCAGGATCATTGGTTTCCCCCCATTGTCAGGATCAGTGGTTTCCTCCCATTGTCAGGATCAGTGGTTTCCCTCCATTGTCAGGATCAGAGGTTTCCCCCATTGTCAGGATCAGTGGTTTCCCCCCATTGTCAGAATCAGTGGTTTCCCTCCATTGTCAGGATCAGTGGTTTCCCCCATTGTCAGGATCAGTGGTGTCTCCCCATTGTGAGGATCAGTGGTTTCCCCCCGTTGTCAGGACCAGAGGTTTCCCCCAGTGTCAGGATCAGTGGTTTCCCCCCGTTGTCAGGATCAGTGGTTTCCCCTGTTGTCAGAATCAGTGGTTTCCCTCCATTGTCAGGATCAGTGGTTTTCCCCATTGTCAGGATCAAAGGTTTCCCCCCATTGTCAGGATCAGTGGATTCCCCCCATTGTCAGGATCATTGGTTTCCCCCCATTGTCAGGATCAGTGGTTTCCCCCCATTGTCAGGATCAGTGGTTTCCCTCCATTGTCAGGATCAGTGGTTTCCCCTGTTGTCAGAATCAGTGGTTTCCCTCCATTGTCAGGATCAGTGGTTTTCCCCATTGTCAGGATCAAAGGTTTCCCCCCATTGTCAGGATCAGTGGATTCCCCCCATTGTCAGGATCATTGGTTTCCCCCCATTGTCAGGATCAGTGGTTTCCCCCCATTGTCAGGATCAGTGGTATCCCTCCATTGTCAGGATCAGAGGTTTCCCCCATTGTCAGGATCAGTGGTTTCCCCCATTGTCAGAATCAGTGGTTTCCCTCCATTGTCAGGATCAGTGGTTTTCCCCATTGTCAGGATCAGAGGTTTCCCCCCATTGTCAGGATCAGTGGTTTCCCCCATTGTGAGGATCAGTGGTTTCCCCCCGTTGTCAGGACCAGAGGTTTCCCCCAGTGTCAGGATCAGTGGTTTCCCCCCGTTGTCAGGATCAGTAGTTCCCCCTGTTGTCAGAATCAGTGGATTCCCTCCATTGTCAGGATCAGTGGTTTTCCCCATTGTCAGGATCAAAGGTTTCCCCCCATTGTCAGGATCAGTGGTTTCCCTCCATTGTCAGGATCAGTGGTTTACCCCATTGTCAGGATCAGTGGTTTCCCCCCGTTGTCAGGATCAGAGGTTTCCCCCTTTGTCAGGATCAGTGGTTTCCCACATTGTCAGGATCGGTGGTTTCCCCCATTGTCAGGATCAGTGGTTTCCCCCCATTGTCAGGATCAGTGGTTTCCCCCATTGTCAGGATCATAGGTGTCTCCCCATAGTGAGGATCAGTGGTGTCCCCCTTTGTCAGGATCAGAGGTTTCCCCCCGTTGTCAGGATCAGAGGTTTCCCCCCGTTGTCAGGAAAAGAGGTTTCCCCCAATTGTCAGGATCAGTGGTTTCCCTCCATTGTCAGGATCAGTGGTTTCCCTCCATTGTCAGGATCAGTGGTTTCCCCCATTGTCAGGATCAGAGGATTCCCCCCATTGTCAGGATCAGTGGTTTCCCCCCATTGTCAGGATCAGTGGATTCCCCCCATTGTCAGGATCATTGGTTTCCCCCCATTGTCAGGATCAGTGGTTACCTCCCATTGTCAGGATCAGTGGTTTCCCTCCATTGTCAGGATCAGAGGTTTCCCCCATTGTCAGGATCAGTGGTTTCCCCCCATTGTCAGAATCAGTGGTTTCCCTCCATTGTCAGGATCAGTGGTTTCCCCCATTGTCAGGATCAGTGGTGTCTCCCCATTGTGAGGATCAGTGGTTTCCCCCCGTTGTCAGGACCAGAGGTTTCCCCCAGTGTCAGGATCAGTGGTATCCCCCCGTTGTCAGGATCAGTGGTTTCCCCTGTTGTCAGAATCAGTGGTTTCCCTCCATTGTCAGGATCAGTGGTTTTCCCCATTGTCAGGATCAAAGGTTTCCCCCCATTGTCAGGATCAGTGGTTTCCCTCCATTGTCAGGATCAGTGGTTTACCCCATTGTCAGGATCAGTGGTTTCCCCCCATTGTCAGGATAAGTGGTTTCCCCCCATTGTCAGGATCAGTGGTTTCCCTCCATTGTCAGGATCAGAGGTTTCCCCCCATTGTCAGGATCAGTGGTTTCCTCCCATTGTCAGGATCAGTGGTTTCCCTCCATTGTCAGGATCAGAGGTTTCCCCCATTGTCAGGATCAGTGGTTTCCCCCCATTGTCAGAATCAGTGGTTTCCCGCCATTGTCAGGATCAGTGTTTTCCCCCATTGTCAGGATCAGTGGTGTCTCCCCATTGTGAGGATCAGTGGTTTCCCCCCGTTGTCAGGACCAGAGGTTTCCCCCAGTGTCAGTATCAGTGGTTTCCCCCCGTTGTCAGGATCAGTGGTTTCCACTGTTGTCAGAATCAGTGGTTTCCCTCCATTGTCAGGATCAGTGGTTTTCCCCATTGTCAGGATCAAAGGTTTCCCCCCATTGTCAGGATCAGTGGTTTCCCTCCATTGTCAGGATCAGTGGTTTACCCCATTGTCAGGATCAGTGGTTTCCCCCCATTGTCAGGATCAGTGGTTTCCCCCCATTGTCAGGATCAGTGGTTTCCCTCCATTGTCAGGATCAGAGGTTTCCCCCATTGTCAGGATCAGTGGTTTCCCCCATTGTCAGAATCAGTGGTTTCCCTCCATTGTCAGGATCAGTGGTTTTCCCCATTGTCAGGATCAGAGGTTTCCCCCCATTGTCAGGATCAGTGGTTTCCCCCATTGTGAGGATCAGTGGTTTCCCCCCGTTGTCAGGACCAGAGGTTTCCCCCAGTGTCAGGATCAGTGGTTTCCCCCCGTTGTCAGGATCAGTGGTTTCCCCTGTTGTCAGAATCAGTGGTGTCCCTCCATTGTCAGGATCAGTGGTTTTCCCCATTGTCAGGATCAAAGGTTTCCCCCCATTGTCAGGATCAGTGGTTTCCCTCCATTGTCAGGATCAGTGGTTTACCCCATTGTCAGGATCAGTGGTTTCCCCCCATTGTCAGGATCAGTGGTTTCCCCCCATTGTCAGGATCAGTGGTTTCCCTCCATTGTCAGGATCAGAGGTTTCCCCCATGGTCAGGATCAGTGGTTTCCCCCATTGTCAGAATCAGTGGTTTCCCTCCATTGTCAGGATCAGTGGTTTTCCCCATTGTCAGGATCAGTGGTTTCCCCCCGTTGTCAGGATCAGTGGTTTCCCCTGTTGTCAGAATCAGTGGTTTCCCTCCATTGTCAGGATCAGTGGTTTTCCCCATTGTCAGGATCAAAGGTTTCCCTCCATTGTCAGGATCAGTGGTTTTCCCCATTGTCAGGATCAAAGGTTTCCCCCCATTGTCAGGATCAGTGGTTTCCCTCCATTGTCAGGATCAGTGGTTTACCCCATTTTCAGGATCAGTGGTTTCCCCCCATTGTCAGGATCAGTGGTTTCCCCCCATTGTCAGGATCAGTGGTTTCCCTCCATTGTCAGGATCAGAGGTTTCCCCCATTGTCAGGATCAGTGGTTTCCCCTATTGTCAGAATCAGTGGTTTCCCTCCATTGTCAGGATCAGTGGTTTTCCCCATTGTCAGGATCAGAGGTTTCCCCCCATTGTCAGGATCAGTGGTTTCCTCCATTGTGAGGATCAGTGGTTTCCCACCGTTGTCAGGACCAGAGGTTTCCCCCAGTGTCAGGATCAGTGGTTTCCCCCCGTTGTCAGGATCAGTGGTTTCCCCTGTTGTCAGAATCAGTGGTTTCCCTCCATTGTCAGGATCAGTGGTTTTCCCCATTGTCAGGATCAAAGGTTTCCCCCCATTGTCAGGATCAGTGGATTCCCCCCATTGTCAGGATCATTGGTTTCCCCCCATTGTCAGGATCAGTGGTTTCCTCCCATTGTTAGGATCAGTGGTTTCCCTCCATTGTCAGGATCAGAGGTTTCCCCCATTGTCAGGATCAGTGGTTTCCCCCCATTGTCAGAATCAGTGGTTTCCCTCCATTGTCAGGATCAGTGGTTTCCCCCATTGTCAGGATCAGTGGTGTCTCCCCATTGTGAGGATCAGTGGTTTCCCCCCGTTGTCAGGACCAGAGGTTTCCCCCAGTGTCAGGATCAGTGGTTTCCCCTGTTGTCATAATCAGTGGTTTCCCTCCATTGTCAGGATCAGTGGTTTTCCCCATTGTCAGGATCAAAGGTTTCCCCCCATTGTCAGGATCAGTGGTTTCCCTCCATTGTCAGGATCAGTGGTTTACCCCATTGTCAGGATCAGTGGTTTCCCCCCATTGTCAGGATCAGTGGTTTCCCCCCATTGTCAGGATCAGTGGTTTCCCTCCATTGTCAGGATCAGAGGTTTCCCCCATTGTCAGGATCAGTGGTTTCCCCCATTGTCAGAATCAGTGGTTTCCCTCCATTGTCAGGATCAGTGGTTTTCCCCATTGTCAGGATCAGAGGTTTCCCCCCATTGTCAGGATCAGTGGTTTCCCCCATTGTGAGGATCAGTGGTTTCCCCCCGTTGTCAGGACCAGAGGTTTCCCCCAGTGTCAGGATCAGTGGTTTCCCCCCGTTGTCAGGATCAGTGGTTTCCCCTGTTGTCAGAATCAGTGGTTTACCTCCATTGTCAGGATCAGTGGTTTTCCCCATTGTCAGGATCAAAGGTTTCCCCCCATTGTCAGGATCAGTGGTTTCCCTCCATTGTCAGGATCAGTGGTTTTCCCCATTGTCAGGATCAGAGGTTTCCCCCCATTGTCAGGATCAGTGGTTTCCCCCATTGTGAGGATCAGTGGTTTCCCCCCGTTGTCAGGACCAGAGGTTTCCCCCAGTGTCAGGATCAGTGGTTTCCCCCCGTTGTCAGGATCAGTGGTTTCCCCCATTGTCAGGATCAGTGGTTTCCCTCCATTGTCAGGATCAGTGGTTTTCCCCATTGTCAGGATCAGAGGTTTCCCCCCATTGTCAGGATCAGTGGTTTCCCCCATTGTGAGGATCAGTGGTTTCCCCCCGTTGTCAGGACCAGAGGTTTCCCCCAGTGTCAGGATCAGTGGTTTCCCCCCGTTGTCAGGATCAGTGGTTTCCCCTGTTGTCAGAATCAGTGGTTTCCCTCCATTGTCAGGATCAGTGGTTTTCCCCATTGTCAGGATCAAAGGTTTCCCTCCATTGTCAGGATCAGTGGTTTTCCCCATTGTCAGGATCAAAGGTTTCCCCCCATTGTCAGGATCAGTGGTTTCCCTCCATTGTCAGGATCAGTGGTTTACCCCATTGTCAGGATCAGTGGTTTCCCCCCATTGTCAGGATCAGTGGTTTCCCCCCATTGTCAGGATCAGTGGTTTCCCTCCATTGTCAGGATCAGAGGTTTCCCCCATTGTCAGGATCAGTGGTTTCCCCTATTGTCAGAATCAGTGGTTTCCCTCCATTGTCAGGATCAGTGGTTTTCCCCATTGTCAGGATCAGAGGTTTCCCCCCATTGTCAGGATCAGTGGTTTCCCCCATTGTGAGGATCAGTGGTTTCCCCCCGTTGTCAGGACCAGAGGTTTCCCCCAGTGTCAGGATCAGTGGTTTCCCCCCGTTGTCAGGATCAGTGGTTTCCCCTGTTGTCAGAATCAGTGGTTTCCCTCCATTGTCAGGATCAGTGGTTTTCCCCATTGTCAGGATCAAAGGTTTCCCCCCATTGTCAGGATCAGTGGATTCCCCCCATTGTCAGGATCATTGGTTTCCCCCCATTGTCAGGATCAGTGGTTTCCTCCCATTGTTAGGATCAGTGGTTTCCCTCCATTGTCAGGATCAGAGGTTTCCCCCATTGTCAGGATCAGTGGTTTCCCCCCATTGTCAGAATCAGTGGTTTCCCTCCATTGTCAGGATCAGTGGTTTCCCCCATTGTCAGGATCAGTGGTGTCTCCCCATTGTGAGGATCAGTGGTTTCCCTCCATTGTCAGGATCAGTGGTTTACCCCATTGTCAGGATCAGTGGTTTCCCCCCATTGTCAGGATCAGTGGTTTCCCCCCATTGTCAGGATCAGTGGTTTCCCTCCATTGTCAGGATCAGAGGTTTCCCCCATTGTCAGGATCAGTGGTTTCCCCCATTGTCAGAATCAGTGGTTTCCCTCCATTGTCAGGATCAGTGGTTTTCCCCATTGTCAGGATCAGAGGTTTCCCCCCATTGTCAGGATCAGTGGTTTCCCCCATTGTGAGGATCGGTGGTTTCCCCCAATTGTCAGGATAATTGGTTTCCCTCCATTGTCAGGATCAGTGGTTTCCCTCCATTGTCAGGATCAGTGGTTTCCCCCATTGTCAGGATCAGATGAATTCCCCCATTGTCAGGATCAGTGGTTTCCCCCCATTGTCAGGATCAGTGGATTCCCCCCATTGTCAGGATCATTGGTTTCCCCCCATTGTCAGGATCAGTGGTTTCCTCCCATTGTCAGGATCAGTGGTTTCCCTCCATTGTCAGGATCAGAGGTTTCCCCCATTGTCAGGATCAGTGGTTTCCCCCCATTGTCAGAATCAGTGGTTTCCCTCCATTGTCAGGATCAGTGGTTTCCCCCATTGTCAGGATCAGTGGTGTCTCCCCATTGTGAGGATCAGTGGTTTCCCCCCGTTGTCAGGACCAGAGGTTTCCCCCAGTGTCAGGATCAGTGGTTTCCCCCTGTTGTCAGAATCAGTGGTTTCCCTCCATTGTCAGGATCAGTTGTTTTCCCCATTGTCAGGATCAAAGGTTTCCCCCCATTGTCAGGATCAGTGGTTTCCCTCCATTGTCAGGATCAGTGGTTTACCCCATTGTCAGGATCAGTGGTTTCTCCCCGTTGTCAGGATCAGAGGTTTCCCCCTTTGTCAGGATCAGTGGTTTCCCCCATTGTCAGGATCGGTGGTTTCCCCCATTGTCAGGATCATAGGTGTCTCCCCATTGTGAGGATCAGTGGTGTCCCCCTTTGTCAGGATCAGAGGTTTCCCCCCGTTGTCAGGATCAGAGGTTTCCCCCATTGTCAGGATCAGAGGTTTCCCCCCATTGTCAGGATCAGTGGTTTCCCTCCATTGTCAGGATCAGTGGTTTCCCTCCATTGTCAGGATCAGTGGTTTCCCCCATTGTCAGGATCAGAGGTTTCCCCCTTTGTCAGGATCAGTGGTTTCCCCCATTGTCAGGATCGGTGGTTTCCCCCATTGTCAGGATCAGTTGTTTTCCCCATTGTCAGGATCAAAGGTTTCCCCCCATTGTCAGGATCAGTGGTTTCCCTCCATTGTCAGGATCAGTGGTTTACCCCATTGTCAGGATCAGTGGTTTCTCCCCGTTGTCAGGATCAGAGGTTTCCCCCTTTGTCAGGATCAGTGGTTTCCCCCATTGTCAGGATCGGTGGTTTCCCCCATTGTCAGGATCATAGGTGTCTCCCCATTGTGAGGATCAGTGGTGTCCCCCTTTGTCAGGATCAGAGGTTTCCCCCCGTTGTCAGGATCAGAGGTTTCCCCCCATTGTCAGGATCAGAGGTTTCCCCCCATTGTCAGGATCAGTGGTTTCCCTCCATTGTCAGGATCAGTGGTTTCCCTCCATTGTCAGGATCAGTAGTTTCCCCCATTGTCAGGATCATTGGTGTCTCCCAATTGTGAGGATCAGTGGTGTCACCCCGTTGTCAGGATCAGAGGTTTCCCTCCGTTGTCAGGATCAGAGGTTTCCCCCCATTGTCAGGATCAGTGGTTTCCCTCCGTTGTCAGGATCAGAGGTTTCCCCCCGTTGTCAGGATCAGAGGTTTCCCCCCGTTGTCAGGATCAGCGGTTTCCCCCCGTTGTCAGGATCAGAGGTTTCCCCCCATTGTCAGGATCATAGGTTTCCCTCCATTGTCAGGATCAGTGGTTTCCCCCATTGTCAGGATCAGAGGTTTCCCCCCATTGTCAGGATCAGTGGTTTCCCCCCATTGTCAGGATCAGTGGATTCCCCCCATTGTCAGGATCATTGGTTCCCCCCCATTGTCAGGATCAATGGTTTCCCCCCATTGTCAGGATCAGTGGTTTCCCTCCATTGTCAGGATCAGAGGTTTCCCCCATTGTCAGGATCAGTGGTTTCCCCCCATTGTCAGAATCAGTGGTTTCCCTCCATTGTCAGGATCAGTGGTTTTCCCCATTGTCAGGATCAGAGGTTTCCCCCCATTGTCAGGATCAGTGGTTTCCCCCATTGTCAGGATCAGTTGTGTCTCCCCATTGTGAGGATAAGTGGTCTCCCCCCGTTGTCAGGACCAGAGGTTTCCCCCAGTGTCAGGATCAGTGGTTTCCCCCCGTTGTCAGGATCAGTGGTTTCCCCCCATTGTCAGGATCATTGGTGTCTCCCCACTGTGAGGATCAGTGGTGCCCCCCCGTTGTCAGGATCAGAGGTTTATCACTGTTGTCAGGATCAGAGGTTTCCCCCCATTGTCAGGATCAGTGGTTTCCCTCCATTGTCAGGATCAGTGGTCTCCCTCCATTGTCAGGATGAGTGGTTTCCCCCATTGTCAGGATCAGAGGTTTCCCCCCATTGTCAGGATCAGTGGTTTCCCCCATTGTCAAGATCAGTGGTTTCCCCCCTTTGTCAGGATCAGTAGTTTCCCCCCGTTGTCAGGATCCGAGGTTTCCCCCTTTTTCAGAATCAGTGGTTTCCCCCCATTGTCAGGAGCAGTGGTTTCCCTCCATTGTCAGGATCAGTGGTTTCCCCCATTGTCAGGATCAGTGGTTTCCCCCCATTGTCAGAATCAGTGGTTTAACCCCGTTGTCACGATCAGTGGTTTCCCCCCATTGTCAGGATCAGTGGTTTCCAGAATTGTCAGGATAAGTGGTTTCCCCCATTGTCAGGATCATTGGTGTCTCCCCATTGTGAGGATCAGTGGTGTCCCCCCGTTGTCAAAATCAGAGGTTTCCCCCCATTGTCAGGATCAGAGGTTTCCCCCCATTGTCAGGATCAGTGGTTTCCCCCCATTGTCAGGATCAGTGGATTCCCCCCATTGTCAGGATCATTGGTTTCCCCCATTTGTCAGGATCAGTGGTTTCCCTCCATTGTCAGGATAAGTGGTTTCCCCCATTGTCAGGATCAGAGGTTTCCCCCCATTGTGAGGATCAGTGGTTTCCCCGCGTTGTCAGGACCAGAGGTTTCCCCCAGTGTCAGGATCAGTGGTTTCCCCCCGTTGTCAGGATCAGTGGTTTCCCCTGTTGTCAGGATCAGAGGTTTCCCCCCATTGTCAGGATCAGTGGTTTCCCCCATTGTCAGGATCAGTGGTTTCCCCCATTGTCAGGATCATTGGTGTCTCCCCATTGTGAGGATCAGTGGTGTCCCCCCGTTGTCAAGATTGGAGGTTTCCCCCCATTGTCAGGATCAGAGGTTTCCTCCCATTGTCAGGATCAGTGGTTTCCCCCCATTGTCAGGATCAGTGGATTCCCCCCATTGTCAGGATCATTGGTTTCCCCCATTTGTCAGGATCAGTGGTTTCCCTCCATTGTCAGGATAAGTGGTTTCCCCCATTGTCAGGATCAGAGGTTTCCCCCCATTGTGAGGATCAGAGGTTTCCCCCAGTGTCAGGATCAGTAGTTTCCCCCCGTTGTCAGGATCAGTGGTTTCCCCTGTTGTCAGGATCAGAGGTTTCCCCCCGTTGTCAGGATCAGAGGTTTCCCCCCGTTGTCAGGATCAGAGGTTTCCCCCCATTGTCAGGATCAGTGGTTTCCCTCCATTGTCAGGATCAGTGGTTTCCCTCCATTGTCAGGATCAGTGGTTTCCCCCATTGTCAGGATCAGAGGTTTCCCCCATTGTCAGGATCATTGGTGTCTCCCCATTGTGAGGATCAGTGGTGTCCCCCTTTGTCAGGATCAGAGGTTTCCCCCCGTTGTCAGGATCAGAGGTTTCCCCCCGTTGTCAGGATCAGAGGTTTCCCCCCATTGTCAGGATCAGTGGTTTCCCTCCATTGTCAGGATCAGTGGTTTCCCTCCATTGTCAGGATCAGTGGTTTCCCCCATTGTCAGGATCAGAGGTTTCCCCCATTGTCAGGATCATTGGTGTCTCCCCATTGTGAGGATCAGTGGTGTCCCCCCGTTGTCAGGATCAGAGGTTTCCCTCCATTGTCAGGATCAGAGGTTTCCCCCCGTTGTCAGGATCAGAGGTTTCCCCCCATTGTCAGGATCAGTGGTTTCCCTCCGTTGTCAGGATCAGAGGTTTCCCCCCGTTGTCAGGATCAGAGGTTTCCCCCCGTTGTCAGGATCAGAGGTTTCCCCCCGTTGTCAGGATCAGTGGTTTCCCTCCATTGTCAGGATCAGTGGTTTCCCTCCATTGTCAGGATCAGTGGTTTCCCCCCATTGTCAGGATCAGAGGTTTCCCCCCATTGTCAGGATCAGTGGTTTCCCCCCATTGTCAGGATCAGTGGATTCCCCCCATTGTCAGGATCATTGGTTTCCCCCAATTGTCAGGATCAATGGTTTCCCCCCATTGTCAGGATCAGTGGTTTCCCTCCATTGTCAGGATCAGAGGTTTCCCCCATTGTCAGGATCAGTGGTTTCCCCCCATTGTCAGAATCAGTGGTTTCCCTCCATTGTCAGGATCAGTGGTTTTCCCCATTGTCAGGATCAGAGGTTTCCCCCAATTGTCAGGATCAGTGGTTTCCCCCAGGATCAGTGGTTTCCCCCATTGTCAGGATCGGTGGTTTCCCCCATTGTCAGGATCAGTGGTTTCCCCCCATTGTCAGGATCAGTGGTTTCCAGAATTGTCAGGATCAGTGGTTTCCCCCATTGTCAGGATCATAGGTGTCTCCCCATTGTGAGGATCAGTGGTGTCCCCCTTTGTCAGGATCAGAGGTTTCCCCCCGTTGTCAGGATCAGAGGTTTCCCCCCGTTGTCAGGATCAGAGGTTTCCCCCCATTGTCAGGATCAGTGGTTTCCCTCCATTGTCAGGATCAGTGGTTTCCCTCCATTGTCAGGATCAGTGGTTTCCCCCATTGTCAGGATCAGAGGTTTCCCCCCGTTGTCAGGATCAGAGGTTTCCCCCCATTGTCAGGATCAGTGGTTTCCCTCCGTTGTCAGGATCAGAGGTTTCCCCCCGTTGTCAGGATCAGAGGTTTCCCCCCGTTGTCAGGATCAGAGGTTTCCCCCCATTGTCAGGATCAGTGGTTTCCCTCCGTTGTCAGGATCAGAGGTTTCCCCCCGTTGTCAGGATCAGAGGTTTCCCCCCGTTGTCAGGATCAGAGGTTTCCCCCCGTTGTCAGGATCAGTGGTTTCCCTCCATTGTCAGGATCAGTGGTTTCCCTCCATTGTCAGGATCAGTGGTTTCCCCCCATTGTCAGGATCAGAGGTTTCCCCCCATTGTCAGGATCAGTGGTTTCCCCCCATTGTCAGGATCAGTGGATTCCCCCCATTGTCAGGATCATTGGTTTCCCCCAATTGTCAGGATCAATGGTTTCCCCCCATTGTCAGGATCAGTGGTTTCCCTCCATTGTCAGGATCAGAGGTTTCCCCCATTGTCAGGATCAGTGGTTTCCCCCCATTGTCAGAATCAGTGGTTTCCCTCCATTGTCAGGATCAGTGGTTTTCCCCATTGTCAGGATCAGAGGTTTCCCCCAATTGTCAGGATCAGTGGTTTCCCCCAGGATCAGTGGTTTCCCCCATTGTCAGGATCGGTGGTTTCCCCCATTGTCAGGATCAGTGGTTTCCCCCCATTGTCAGGATCAGTGGTTTCCAGAATTGTCAGGATCAGTGGTTTCCCCCATTGTCAGGATCATAGGTGTCTCCCCATTGTGAGGATCAGTGGTGTCCCCCTTTGTCAGGATCAGAGGTTTCCCCCCGTTGTCAGGATCAGAGGTTTCCCCCCGTTGTCAGGATCAGAGGTTTCCCCCCATTGTCAGGATCAGTGGTTTCCCTCCATTGTCAGGATCAGTGGTTTCCCTCCATTGTCAGGATCAGTGGTTTCCCCCATTGTCAGGATCAGAGGTTTCCCCCCGTTGTCAGGATCAGAGGTTTCCCCCCATTGTCAGGATCAGTGGTTTCCCTCCGTTGTCAGGATCAGAGGTTTCCCCCCGTTGTCAGGATCAGAGGTTTCCCCCCGTTGTCAGGATCAGCGGTTTCCCCCCGTTGTCAGGATCAGAGGTTTCCCCCCATTGTCAGGATCATAGGTTTCCCTCCATTGTCAGGATCAGTGGTTTCCCCCATTGTCAGGATCAGAGGTTTCCCCCCATTGTCAGGATCAGTGGTTTCCCCCCATTGTCAGGATCAGTGGATTCCCCCCATTGTCAGGATCATTGGTTCCCCCCCATTGTCAGGATCAATGGTTTCCCCCCATTGTCAGGATCAGTGGTTTCCCTCCATTGTCAGGATCAGAGGTTTCCCCCATTGTCAGGATCAGTGGTTTCCCCCCATTGTCAGAATCAGTGGTTTCCCTCCATTGTCAGGATCAGTGGTTTTCCCCATTGTCAGGATCAGAGGTTTCCCCCCATTGTCAGGATCAGTGGTTTCCCCCATTGTCAGGATCAGTTGTGTCTCCCCATTGTGAGGATAAGTGGTTTCCCCCCGTTGTCAGGACCAGAGGTTTCCCCCAGTGTCAGGATCAGTGGTTTCCCCCCGTTGTCAGGATCAGTGGTTTCCCCCCATTGTCAGGATCATTGGTGTCTCCCCACTGTGAGGATCAGTGGTGCCCCCCCGTTGTCAGGATCAGAGGTTTCCCCCCGTTGTCAGGATCAGAGGTTTATCACTGTTGTCAGGATCAGAGGTTTCCCCCCATTGTCAGGATCAGTGGTTTCCCTCCATTGTCAGGATCAGTGGTCTCCCTCCATTGTCAGGATGAGTGGTTTCCCCCATTGTCAGGATCAGAGGTTTCCCCCCATTGTCAGGATCAGTGGTTTCCCCCATTGTCAAGATCAGTGGTTTCCCCCCTTTGTCAGGATCAGTAGTTTCCCCCCGTTGTCAGGATCCGAGGTTTCCCCCTTTTTCAGAATCAGTGGTTTCCCCCCATTGTCAGGAGCAGTGGTTTCCCTCCATTGTCAGGATCAGTGGTTTCCCCCATTGTCAGGATCAGTGGTTTCCCCCCATTGTCAGAATCAGTGGTTTAACCCCGTTGTCACGATCAGTGGTTTCCCCCCATTGTCAGGATCAGTGGTTTCCAGAATTGTCAGGATAAGTGGTTTCCCCCATTGTCAGGATCATTGGTGTCTCCCCATTGTGAGGATCAGTGGTGTCCCCCCGTTGTCAAAATCAGAGGTTTCCCCCCATTGTCAGGATCAGAGGTTTCCCCCCATTGTCAGGATCAGTGGTTTCCCCCCATTGTCAGGATCAGTGGATTCCCCCCATTGTCAGGATCATTGGTTTCCCCCATTTGTCAGGATCAGTGGTTTCCCTCCATTGTCAGGATAAGTGGTTTCCCCCATTGTCAGGATCAGAGGTTTCCCCCCATTGTGAGGATCAGTGGTTTCCCCGCGTTGTCAGGACCAGAGGTTTCCCCCAGTGTCAGGATCAGTGGTTTCCCCCCGTTGTCAGGATCAGTGGTTTCCCCTGTTGTCAGGATCAGAGGTTTCCCCCCATTGTCAGGATCAGTGGTTTCCCCCATTGTCAGGATCAGTGGTTTCCCCCATTGTCAGGATCATTGGTGTCTCCCCATTGTAAGGATCAGTGGTGTCCCCCCGTTGTCAAGATCAGAGGTTTCCCCCCATTGTCAGGATCAGAGGTTTCCCCCCATTGTCAGGATCAGTGGTTTCCCCCCATTGTCAGGATCAGTGGATTCCCCCCATTGTCAGGATCATTGGTTTCCCCCATTTGTCAGGATCAGTGGTTTCCCTCCATTGTCAGGATAAGTGGTTTCCCCCATTGTCAGGATCAGAGGTTTCCCCCCATTGTGAGGATCAGAGGTTTCCCCCAGTGTCAGGATCAGTAGTTTCCCCCCGTTGTCAGGATCAGTGGTTTCCCCTGTTGTCAGGATCAGATGTTTCCCCCCGTTGTCAGGATCAGAGGTTTCCCCCCGTTGTCAGGATCAGAGGTTTCCCCCCATTGTCAGGATCAGTGGTTTCCCTCCATTGTCAGGATCAGTGGTTTCCCTCCATTGTCAGGATCAGTGGTTTCCCCCATTGTCAGGATCAGAGGTTTCCCCCATTGTCAGGATCATTGGTGTCTCCCCATTGTGAGGATCAGTGGTGTCCCCCTTTGTCAGGATCAGAGGTTTCCCCCCGTTGTCAGGATCAGAGGTTTCCCCCCGTTGTCAGGATCAGAGGTTTCCCCCCATTGTCAGGATCAGTGGTTTCCCTCCATTGTCAGGATCAGTGGTTTCCCTCCATTGTCAGGATCAGTGGTTTCCCCCATTGTCAGGATCAGAGGTTTCCCCCATTGTCAGGATCATTGGTGTCTCCCCATTGTGAGGATCAGTGGTGTCCCCCCGTTGTCAGGATCAGAGGTTTCCCTCCATTGTCAGGATCAGAGGTTTCCCCCCGTTGTCAGGATCAGAGGTTTCCCCCCATTGTCAGGATCAGTGGTTTCCCTCCGTTGTCAGGATCAGAGGTTTCCCCCCGTTGTCAGGATCAGAGGTTTCCCCCCGTTGTCAGGATCAGAGGTTTCCCCCCGTTGTCAGGATCAGTGGTTTCCCTCCATTGTCAGGATCAGTGGTTTCCCTCCATTGTCAGGATCAGTGGTTTCCCCCATTGTCAGGATCAGAGGTTTCCCCCCATTGTCAGGATCAGTGGTTTCCCCCCATTGTCAGGATCAGTGGATTCCCCCCATTGTCAGGATCATTGGTTTCCCCCAATTGTCAGGATCAATGGTTTCCCCCCATTGTCAGGATCAGTGGTTTCCCTCCATTGTCAGGATCAGAGGTTTCCCCCATTGTCAGGATCAGTGGTTTCCCCCCATTGTCAGAATCAGTGGTTTCCCTCCATTGTCAGGATCAGTGGTTTTCCCCATTGTCAGGATCAGAGGTTTCCCCCAATTGTCAGGATCAGTGGTTTCCCCCAGGATCAGTGGTTTCCCCCATTGTCAGGATCGGTGGTTTCCCCCATTGTCAGGATCAGTGGTTTCCCCCATTGTCAGGATCAGAGGATTCCCCCCATTGTCAGGATCAGTGGTTTCCCGCATTGTCAGGATCAGTGGTGTCTCCCCATTGTGAGGATCAGTGGTTTCCCCCCGTTGTCAGGACCAGAGGTTTCCCCCAGTGTCAGGATCAGTGGTTTCCCCCATTGTCAGGATCAGTGGTGTCTCCCCATTGTGAGGATCAGTGGTTTCCCCCCGTTGTCAGGACCAGAGGTTTCCCCCAGTGTCAGGATCAGTGCTTTCCCCCCGTTGTCAGGATCAGTGGTTTCCCCCCATTGTCAGAATCAGTGGTTTCCCTCCATTGTCAGGATCAGTGGTTTTCCCCATTGTCAGGATCAAAGGTTTCCCCCCATTGTCAGGATCAGTGGTTTCCCTCCATTGTCAGGATCAATGGTTTACCCCATTGTCAGGATCAGTGGTTTCCCCCCGTTGTCAGGATCAGAGGTTTCCCCCTTTGTCAGGATCAGTGGTTTCCCCCATTTTCAGGATCGGTGGTTTCCCCCATTGTCAGGATCAGTGGTTTCCCCCCATTGTCAGGATCAGTGGTTTCCAGAATTGTCAGGATCAGTGGTTTCCCGCATTGTCAGGATCATAGGTGTCTCCCCATTGTGAGGATCAGTGGTGTCCCCCTTTGTCAGGATCAGAGGTTTCCCCCCGTTGTCAGGATCAGAGGTTTCCCCCCATTGTCAGGATCAGTGGTTTCCCTCCATTGTCAGGATCAGTGGTTTCCCTCCATTGTCAGGATCAGTGGTTTCCCCCATTGTCAGGATCATAGGTGTCTCCCCATTGTGAGGATCAGTGGTGCCCCCCTTTGTCAGGATCAGAGGTTTCCCCCCGTTGTCAGGATCAGAGGTTTCCCCCATTGTCAGGATCAGTGGTTTCCCCCCATTGTCAGAATCAGTGGTTTCCTTTCATTGTCAGGATCAGAGGTTTCCCCCCGTTGTCAGGATCAGAGGTTTCCCCCCGTTGTCAGGATCAGAGGTTTCCCCCCATTGTCAGGATCAGTGGTTTCCCTCCATTGTCAGGATCAGTGGTTTCCCTCCATTGTCAGGATCAGTGGTTTCCCCCATTGTCAGGATCAGAGGTTTCCCCCATTGTCAGGATCATTGGTGTCTCCCCATTGTGAGGATCAGTGGTGTCCCCCCGTTGTCAGGATCAGAGGTTTCCCTCCGTTGTCAGGATCAGAGGTTTCCCCCCGTTGTCAGGATCAGAGGTTTTTCCCCATTGTCAGGATCAGTGGTTTCTCTCCGTTGTCAGGATCAGAGGTTTCCCCCCGTTGTCAGGATCAGAGGTTTCCCCCCGTTGTCAGGATCAGAGGTTTCCCCCCGTTGTCAGGATCAGTGGTTTCCCTCCATTGTCAGGATCAGTGGTTTCCCTCCATTGTCAGGATCAGTGGTTTCCCCCATTGTCAGGATCAGAGGTTTCCCCCCATTGTCAGGATCAGTGGTTTCCCCCCATTGTCAGGATCAGTGGATTCCCCCCATTGTCAGGATCATTGGTTTCCCCCAATTGTCAGGATCAATGGTTTCCCCCCATTGTCAGGATCAGTGGTTTCCCTCCATTGTCAGGATCAGAGGTTTCCCCCATTGTCAGGATCAGTGGTTTCCCCCCATTGTCAGAATCAGTGGTTTCCCTCCATTGTCAGGATCAGTGGTTTTCCCCATTGTCAGGATCAGAGGTTTCCCCCCATTGTCAGGATCAGTGGTTTCCCCCATTGTCAGGATCAGTGGTGTCTCCCCATTGTAAGGATCAGTGGTTTCCCCCCGTTGTCAGGACCAGAGGTTTCCCCCAGTGTCAGGATCAGTGGTTTCCCCCCGTTGTCAGGATCAGTGGTTTCCCCCCGTTGTCAGGATCAGAGGTTTCCCCCCATTGTCTGGATCAGTGGTTTCCCCCATTGTCAGGATCAGTGGTTTCCCCCATTGTCAGGATCATTGGTGTCCCCCCGTTATCAGGATCAGAGGTTTCCCCCCGTTGTCAGGATCAGTGGTTTCCCCCATGGTCAGGATCAGTGGTTTCCGCCCGTTGTCAGGATCAGTGGTTTAACCCTGTTGTCTGGATCAGTGGTTTCCCCCGTTGTCAGGATCAGGGGTTTTCCCCCATTGTCAGGATCAGTGGATTCCCCCCATTGTCAGGATCAGTGGTTTGACCCCATTGTCAGGATCAGTGGTTTAACCCTATTGTCAGGATCAGTGGTTTGACCCCATTGTCAGGATCAGTGGTTTAACCCTATTGTCAGGATCAGTGGTTTAACCCCATTGTCAGGATCAGTGGTGTCTCCCATTGTCAGGTTCAGTGGTTTCTCCCCGTTGTCAGGATCAGAGGTTTCCCCCCATTGTCAGGATCAGTGGTTTCCCTCCATTGTCAGGATCAGTGGTTTACCCCATTGTCAGGATCAGTGGTTTCCCCCCGTTGTCAGGATCAGAGGTTTCCCCCTTTGTCAGGATCAGTGGTTTCCCCCATTGTCAGGATCGGTGGTTTCCCCGTTTGTCAGGATCAGTGGTTTCCCCCCATTGTCAGGATCAGTGGTTTCCAGAATTGTCAGGATCAGTGGTTTCCAGAATTGTCAGGATCATGGGTGTCTCCCCATTGTGAGGATCAGTTGTGTCCCCCTTTGTCAGGATCAGAGGTTTCCCCCCGTTGTCAGGATCAGAGGTTTCCCCCCGTTGTCAGGATCAGAGGTTTCCCCCCATTGTCAGGATCAGTGGTTTCCCTCCATTGTCAGGATCAGTGGTTTCCCTCCATTGTCAGGATCAGTGGTTTCCCCCATTGTCAGGATCAGAGGTTTCCACCAGTGTCAGGATCAGTGGTTTCCCCCCATTGTCAGGATCAGTGGATTCCCCCCATTGTCAGGATCATTGGTTTCCCCCCATTGTCAGGATCAGTGGTTTCCCCCCATTGTCAGGATCAGTGGTTTCCCTCCATTGTCAGGATCAGAGTTTTCCCCCATTGTCAGGATCAGTGGTTTCCCCCCATTGTCAGAATCAGTGGTTTCCCTCCATTGTCAGGATCAGTGGTTTTCCCCATTGTCAGGATCATGGGTGTCTCCCCATTGTGAGGATCAGTGGTGTCCCCCTTTGTCAGGATCAGAGGTTTCCCCCCGTTGTCAGGATCAGAGGTTTCCCCCCGTTGTCATGATCAGAGGTTTCCACCACATTGTCAGGATCAGTGGTTTCCCTCCATTGTCAGGATCAGAGGTTTCCCCCATTGTCAGGATCAGTGGTTTCCCCCATTGTCAGAATCAGTGGTTTCCCTCCATTGTCAGGATCAGTGGTTTTCCCCATTGTCAGGATCAGAGGTTTCCCCCCATTGTCAGGATCAGTGGTTTCCCCCATTGTCAGGATCAGTGGTGTCTCCCCATTGTGAGGATCAGTGGTTTCCCCCTGTTGTCAGGACCAGAGGTTTCCCCCAGTGTCAAGATCAGTGGTTTCCCCCCGTTGTCAGGATCAGTGGTTTCCCCTGTTGTCAGAATCAGTGGTTTCCCTCCATTGTCAGGATCAGTGGTTTTCCCCATTGTCAGGATCAAAGGTTTCCCCCCATTGTCAGGATCAGTGGTTTCCCTCCATTGTCAGGATCAGTGGTTTCCCCCATTGTCAGGATCATTGGTGTCTCCCCATTGTGAGGATCAGTGGTGTCCCCCCGTTGTCAGGATCAGAGGTTTCCCTCCGTTGTCAGGATCAGAGGTTTCCCCCCGTTGTCAGGATCAGAGGTTTCCCCCCATTGTCAGGATCAGTGGTTTCCCTCCGTTGTCAGGATCAGAGGTTTCCCCCCGTTGTCAGGATCAGAGGTTTCCCCCCGTTGTCAGGATCAGAGGTTTCCCCCCGTTGTCAGGATCAGAGGTTTCCCCCCATTGTCAGGATCAGTGGTTTCCCTCCATTGTCAGGATCAGTGGTTTCCCCCATTGTCAGGATCAGAGGTTTCCCCCCATTGTCAGGATCAGTGGTTTCCCCCCATTGTCAGGATCAGTGGATTCCCCCCATTGTCAGGATCATTGGTTTCCCCCCATTGTCAGGATCAATGGTTTCCCCCCATTGTCAGGATCAGTGGTTTCCCCCATTGTCAGGATCAGTGGTGTCTCCCCATTGTGAGGATCAATGGTTTCCCCCTGTTGTCAGGACCAGAGGTTTCCCCCAGTGTCAGGATCAGTGGTTTCCCCCCGTTGTCAGGATCAGTGGTTTCCCCTGTTGTCAGAATCAGTGGTTTCCCTCCATTGTCAGGATCAGTGGTTTTCCCCATTGTCAGGATCAAAGGTTTCCCCCCATTGTCAGGATCAGTGGTTTCCCTCCATTGTCAGGATCAGTGGTTTCCCCCATTGTCAGGATCATTGGTGTCTCCCCATTGTGAGGATCAGTGGTGTCCCCCCGTTGTCAGGATCAGAGGTTTCCCCCCGTTGTCAGGATCAGAGGTTTCCCCCCATTGTCAGGATCAGTGGTTTCCCTCCATTGTCAGGATCAGTGGTTTCCCCCATTGTCAGGATCAGAGGTTTCCCCCCATTGTCAGGATCAGTGGTTTCCCCCCATTGTCAGGATCAGTGGATTCCCCCCATTGTCAGGATCATTGGTTTCCCCCCATTGTCAGGATCAATGGTTTCCCCCCATTGTCAGGATCAGTGGTTTCCCTCCATTGTCAGGATCAGAGGTTTCCCCCATTGTCAGGATCAGTGGTTTCCCCCCATTGTCAGAATCAGTGGTTTCCCTCCATTGTCAGGATCAGTGGTTTTCCCCATTGTCAGGATCAGAGGTTTCCCCCCATTGTCAGGATCAGTGGTTTCCCCCATTGTCAGGATCAGTGGTGTCTCCCCATTGTGAGGATCAGTGGTTTCCCCCCGTTGTCAGGACCAGAGGTTTCCCCCAGTGTCAGGATCAGTGGTTTCCCCCCGTTGTCAGGATCAGTGGATTCCCCCCATTGTCAGGATCATTGGTTTCCCCCCATTGTCAGGATCAATGGTTTCCCCCCATTGTCAGGATCAGTGGTTTCCCTCCATTGTCAGGATCAGAGGTTTCCCCCATTGTCAGGATCAGTGGTTTCCCCAAATTGTCAGAATCAGTGGTTTCCCTCCATTTTCAGGATCAGTGGTTTTCCCCATTGTCAGGATCAGAGTTTTCCCCCCATTGTCAGGATCAGTGGTTTCCCCCATTGTCAGGATCAGTGGTGTCTCCCCATTGTGAGGATCAGTGGTTTCCCCCCGTTGTCAGGACCAGAGGTTTCCCCCAGTGTCAGGATCAGTGGTTTCCCCCCGTTGTCAGGATCAGTGGTCTCCACCCGTTGTCAGGATCAGAGGTTTCCCCCCATTGTCTGGATCAGTGGTTTCCCCCATTGTCAGGATCAGTGGTTTCCCCCATTGTCAGGATCATTGGTGTCTCCCCATTGTGAGGATCAATGGTGTCCCCCCGTTGTCAGGATCAGAGGTTTCCCCCTGTTGTCAGGATCAGTGGTTTCCCCCATTGTCAGGATCAGTGGTTTCCCCCGTTGTCAGGATAAGTGGTTTTCCCCCATTGTCAGGATCAGTGGATTCCCCCCATTGTCAGGATCAGTGGTTTGACCCCATTGTCAGGATCAGTGGTTTAACCCTATTGTCAGGATCAGTGGTTTGACCCCATTGTCAGGATCAGTGTTTTAACCCTATTGTCAGGATCAGTGGTTTAACCCCATTGTCAGGATCAGTGGTGTCTCCCATTGTGAGGATCAGTGGTTTCTCCCCGTTGTCAGGATCAGTGGTGTCTCCCGTTGTCAGGATCAGAGGTTTTCCCCCATTGTCAGGATCATTGGATTCCCCCCATTGTCAGGATCAGTGGTTTCCCCCCATTGTCAGGATCAGTGGTTTCCCCCCATTGTCAGGATCAGTGGTTTCCCTCCATTGTCAGGATCAGTGGTTTCCCCCATTGTCAGGATCGGTGGTTTCCCCCATTGTCAGGATCAGTGGTTTCCCCCCATTGTCAGGATCAGTGGTTTCCAGAATTGTCAGGATCAGTGGTTTCCCCCATTGTCAGGATCAGAGGTTTCCCCCCGTTGTCAGGATCCCCCCGTTGTCAGGATCAGAGCTTCCCCCCCATTGTCAGGATCAGTGGTTTCCCTCCATTGTCAGGATCAGTGGTTTCCCTCCATTGTCAGGATCAGTGGTTCCCCCCATTGTCAGGATCAGAGGATTCCCCTCATTGTCAGGATCAGTGGTTTCCCCCCATTGTCAGGATCAGTGGTTTCCAGAATTGTCAGGATCATGGGTGTCTCCCCATTGTGAGGATCAGTGGTGTCCCCCTTTGTCAGGATCAGAGGTTTCCCCCCGTTGTCAGGATCAGTGGTTTCCCCCCGTTGTCAGGATCAGTGGTCTCCACCCGTTGTCAGGATCAGAGGTTTCCCCCCATTGTCTGGATCAGTGGTTTCCCCCATTGTCAGGATCAGTGGTTTCCCCCATTGTCAGGATCATTGGTGTCTCCCCATTGTGAGGATCAATGGTGTCCCCCCGTTGTCAGGATCAGAGGTTTCCCCCTGTTGTCAGGATCAGTGGTTTCCCCCATTGTCAGGATCAGTGGTTTCCGCCCGTTGTCAGGATCAGTGGTTTAACCCCGTTGTCAGGATAAGTGGTTTTCCCCCATTGTCAGGATCAGTGGATTCCCCCCATTGTCAGGATCAGTGGTTTGACCCCATTGTCAGGATCAGTGGTTTAACCCTATTGTCAGGATCAGTGGTTTGACCCCATTGTCAGGATCAGTGTTTTAACCCTATTGTCAGGATCAGTGGTTTAACCCCATTGTCAGGATCAGTGGTGTCTCCCATTGTGAGGATCAGTGGTTTCTCCCCGTTGTCAGGATCAGTGGTTTCTCCCGTTGTCAGGATCAGAGGTTTTCCCCCATTGTCAGGATCATTGGATTCCCCCCATTGTCAGGATCAGTGGTGTCTCCCATTGTGAGGATCAGTGGTTTCTCCCCGTTGTCAGGATCAGTGGTGTCTCCCGTTGTCAGGATCAGAGGTTTTCCCCCATTGTCAGGATCATTGGATTCCCCCCATTGTCAGGATCAGTGGTTTCCCCCCATTGTCAGGATCAGTGGTTTCCCCCAATTGTCAGGATCAGTGGTTTCCCTCCATTGTCAGGATCAGTGGTTTCCCCCATTGTCAGGATCGGTGGTTTCCCCCATTGTCAGGATCAGTGGTTTCCCCCCATTGTCAGGATCAGTGGTTTCCCCCCGTTGTCAGGATCAGTGGTCTCCACCCGTTGTCAGGATCAGAGGTTTCCCCCCATTGTCTGGATCAGTGGTTTCCCCCATTGTCAGGATCAGTGGTTTCCCCCATTGTCAGGATCATTGGTGTCTCCCCATTGTGAGGATCAATGGTGTCCCCCCGTTGTCAGGATCAGAGGTTTCCCCCTGTTGTCAGGATCAGTGGTTTCCCCCATTGTCAGGATCAGTGGTTTCCGCCCGTTGTCAGGATCAGTGGTTTAACCCCGTTGTCAGGATAAGTGGTTTTCCCCCATTGTCAGGATCAGTGGATTCCCCCCATTGTCAGGATCAGTGGTTTGACCCCATTGTCAGGATCAGTGGTTTAACCCTATTGTCAGGATCAGTGGTTTGACCCCATTGTCAGGATCAGTGTTTTAACCCTATTGTCAGGATCAGTGGTTTAACCCCATTGTCAGGATCAGTGGTGTCTCCCATTGTGAGGATCAGTGGTTTCTCCCCGTTGTCAGGATCAGTGGTTTCTCCCGTTGTCAGGATCAGAGGTTTTCCCCCATTGTCAGGATCATTGGATTCCCCCCATTGTCAGGATCAGTGGTGTCTCCCATTGTGAGGATCAGTGGTTTCTCCCCGTTGTCAGGATCAGTGGTGTCTCCCGTTGTCAGGATCAGAGGTTTTCCCCCATTGTCAGGATCATTGGATTCCCCCCATTGTCAGGATCAGTGGTTTCCCCCCATTGTCAGGATCAGTGGTTTCCCCCCATTGTCAGGATCAGTGGTTTCCCTCCATTGTCAGGATCAGTGGTTTCCTCCATTGTCAGGATCGGTGGTTTCCCCCATTGTCAGGATCAGTGGTTTCCCCCCATTGTCAGGATCAGTGGTTTCCAGAATTGTCAGGATCAGTGGTTTCCCCCATTGTCAGGATCATTGGTGTCTCCCCATTGTGAGGATCAGTGGTGTCCCCCCGTTGTCAGGATCAGAGGTTTCCCCCCATTGTCAGGATCAGAGGTTTCCCCCCGTTGTCAGGATCAGAGTTTTCCCCCCATTGTCAGGATCAGTGGTTTCCCTCCATTGTCAGGATCATTGGTTTACCCCATTGTCAGGATCAGAGGATTCCCCCCATTGTCTGGATCAGTGGTTTCCCCCATTGTCAGGATCAGTGGTTTCCCCCATTGTCAGGATCATTGGTGTCTCCCCATTGTGAGGATCAATGGTGTCCCCCCGTTGTCAGGATCAGAGGTTTCCCCCTGTTGTCAGGATCAGTGGTTTCCCCCATTGTCAGGATCAGTGGTTTCCGCCCGTTGTCAGGATCAGTGGTTTAACCCTGTTGTCAGGATCAGTGGTTTCCCCCGTTGTCAGGATAAGTGGTTTTCCCCCATTGTCAGGATCAGTGGATTCCCCCCATTGTCAGGATCAGTGGTTTGACCCCATTGTCAGGATCAGTGGTTTAACCCTATTGTCAGGATCAGTGGTTTGACCCCATTGTCAGGATCAGTGTTTTAACCCTATTGTCAGGATCAGTGGTTTAACCCCATTGTCAGGATCAGTGGTGTCTCCCATTGTGAGGATCAGTGGTTTCTCCCCGTTATCAGGATCAGTGGTGTCTCCCGTTGTCAGGATCAGAGGTTTTCCCCCATTGTCAGGATCATTGGATTCCCCCCATTGTCAGGATCAGTGGTTTCCCCCCATTGTCAGGATCAGTGGTTTCCCCCCATTGTCAGGATCAGTGGTGTCCCCCCGTTGTCAGGATCAGAGGTTTCCCCCTGTTGTCAGGATCAGTGGTTTCCCCCATTGTCAGGATCAGTGGTTTCCGCCCGTTGTCAGGATCAGTGGTTTAACCCTGTTGTCAGGATCAGTGGTTTCCCCCATTGTCAGGATAAGTGGTTTTCCCCCATTGTCAGGATCAGTGGATTCCCCCCATTGTCAGGATCAGTGGTTTGACCCCATTGTCAGGATCAGTGGTTTAACCCTATTGTCAGGATCAGTGGTTTGACCCCATTGTCAGGATCAGTGTTTTAACCCTATTGTCAGGATCAGTGGTTTAACCCCATTGTCAGGATCAGTGGTGTCTCCCATTGTGAGGATCAGTGGTTTCTCCCCGTTGTCAGGATCAGTGGTGTCTCCCGTTGTCAGGATCAGAGGTTTTCCCCCATTGTCAGGATCATTGGATTCCCCCCATTGTCAGGATCAGTGGTTTCCCCCCATTGTCAGGATCAGTGGTTTCCCCCCATTGTCAGGATCAGTGGTTTCCCTCCATTGTCAGGATCAGTGGTTTCCCCCATTGTCAGGATCGGTGGTTTCCCCCATTGTCAGGATCAGTGGTTTCCCCCCATTGTCAGGATCAGTTGTTTCCAGAATTGTCAGGATCAGTGGTTTCCCCCATTGTCAGGATCATTGGTGTCTCCCCATTGTGAGGATCAGTGGTGTCCCCCCGTTGTCAGGATCAGAGGTTTCCCCCCGTTGTCAGGATCAGAGTTTTCCCCCCATTGTCAGGATCAGTGGATTCCCTCCATTGTCAGGATCATTGGTTTCCCCCATTGTCAGGATCATTGGTGTCTCCCCATTGTGAGGATCAGTGGTGTCCCCCCCGTTGTCAGGATCAGAGGTTTCCCCCCCGTTGTCAGGATCAGAGGTTTCCCCCCATTGTCAGGATCAGAGGTTTCCCCCCGTTGTCAGGATCAGAGCTTCCCCCCCATTGTCAGGATCAGTGGTTTCCCTCCATTGTCAGGATCAGTGGTTTCCCTCCATTGTCAGGATCAGTGGTTCCCCCAAATTGTCAGGATCAGTGGTTTCCCCCCATTGTCAGGATCAGTGGTTTCCAGAATTGTCAGGATCATGGGTGTCTCCCCATTGTGAGGATCAGTGGTGTCCCCCTTTGTCAGGATCAGAGGTTTCCCCCCGTTGTCAGGATCAGAGGTTTCCCCCCGTTGTCAGGATCAGAGGTTTCCCCCCATTGTCAGGATCAGTGGTTTCCCTCCATTGTCAGGATCAGTGGTTTCCCTGCATTGTCAGGATCAGTGGTTTCCCCCATTGTCAGGATCAGAGGATTCCCCCCATTGTCAGGATCAGTGGTTTCCCCCCATTGTCAGGATCAGTGGATTCCCCCCATTGTCAGGATCATTGGTTTCCCCCCATTGTCAGGATCAGTGGTTTCCCCCCATTGTCAGGATCAGTGGTTTCCCTCCATTGTCAGGATCAGAGTTTTCCCCCATTGTCAGGATCAGTGGTTTCCCCCCATTGTCAGAATCAGTGGTTTCCCTCCATTGTCAGGATCAGTGGTTTTCCCCATTGTCAGGATCATGGGTGTCTCCCCATTGTGAGGATCAGTGGTGTCCCCCTTTGTCAGGATCAGAGGTTTCCCCCCGTTGTCAGGATCAGAGGTTTCCCCCCGTTGTCATGATCAGAGGTTTCCACCACATTGTCAGGATCAGTGGTTTCCCTCCATTGTCAGGATCAGTGGTTTCCCTCCATTGTCAGGATCAGTGGTTTCCCCCATTGTCAGGATCAGAGGATTCCCCCCATTGTCAGGATCAGTGGTTTCCCCCCATTGTCAGGATCAGTGGATTCCCCTCATTGTCAGGATCATTGGTTTCCCCCCATTGTCAGGATCAGTGGTTTCCCCCCATTGTCAGGATCAGTGGTTTCCCTCCATTGTCAGGATCAGAGGTTTCCCCCATTGTCAGGATCAGTGGTTTCCCCCATTGTCAGAATCAGTGGTTTCCCTCCATTGTCAGGATCAGTGGTTTTCCCCATTGTCAGGATCAGAGGTTTCCCCCCATTGTCAGGATCAGTGGTTTCCCCCATTGTCAGGATCAGTGGTGTCTCCCCATTGTGAGGATCAGTGGTTTCCCCCTGTTGTCAGGACCAGAGGTTTCCCCCAGTGTCAGGATCAGTGGTTTCCCCCCGTTGTCAGGATCAGTGGTTTCCCCTGTTGTCAGAATCAGTGGTTTCCCCCATTGTCAGGATCAGTGGTTTTCCCCATTGTCAGGATCAAAGGTTTCCCCCCATTGTCAGGATCAGTGGTTTCCCTCCATTGTCAGGATCAGTGGTTTCCCCCATTGTCAGGATCATTGGTGTCTCCCCATTGTGAGGATCAGTGGTGTCCCCCCGTTGTCAGGATCAGATGTTTCCCTCCATTGTCAGGATCAGAGGTTTCCCCCCGTTGTCAGGATCAGAGGTTTCCCCCCATTGTCAGGATCAGTGGTTTCCCTCCGTTGTCAGGATCAGAGGTTTCCCCCCGTTGTCAGGATCAGAGGTTTCCCCCCGTTGTCAGGATCAGAGGTTTCCCCCCGTTGTCCGGATCAGAGGTTTCCCCCCATTGTCAGGATCAGTGGTTTCCCTCCATTGTCAGGATCAGTGGTTTCCCTCCATTGTCAGGATCAGTGGTTTCCCCCATTGTCAGGATCAGAGGTTTCCCCCCATTGTCAGGATCAGTGGTTTCCCCCCATTGTCAGGATCAGTGGATTCCCCCCATT
This sequence comes from Oncorhynchus mykiss, assembly GCF_057628025.1. Taxonomy (NCBI): domain Eukaryota; kingdom Metazoa; phylum Chordata; class Actinopteri; order Salmoniformes; family Salmonidae; genus Oncorhynchus; species Oncorhynchus mykiss. The sequence goes on along the minus strand of NC_143033.1, from coordinate 1,086,839 downwards.
GTCAGGATCATTGGTTTCCCCCCACTGTCAGGATCAATGGTTTCCCCCCATTGTCAGGATCAGTGGTTTCCCTCCATTGTCAGGATCAGAGGTTTCCCCCATTGTCAGGATCAGTGGTTTCCCCCCATTGTCAGAATCAGTGGTTTCCCTCCATTGTCAGGATCAGTGGTTTTCCCCATTGTCAGGATCAGAGGTTTCCCCCCATTGTCAGGATCAGTGGTTTCCCCCATTGTCAGGATCAGTGGTGTCTCCCCATTGTGAGGATCAGTGGTTTCCCCCTGTTGTCAGGACCAGAGGTTTCCCCCAGTGTCAGGATCAGTGGTTTCCCCCCGTTGTCAGGATCAGTGGTTTCCCCTGTTGTCAGAATCAGTGGTTTCCCTCCATTGTCAGGATCAGTGGTTTTCCCCATTGTCAGGATCAAAGGTTTCCCCCCATTGTCAGGATCAGTGGTTTCCCTCCATTGTCAGGATCAGTGGTTTCCCCCATTGTCAGGATCATTGGTGTCTCCCCATTGTGAGGATCAGTGGTGTCCCCCCGTTGTCAGGATCAGAGGTTTCCCTCCATTGTCAGGATCAGAGGTTTCCCCCCGTTGTCAGGATCAGAGGTTTCCCCCCATTGTCAGGATCAGTGGTTTCCCTCCGTTGTCAGGATCAGAGGTTTCCCCCCGTTGTCAGGATCAGAGGTTTCCCCCCATTGTCAGGATCAGTGGTTTCCCTCCATTGTCAGGATCAGTGGTTTCCCTCCATTGTCAGGATCAGTGGTTTCCCCCATTGTCAGGATCAGAGGTTTCCCCCCATTGTCAGGATCAGTGGTTTCCCCCCATTGTCAGGATCAGTGGATTCCCCCCATTGTCAGGATCATTTGTTTCCCCCCACTGTCAGGATCAATGGTTTACCCCCATTGTCAGGATCAGTGGTTTCCCTCCATTGTCAGGATCAGAGGTTTCCCCCATTGTCAGGATCAGTGGTTTCCCCCCATTGTCAGAATCAGTGGTTTCCCTCCATTGTCAGGATCAGTGGTTTCCCTCCATTGTCAGGATCAGTGGTTTTCCCCATTGTCAGGATCATGGGTGTCTCCCCATTGTGAGGATCAGTGGTGTCCCCCTTTGTCAGGATCAGAGGTTTCCCCCCGTTGTCAGGATCAGAGGTTTCCCCCCGTTGTCATGATCAGAGGTTTCCACCACATTGTCAGGATCAGTGGTTTCCCTCCATTGTCAGGATCAGTGGTTTCCCTCCATTGTCAGGATCAGTGGTTTCCCCCATTGTCAGGATCAGAGGATTCCCCCCATTGTCAGGATCAGTGGTTTCCCCCCATTGTCAGGATCAGTGGATTCCCCTCATTGTCAGGATCATTGGTTTCCCCCCATTGTCAGGATCAGTGGTTTCCCCCCATTGTCAGGATCAGTGGTTTCCCTCCATTGTCAGGATCAGAGGTTTCCCCCATTGTCAGGATCAGTGGTTTCCCCCATTGTCAGAATCAGTGGTTTCCCTCCATTGTCAGGATCAGTGGTTTTCCCCATTGTCAGGATCAGAGGTTTCCCCCCATTGTCAGGATCAGTGGTTTCCCCCATTGTCAGGATCAGTGGTGTCTCCCCATTGTGAGGATCAGTGGTTTCCCCCTGTTGTCAGGACCAGAGGTTTCCCCCAGTGTCAGGATCAGTGGTTTCCCCCCGTTGTCAGGATCAGTGGTTTCCCCTGTTGTCAGAATCAGTGGTTTCCCTCCATTGTCAGGATCAGTGGTTTTCCCCATTGTCAGGATCAAAGGTTTCCCCCCATTGTCAGGATCAGTGGTTTCCCTCCATTGTCAGGATCAGTGGTTTCCCCCATTGTCAGGATCATTGGTGTCTCCCCATTGTGAGGATCAGTGGTGTCCCCCCGTTGTCAGGATCAGAGGTTTCCCTCCATTGTCAGGATCAGAGGTTTCCCCCCGTTGTCAGGATCAGAGGTTTCCCCCCATTGTCAGGATCAGTGGTTTCCCTCCGTTGTCAGGATCAGAGGTTTCCCCCCGTTGTCAGGATCAGAGGTTTCCCCCCGTTGTCAGGATCATTGGTTTCCCCCCGTTGTCCGGATCAGAGGTTTACCCCCATTGTCAGGATCAGTGGTTTCCCTCCATTGTCAGGATCAGTGGTTTCCCTCCATTGTCAGGATCAGTGGTTTCCCCCATTGTCAGGATCAGAGGTTTCCCCCCATTGTCAGGATCAGTGGTTTCCCCCCATTGTCAGGATCAGTGGATTCCCCCCATTGTCAGGATCATTGGTTTCCCCCCACTGTCAGGATCAATGGTTTCCCCCCATTGTCAGGATCAGTGGTTTCCCTCCATTGTCAGGATCAGAGGTTTCCCCCATTGTCAGGATCAGTGGTTTCCCCCCATTGTCAGAATCAGTGGTTTCCCTCCATTGTCAGGATCAGTGGTTTTCCCCATGGTCAGGATCAGAGGTTTCCCCCCATTGTCAGGATCAGTGGTTTCCCCCATTGTCAGGATCAGTGGTGTCTCCCCATTGTGAGGATCAGTGGTTTCCCCCTGTTGTCAGGACCAGAGGTTTCCCCCAGTGTCAGGATCAGTGGTTTCCCCCCGTTGTCAGGATCAGTGGTTTCCCCTGTTGTCAGAATCAGTGGTTTCCCTCCATTGTCAGGATCAGTGGTTTTCCCCATTGTCAGGATCAAAGGTTTCCCCCCATTGTCAGGATCAGTGGTTTCCCTCCATTGTCAGGATCAGTGGTTTCCCCCATTGTCAGGATCATTGGTGTCTCCCCATTGTGAGGATCAGTGGTGTCCCCCCGTTGTCAGGATCAGAGGTTTCCCTCCATTGTCAGGATCAGAGGTTTCCCCCCGTTGTCAGGATCAGAGGTTTCCCCCCATTGTCAGGATCAGTGGTTTCCCTCCGTTGTCAGGATCAGAGGTTTCCCCCCGTTGTCAGGATCAGAGGTTTCCCCCCATTGTCAGGATCAGTGGTTTCCCTCCATTGTCAGGATCAGTGGTTTCCCTCCATTGTCAGGATCAGTGGTTTCCCCCATTGTCAGGATCAGAGGTTTCCCCCCATTGTCAGGATCAGTGGTTTCCCCCCATTGTCAGGATCAGTGGATTCCCCCCATTGTCAGGATCATTTGTTTCCCCCCACTGTCAGGATCAATGGTTTCCCCCCATTGTCAGGATCAGTGGTTTCCCTCCATTGTCAGGATCAGAGGTTTCCCCCATTGTCAGGATCAGTGGTTTCCCCCCATTGTCAGAATCAGTGGTTTCCCTCCATTGTCAGGATCAGTGGTTTTCCCCATTGTCAGGATCAGAGGTTTCCCCCCATTGTCAGGATCAGTGGTTTCCCCCATTGTCAGGATCAGTGGTGTCTCCCCATTGTGAGGATCAGTGGTTTCCCCCCATTGTCTGGATCAGTGGTTTACCCCATTGTCAGGATCAGTGGTTTCCCCCATTGTCAGGATCATTGGTGTCTCCCCATTGTGAGGATCAATGGTGTCCCCCCGTTGTCAGGATCAGAGGTTTCCCCCTGTTGTCAGGATCAGTGGTTTCCCCCATTGTCAGGATCAGTGGTTTCCGCCCGTTGTCAGGATCAGTGGTTTAACCCTGTTGTCAGGATCAGTGGTTTCCCCCGTTGTCAGGATAAGTGGTTTTCCCCCATTGTCAGGATCAGTGGATTCCCCCCATTGTCAGGATCAGTGGTTTGACCCCATTGTCAGGATCAGTGGTTTAACCCTATTGTCAGGATCAGTGGTTTGACCCCATTGTCAGGATCAGTGTTTTAACCCTATTGTCAGGATCAGTGGTTTAACCCCATTGTCAGGATCAGTGGTGTCTCCCATTGTGAGGATCAGTGGTTTCTCCCCGTTGTCAGGATCAGTGGTGTCTCCCGTTGTCAGGATCAGAGGTTTCCCCCCATTGTCAGGATCATTGGATTCCCCCCATTGTCAGGATCAGTGGTTTCCCCCCATTGTCAGGATCAGTGGTTTCCCCCCATTGTCAGGATCAGTGGTTTCCCTCCATTGTCAGGATCAGTGGTTTACCCCATTGTCAGGATCAGTGGTTTCCCCCCGTTGTCAGGATCAGTGGTTTCCCCCCATTGTCAGGATCAGTGGTTTCCAGAATTGTCAGGATCAGTGGTTTCCCCCATTGTCAGGATCATTGGTGTCTCCCCATTGTGAGGATCAGTGGTGTCCCCCCGTTGTCAGGATCAGAGGTTTCCCCCCATTGTCAGGATCAGAGGTTTCCCCCCGTTGTCAGGATCAGAGTTTTCCCCCCATTGTCAGGATCAGTGGTTTCCCTCCATTGTCAGGATCATTGGTTTCCCCCATTGTCAGGATCATTGGTGTCTCCCCATTGTGAGGATCAGTGGTGTCCCCCCCGTTGTCAGGATCAGAGGTTTCCCCCCCGTTGTCAGGATCAGAGGTTTCCCCCCATTGTCAGGATCAGAGGTTTCCCCCCGTTGTAAGGATCAGAGCTTTCCCCCCCATTGTCAGGATCAGTGGTTTCCCTCCATTGTCAGGATCAGTGGTTTCCCCCCGTTGTCAGGATCAGTGGTCTCCCCCCGTTGTCAGGATCAGAGGTTTCCCCCCATTGTCTGGATCAGTGGTTTCCCCCATTGTCAGGATCAGTGGTTTCCCCCATTGTCAGGATCATTGGTGTCTCCCCATTGTGAGGATCAATGGTGTCCCCCCGTTGTCAGGATCAGAGGTTTCCCCCTGTTGTCAGGATCAGTGGTTTCCCCCATTGTCAGGATCAGTGGTTTCCGCCCGTTGTCAGGATCAGTGGTTTAACCCTGTTGTCAGGATCAGTGGTTTCCCCCGTTGTCAGGATAAGTGGTTTTCCCCCATTGTCAGGATCAGTGGATTCCCCCCATTGTCAGGATCAGTGGTTTGACCCCATTGTCAGGATCAGTGGTTTAACCCTATTGTCAGGACCAGTGGTTTGACCCCATTGTCAGGATCAGTGTTTTAACCCTATTGTCAGGATCAGTGGTTTAACCCCATTGTCAGGATCAGTGGTGTCTCCCATTGTGAGGATCAGTGGTTTCTCCCCGTTGTCAGGATCAGTGGTGTCTCCCGTTGTCAGGATCAGAGGTTTCCCCCCATTGTCAGGATCATTGGATTCCCCCCATTGTCAGGATCAGTGGTTTCCCCCCATTGTCAGGATCAGTGTTTTCCCCCCATTGTCAGGATCAGTGGTTTCCCTCCATTGTCAGGATCAGTGGTTTACCCCATTGTCAGGATCAGTGGTTTCCCCCCGTTGTCAGGATCAGAGGTTTCCCCCTTTGTCAGGATCAATGGTTTCCCCCATTGTCAGGATCGGTGGTTTCCCCCATTGTCAGGATCAGTGGTTTCCCCCCATTGTCAGGATCAGTGGTTTCCAGAATTGTCAGGATCAGTGTTTTCCCCCATTGTCAGGATCATTGCTGTCTCCCCATTGTGAGGATCAGTGGTGTCCCCCCGTTGTCAGGATCAGAGGTTTCCCCCCATTGTCAGGATCAGAGGTTTCCCCCCGTTGTCAGGATCAGAGTTTTCCCCCCATTGTCAGGATCAGTGGTTTCCCTCCATTGTCAGGATCATTGGTTTCCCTCCATTGTCAGGATCAGTGGTTCCCCCCATTGTCAGGATCAGAGGATTCCCCTCATTGTCAGGATCAGTGGTTTCCCCCCATTTTCAGGATCAGTGGTTTCCCCCCATTGTCAGGATCAGTGGTTTCCCTCCATTGTCAGGATCAGTGGTTTACCCCATTGTCAGGATCAGTGGTTTCCCCCCGTTGTCAGGATCAGAGGTTTCCCCCTTTGTCAGGATCAATGGTTTCCCCCATTGTCAGGATCGGTGGTTTCCCCCATTGTCTGGATCAGTGGTTTCCCCCCATTGTCAGGATCATTGGTTTCCCCCCATTGTCAGGATCATTGGTGTGTCCCCATTGTGAGGATCAATGGTGTCCCCCCGTTGTCAGGATCAGAGGTTTCCCCCTGTTGTCAGGATCAGTGGTTTCCCCCATTGTCAGGATCAGTGGTTTCCGCCCGTTGTCAGGATCAGTGGTTTAACCCTGTTGTCAGGATCAGTGGTTTCCCCCGTTGTCAGGATAAGTGGTTTTCCCCCATTGTCAGGATCAGTGGATTCCCCCCATTGTCAGGATCAGTGGTTTGACCCCATTGTCAGGATCAGTGGTTTAACCCTATTGTCAGGATCAGTGGTTTGACCCCATCGTCAGGATCAGTGTTTTAACCCTATTGTCAGGATCAGTGGTTTAACCCCATTGTGAGGATCAGTGGTTTCTCCCCGTTGTCAGGATCAGTGGTGTCTCCCGTTGTCAGGATCAGAGGTTTCCCCCCATTGTCAGGATCATTGGATTCCCCCCATTGTCAGGATCAGTGGTTTCCCCCCATTGTCAGGATCAGTGGTTTCCCCCCATTGTCAGGATCAGTGGTTTCCCTCCATTGTCAGGATCAGTGGTTTACCCCATTGTCAGGATCAGTGGTTTCCCCCCGTTGTCAGGATCAGAGGTTTCCCCCTTTGTCAGGATCAATGGTTTCCCCCATTGTCAGGATCGGTGGTTTCCCCCATTGTCAGGATCAGTGGTTTCCCCCATTGTCAGGATCAGTGGTTTCCAGAATTGTCAGGATCAGTGGTTTCCCCCATTGTCAGGATCATTGGTGTCTCCCCATTGTGAGGATCAGTGGTGTCCCCCCGTTGTCAGGATCAGAGGTTTCCCCCCATTGTCAGGATCAGAGGTTTCCCCCCGTTGTCAGGATCAGAGTTTTCCCCCCATTGTCAGGATCAGTGGTTTCCCTACATTGTCAGGATCATTGGTTTCCCCCATTTTCAGGATCATTGGTGTCTCCCCATTGTGAGGATCAGTGGTGTCCCCCCCGTTGTCAGGATCAGAGGTTTCCCCCCCGTTGTCAGGATCAGAGGTTTCCCCCCATTGTCAGGATCAGAGGTTTCCCCCCGTTGTCAGGATCAGAGCTTTCCCCCCCATTGTCAGGATCAGTGGTTTCCCTCCATTGTCAGGATCAGTGGTTTCCCTCCATTGTCAGGATCAGTGGTTCCCCCCATTGTCAGGATCAGAGGATTCCCCTCATTGTCAGGATCAGTGGTTTCCCCCCATTGTCAGGATCAGTGGATTCCCCCCATTGTCAGGATCATTGGTTTCCCCCCATTGTCAGGATCAGTGGTTTCCCCCAATTGTCAGGATCAGTGGTTTCCCTCCATTGTCAGGATCAGAGGTTTCCCCCATTGTCAGGATCAGTGGTTTCCCCCCATTGTCAGAATCAGTGGTTTCCCTCCATTGTCAGGATCAGTGGTTTTCCCCATTGTCAGGATCAGAGGTTTCCCCCCATTGTCAGGATCAGTGGTTTCCCCCATTGTCAGGATCAGTGGTGTCTCCCCATTGTGAGGATCAGTGGTTTCCCCCCGTTGTCAGGACCAGAGGTTTCCCCTGTTATCAGGATCAGAGGTTTCCCCCCATTGTCAGGATCAGTGGTTCCCCCCATTGTCAGGATCAGTGGTTTCCCCCATTGTCAGGATCATTGGTGTCTCCCCATTGTGAGGATCAATGGTGTCCCCCCGTTTTCAGGATCAGAGGTTTCCCCCCGTTGTCAGGATCAGAGGTTTCCCACCGTTGTCAGGATCAGTGTTTCCCCCCATTGTCAGGATCAGTGGTTTCCCTCCATTGTCAGGATCAGTGGTTTCCCCCATTGTCAGGATCAGAGGTTTCCCCCCATTGTCAGGATCAGTGGTTTCCCCCATTGTCAGGATCAGTGGTTTCCCCCCGTTGTCAGGATCAGTGATTTCCCCCCGTTGTCAGGATCAGAGGTTTCCCCCTTTGTCAGGATCAGTGGTTTCCCCCATTGTCATGATCGGTGGTTTCCCCCATTGTCAGGATCAGAGGTTTCCCCCCGTTGTCAGGATCAGTGGTTTCCCCCATTGTCAGGATCAGTGGTGTCTCCCCATTGTGAGGATCAGTGGTTTCCCCCCATTGTCAGGATCAGTGGTTTCCCCCCGTTGTCAGGATCAGAGGTTTCCCCCTTTGTCAGGATCAGTGGTTTCCCCCATTGTCAGGATCGGTGGTTTCCCCCATTGTCAGGATCAGAGGATTCCCCCCGTTGTCAGGATCAGAGGTTTCCCAATATTGTCAGGATCAGTGGTTTCCCTCCATTGTCAGGATTAGTGGTTTCCCTCCATTGTCAGGATCAGTGGTTTCCCCCATTGTCAGGATCAGAGGTTTCCCCCCATTGTCAGGATCAGTGGATTCCCCCATTGTCAGGATCATTGGTTTCCCCCCATTGTCAGGATCAGTGGTTTCCCCCCGTTGTCAGGATCAGTGGTTTCCAGAATTGTCAGGATCAGTGGTTTCCCCCATTGTCAAGATCAGAGGTCTCCCCATTGTGAGGATCAGTGGTTTCCCCCATTGTCAGGATCAGAGGTTTCCCCCCATTGTCAGGATCAGTGGTTTCCCCCATTGTCAGGATCAGTGGTTTCCCCCCGTTGTCAGGATCAGTGATTTCCCCCCGTTGTCAGGATCAGAGGTTTCCCCCTTTGTCAGGATCAGTGGTTTCCCCCATTGTCAGGATCGGTGGTTTCCCCCATTGTCAGGATCAGAGGGTTCCCCCCGTTGTCATGATCAGAGGTTTCCCCCCGTTGTCAGGATCAGAGGTTTCCCACCATTGTCAGGATCAGAGGTTTCCCTCCATTGTCAGGATCAGTGGTTTCCCTCCATTGTCAGGATCAGTGGTTTCCCCCATTGTCAGGATCAGAGGTTTCCCCCCATTGTCAGGTCAGTGGTTTCCCCCCATTGTCAGGATCAGTGGATTCCCCCCATTGTCATGATCAGTGGTTTCCCCCCGTTGTCAGGATCAGTGGTTTCCCCCCGTTGTCAGGATCAGAGGTTTCCCCCCTTTGTCAGTATCAGTGGTTTCCCCCCATTGTCAGGATCAGTGGTTTCCCCCATTGTCAGGATCAGAGGTTTCCCCCGTTGTCAGGATCAGTGGTTTCCCCCATTGTCAGGATCAGTGGTTTAACCCCATTGTCAGAATCAGTGGTTTAACCCCATTGTCAGGATCAGTGGTTTAACCCTATTGTCAGGATCAGTGGTTTAACCCCATTGTCAGGATCAGTGGTGTCTCCCCATTGTGAGGATCAGTGGTTTCCCCCATTGTCAGGATCAGAGGTTTCCCCCCATTGTCAGGATCAGTGGTTTCCCCCATTGTCAGGATCAGTGGTTTCCCCCCGTTGTCAGGATCAGTGATTTCCCCCCGTTGTCAGGATCAGAGGTTTCCCCCTTTGTCAGGATCAGTGGTTTCCCCCATTGTCAGGATCGGTGGTTTCCCCCATTGTCAGGATCAGAGGGTTCCCCCCGTTGTCATGATCAGAGGTTTCCCCCCGTTGTCAGGATCAGAGGTTTCCCACCATTGTCAGGATCAGAGGTTTCCCTCCATTGTCAGGATCAGTGGTTTCCCTCCATTGTCAGGATCAGTGGTTTCCCCCATTGTCAGGATCAGAGGTTTCCCCCCATTGTCAGGTCAGTGGTTTCCCCCCATTGTCAGGATCAGTGGATTCCCCCCATTGTCATGATCAGTGGTTTCCCCCCGTTGTCAGGATCAGTGGTTTCCCCCCGTTGTCAGGATCAGAGGTTTCCCCCCTTTGTCAGTATCAGTGGTTTCCCCCCATTGTCAGGATCAGTGGTTTCCCCCATTGTCAGGATCAGAGGTTTCCCCCGTTGTCAGGATCAGTGGTTTCCCCCATTGTCAGGATCAGTGGTTTAACCCCATTGTCAGAATCAGTGGTTTAACCCCATTGTCAGGATCAGTGGTTTAACCCTATTGTCAGGATCAGTGGTTTAACCCCATTGTCAGGATCAGTGGTGTCTCCCATTGTGAGGATCAGTGGTTTCCCCCCGTTGTAAGGATCAGTGGTGTCTCCCATTGTGAGGATCAGTGGGTTCCCCACCTTGTCAGGATCAGAGGTTTCCCCCCATTGTCAGGATCAGTGGTTTCCCCCATTGTCAGGATCAGTGGTGTCTCCCCATTGTGAGGATCAGTGGTTTCCCTCCATTGTCAGGATCAGTGGTTTCCCCCCATTGTCAGGATCAGTGGTTTCCCCCCATTGTCAGCATCTTTGGTTTCCCCCATTTTCAGGATCAGTGGTTTTCCCCCGTTGTCAGGATCAGTGGGTTCCCCCCGTTGTCAGGATCAGAGGTTTCCCCCCTTTGTCAGGATCAGTGGTTTCCCCCATTGTCAGGATCAGTGGTTTCCCCATTGTCAGGATCAGAGGTTTCCCTCCATTGTCAGGATCAGTGGTTTCCCTCCATTGTCAGGATCAGTGGTTTCCCCCATTGTCAGGATCAGAGGTTTCCCCCCATTGTCAGGTCAGTGGTTTCCCCCCATTGTCAGGATCAGTGGATTCCCCCCATTGTCATGATCAGTGGTTTCCCCCCGTTGTCAGGATCAGTGGTTTCCCCCCGTTGTCAGGATCAGAGGTTTCCCCCCTTTGTCAGTATCAGTGGTTTCCCCCCATTGTCAGGATCAGTGGTTTCCCCCATTGTCAGGATCAGTGGTTTCCCCCCATTGTCAGGATCAGTGGATTCCCCCATTGTCAGGATCATTGGTTTCCCCCCATTGTCAGGATCAGTGGTTTCCCCCCGTTGTCAGGATCAGTGGTTTCCAGAATTGTCAGGATCAGTGGTTTCCCCCATTGTCAAGATCAGAGGTCTCCCCATTGTGAGGATCAGTGGTTTCCCCCATTGTCAGGATCAGAGGTTTCCCCCCATTGTCAGGATCAGTGGTTTCCCCCATTGTCAGGATCAGTGGTTTCCCCCCGTTGTCAGGATCAGTGATTTCCCCCCGTTGTCAGGATCAGAGGTTTCCCCCTTTGTCAGGATCAGTGGTTTCCCCCATTGTCAGGATCGGTGGTTTCCCCCATTGTCAGGATCAGAGGGTTCCCCCCATTGTCGTGATCAGAGGTTTCCCCCCGTTGTCAGGATCAGAGGTTTCCCACCATTGTCAGGATCAGAGGTTTCCCTCCATTGTCAGGATCAGTGGTTTCCCTCCATTGTCAGGATCAGTGGTTTCCCCCATTGTCAGGATCAGAGGTTTCCCCCCATTGTCAGGTCAGTGGGTTCCCCCCATTGTCAGGATCAGTGGATTCCCCCCATTGTCATGATCAGTGGTTTCCCCCCGTTGTCAGGATCAGTGGTGTCCCCCCGTTGTCAGGATCAGAGGTTTCCCCCCTTTGTCAGTATCAGTGGTTTCCCCCCATTGTCAGGATCAGAGGTTTCCCCCGTTGTCAGGATCAGTGATTTCCCCCCGTTGTCAGGATCAGTGATTTCCCCCCGTTGTCAGGATCAGAGGTTTCCCCCTTTGTCAGGATCAGTGGTTTCCCCCATTGTCAGGATCGGTGGTTTCCCCCATTGTCAGGATCAGAGGGTTCCCCCCGTTGTCATGATCAGAGGTTTCCCCCCGTTGTCAGGATCAGAGGTTTCCCACCATTCTCAGGATCAGAGGTTTCCCTCCATTGTCAGGATCAGTGGTTTCCCTCCATTGTCAGGATCAGTGGTTTCCCCCATTGTCAGGATCAGAGGTTTCCCCCCATTGTCAGGTCAGTGGGTTCCCCCCATTGTCAGGATCAGTGGATTCCCCCCATTGTCATGATCAGTGGTTTCCCCCCGTTGTCAGGATCAGTGGTTTCCCCCCGTTGTCAGGATCAGAGGTTTCCCCCCTTTGTCAGTATCAGTGGTTTCCCCCCATTGTCAGGATCAGAGGTTTCCCCCGTTGTCAGGATCAGTGGTTTCCCCCATTGTCAGGATCAGTGGTTTAACCCCGTTGTCAGGATCAGTGGTTTCCCCCATTGTCAGGATCAGTGGTTTAACCCCATTGTCAGGATCAGTGGATTAACCCCATTGTCAGGATCAGTGGTTTAACCCCATTGTCAGGATCAGAGATTTCCCCCATTGTCAGGATCAGTGGTTTAACCCCATTGTCAGGATCAGTGGTTTAACCCCATTGTCAGAATCAGTGGTTTAACCCCATTGTCAGGATCAGTGGTTTAACCCTATTGTCAGGATCAGTGGTTTAACCCCATTGTCAGGATCAGTGGTGTCTCCCATTGTGAGGATCAGTGGTTTCCCCCTGTTGTAAGGATCAGTGGTGTCTCCCATTGTGAGGATCAGTGGGTTCCCCACCTTGTCAGGATCAGAGGTTTCCCCCCATTGTCATGATCAGAGGTTTCCCCCCGTTGTCAGGATCAGAGGTTTCCCACCATTGTCAGGATCAGAGGTTTCCCTCGATGGTCAGGATTAGTGGTTTCCCTCCATTGTCAGGATCAGTGGTTTCCCCCATTGTCAGGATCAGAGGTTTCCCCCCGTTGTCAGGATCAGAGGTTTCCCCCTTTGTCAGGATCAGTGCTTTCCCCATTGTCAGGATCAGAGGTTTCCCTCCATTGTCAGGATCAGTGGTTTCCCTCCATTGTCAGGATCAGTGGTTTCCCCCATTGTCAGGATCAGAGGTTTCCCCCCATTGTCAGGTCAGTGGTTTCCCCCCATTGTCAGGATCAGTGGATTCCCCCCATTGTCATGATCAGTGGTTTCCCCCCGTTGTCAGGATCAGTGGTTTCCCCCATTGTCAGGATCAGTGGTTTCCCCCCATTGTCAGGATCAGTGGATTCCCCCATTGTCAGGATCATTGGTTTCCCCCCATTGTCAGGATCAGTGGTTTCCCCCCGTTGTCAGGATCAGTAGTTTCCAGAATTGTCAGGATCAGTGGTTTCCCCCATTGTCAAGATCAGAGGTCTCCCCATTGTGAGGATCAGTGGTTTCCCCCATTGTCAGGATCAGAGGTTTCCCCCCATTGTCAGGATCAGTGGTTTCCCCCATTGTCAGGATCAGTGGTTTCCCCCCGTTGTCAGGATCAGTGATTTCCCCCCGTTGTCAGGATCAGAGGTTTCCCCCTTTGTCAGGATCAGTGGTTTCCCCCATTGTCAGGATCGGTGGTTTCCCCCATTGTCAGGATCAGAGGGTTCCCCCCGTTGTCATGATCAGAGGTTTCCCCCCGTTGTCAGGATCAGAGGTTTCCCACCATTGTCAGGATCAGAGGTGTCCCTCCATTGTCAGGATCAGTGGTTTCCCTCCATTGTCAGGATCAGTGGTTTCCCCCATTGTCAGGATCAGAGGTTTCCCCCCATTGTCAGGATCATTGGTTTCCCCCCATTGTCAGGATCAGTGGTTTCCCCCCATTGTCAGGATCAGTGGTTTCCCCCCGTTGTCAGGATCAGTAGTTTCCAGAATTGTCAGGATCAGTGGTTTCCCCCATTGTCAAGATCAGAGGTCTCCCCATTGTGAGGATCAGTGGTTTCCCCCATTGTCAGGATCAGAGGTTTCCCCCCATTGTCAGGATCAGTGGTTTCCCCCATTGTCAGGATCAGTGGTTTCCCCCCGTTGTCAGGATCAGTGATTTCCCCCCGTTGTCAGGATCAGAGGTTTCCCCCTTTGTCAGGATCAGTGGTTTCCCCCATTGTCAGGTCAGTGGGTTCCCCCCATTGTCAGGATCAGTGGATTCCCCCCATTGTCATGATCAGTGGTTTCCCCCTGTTGTAAGGATCAGTGGTGTCTCCCATTGTGAGGATCAGTGGGTTCCCCACCTTGTCAGGATCAGAGGTTTCCCCCCATTGTCATGATCAGAGGTTTCCCCCCGTTGTCAGGATCAGAGGTTTCCCACCATTGTCAGGATCAGAGGTTTCCCTCCATTGTCAGGATCAGTGGTTTCCCTCCATTGTCAGGATCAGTGGTTTCCCCCATTGTCAGGATCAGAGGTTTCCCCCCGTTGTCAGGATCAGAGGTTTCCCCCTTTGTCAGGATCAGTGGTTTCCCCCATTGTCAGGATCAGTGGTTTCCCCATTGTCAGGATCAGAGGTTTCCCTCCATTGTCAGGATCAGTGGTTTCCCTCCATTGTCAGGATCAGTGGTTTCCCCCATTGTCAGGATCAGAGGTTTCCCCCCATTGTCAGGTCAGTGGTTTCCCCCCATTGTCAGGATCAGTGGATTCCCCCCATTGTCATGATCAGTGGTTTCCCCCCGTTGTCAGGATCAGTGGTTTCCCCCATTGTCAGGATCAGTGGTTTCCCCCCATTGTCAGGATCAGTGGATTCCCCCATTGTCAGGATCATTGGTTTCCCCCCATTGTCAGGATCAGTGGTTTCCCCCCGTTGTCAGGATCAGTAGTTTCCAGAATTGTCAGGATCAGTGGTTTCCCCCATTGTCAAGATCAGAGGTCTCCCCATTGTGAGGATCAGTGGTTTCCCCCATTGTCAGGATCAGAGTTTTCCCCCCATTGTCAGGATCAGTGGTTTCCCCCATTGTCAGGATCAGTGGTTTCCCCCCGTTGTCAGGATCAGTGATTTCCCCCCGTTGTCAGGATCAGAGGTTTCCCCCTTTGTCAGGATCAGTGGTTTCCCCCATTGTCAGGATCGGTGGTTTCCCCCATTGTCAGGATCAGAGGGTTCCCCCCGTTGTCATGATCAGAGGTTTCCCCCCGTTGTCAGGATCAGAGGTTTCCCACCATTGTCAGGATCAGAGGTGTCCCTCCATTGTCAGGATCAGTGGTTTCCCTCCATTGTCAGGATCAGTGGTTTCCCCCATTGTCAGGATCAGAGGTTTCCCCCCATTGTCAGGTCAGTGGGTTCCCCCCATTGTCAGGATCAGTGGATTCCCCCCATTGTCATGATCAGTGGTTTCCCCCCGTTGTCAGGATCAGTGGTTTCCCCTCGTTGTCAGGATCAGAGGTTTCCCCCCATTGTCAGGATCAGTGGATTCCCCCCATTGTCATGATCAGTGGTTTCCCCCCGTTGTCAGGATCAGTGGTTTCCCCCATTGTCAGGATCAGTGGTTTCCCCCCATTGTCAGGATCAGTGGATTCCCCCATTGTCAGGATCATTGGTTTCCCCCCATTGTCAGGATCAGTGGTTTCCCCCCGTTGTCAGGATCAGTAGTTTCCAGAATTGTCAGGATCAGTGGTTTCCCCCATTGTCAAGATCAGAGGTCTCCCCATTGTGAGGATCAGTGGTTTCCCCCATTGTCAGGATCAGAGGTTTCCCCCCATTGTCAGGATCAGTGGTTTCCCCCATTGTCAGGATCAGTGGTTTCCCCCCGTTGTCAGGATCAGTGATTTCCCCCCGTTGTCAGGATCAGAGGTTTCCCCCTTTGTCAGGATCAGTGGTTTCCCCCATTGTCAGGATCGGTGGTTTCCCCCATTGTCAGGATCAGAGGGTTCCCCCCGTTGTCATGATCAGAGGTTTCCCCCCGTTGTCAGGATCAGAGGTTTCCCACCATTGTCAGGATCAGAGGTGTCCCTCCATTGTCAGGATCAGTGGTTTCCCTCCATTGTCAGGATCAGTGGTTTCCCCCATTGTCAGGATCAGAGGTTTCCCCCCATTGTCAGGATCATTGGTTTCCCCCCATTGTCAGGATCAGTGGTTTCCCCCCATTGTCAGGATCAGTGGTTTCCCCCCGTTGTCAGGATCAGTAGTTTCCAGAATTGTCAGGATCAGTGGTTTCCCCCATTGTCAAGATCAGAGGTCTCCCCATTGTGAGGATCAGTGGTTTCCCCCATTGTCAGGATCAGAGGTTTCCCCCCATTGTCAGGATCAGTGGTTTCCCCCATTGTCAGGATCAGTGGTTTCCCCCCGTTGTCAGGATCAGTGATTTCCCCCCGTTGTCAGGATCAGAGGTTTCCCCCTTTGTCAGGATCAGTGGTTTCCCCCATTGTCAGGTCAGTGGGTTCCCCCCATTGTCAGGATCAGTGGATTCCCCCCATTGTCATGATCAGTGGTTTCCCCCTGTTGTAAGGATCAGTGGTGTCTCCCGTTGTGAGGATCAGTGGGTTCCCCACCTTGTCAGGATCAGAGGTTTCCCCCCATTGTCATGATCAGAGGTTTCCCCCCGTTGTCAGGATCAGAGGTTTCCCACCATTGTCAGGATCAGAGGTTTCCCTCCATTGTCAGGATCAGTGGTTTCCCTCCATTGTCAGGATCAGTGGTTTCCCCCATTGTCAGGATCAGAGGTTTCCCCCCGTTGTCAGGATCAGAGGTTTCCCCCTTTGTCAGGATCAGTGGTTTCCCCCATTGTCAGGATCAGTGGTTTCCCCATTGTCAGGATCAGAGGTTTCCCTCCATTGTCAGGATCAGTGGTTTCCCTCCATTGTCAGGATCAGTGGTTTCCCCCATTGTCAGGATCAGAGGTTTCCCCCCATTGTCAGGTCAGTGGTTTCCCCCCATTGTCAGGATCAGTGGATTCCCCCCATTGTCATGATCAGTGGTTTCCCCCCGTTGTCAGGATCAGTGGTTTCCCCCATTGTCAGGATCAGTGGTTTCCCCCCATTGTCAGGATCAGTGGATTCCCCCATTGTCAGGATCATTGGTTTCCCCCCATTGTCAGGATCAGTGGTTTCCCCCCGTTGTCAGGATCAGTAGTTTCCAGAATTGTCAGGATCAGTGGTTTCCCCCATTGTCAAGATCAGAGGTCTCCCCATTGTGAGGATCAGTGGTTTCCCCCATTGTCAGGATCAGAGTTTTCCCCCCATTGTCAGGATCAGTGGTTTCCCCCATTGTCAGGATCAGTGGTTTCCCCCCGTTGTCAGGATCAGTGATTTCCCCCCGTTGTCAGGATCAGAGGTTTCCCCCTTTGTCAGGATCAGTGGTTTCCCCCATTGTCAGGATCGGTGGTTTCCCCCATTGTCAGGATCAGAGGGTTCCCCCCGTTGTCATGATCAGAGGTTTCCCCCCGTTGTCAGGATCAGAGGTTTCCCACCATTGTCAGGATCAGAGGTGTCCCTCCATTGTCAGGATCAGTGGTTTCCCTCCATTGTCAGGATCAGTGGTTTCCCCCATTGTCAGGATCAGAGGTTTCCCCCCATTGTCAGGTCAGTGGGTTCCCCCCATTGTCAGGATCAGTGGATTCCCCCCATTGTCATGATCAGTGGTTTCCCCCCGTTGTCAGGATCAGTGGTTTCCCCCCGTTGTCAGGATCAGAGGTTTCCCCCCTTTGTCAGTATCAGTGGTTTCCCCCCATTGTCAGGATCAGAGGTTTCCCCCGTTGTCAGGATCAGTGGTTTCCCCCATTGTCAGGATCAGTGGTTTAACCCCGTTGTCAGGATCAGTGGTTTCCCCCATTGTCAGGATCAGTGGTTTAACCCCATTGTCAGGATCAGTGGATTAACCCCATTGTCAGGATCAGTGGTTTAACCCCATTGTCAGGATCAGAGATTTCCCCCATTGTCAGGACCAGTGGTTTAACCCCATTGTCAGGATCAGTGGTTTAACCCCATTGTCAGGATCAGTGGTTTAACCCCATTGTCAGGATCAGTGGTGTCTCCCATTGTGAGGATCAGTGGTTTCCCCCCGTTGTAAGGATCAGTGGTGTCTCCCATTGTGAGGATCAGTGGGTTCCCCACCTTGTCAGGATCAGAGGTTTCCCCCCATTGTCATGATCAGAGGTTTCCCCCCGTTGTCAGGATCAGAGGTTTCCCACCATTGTCAGGATCAGAGGTTTCCCTCCATTGTCAGGATCAGTGGTTTCCCTCCATTGTCAGGATCAGTGGTTTCCCCCATTGTCAGGATCAGAGGTTTCCCCCCATTGTCAGGTCAGTGGTTTCCCCCCATTGTCAGGATCAGTGGATTCCCCCCATTGTCATGATCAGTGGTTTCCCCCCGTTGTCAGGATCAGTGGTTTCCCCCCGTTGTCAGGATCAGAGGTTTCCCCCCTTTGTCAGTATCAGTGGTTTCCCCCCATTGTCAGGATCAGTGGTTTCCCCCATTGTCAGGATCAGAGGTTTCCCCCGTTGTCAGGATCAGTGGTTTCCCCCATTGTCAGGATCAGTGGTTTAACCCCGTTGTCAGGATCAGTGGTTTCCCCCATTGTCAGGATCAGTGGTTTAACCCCATTGTCAGGATCAGTGGATTAACCCCATTGTCAGGATCAGTGGTTTAACACCATTGTCAGGATCAGAGATTTCCCCCATTGTCAGGATCAGTGGTTTAACCCCATTGTCAGGATCAGTGGTTTAACCCCATTGTCAGAATCAGTGGTTTAACCCCATTGTCAGGATCAGTGGTTTAACCCTATTGTCAGGATCAGTGGTTTAACCCCATTGTCAGGATCAGTGGTGTCTCCCATTGTGAGGATCAGTGGTTTCCCCCCGTTGTAAGGATCAGTGGTTTAACCCCATTGTCAGGATCAGTGGTTTAACCCCATTGTCAGAATCAGTGGTTTAACCCCATTGTCAGGATCAGTGGTTTAACCCTATTGTCAGGATCAGTGGTTTAACCCCATTGTCAGGATCAGTGGTGTCTCCCATTGTGAGGATCAGTGGTTTCCCCCCATTGTCAGGATCAGTGGTTTCCCCCATTGTCAGGATCAGTGGTGTCTCCCCATTGTGAGGATCAGTGGTTTCCCTCCATTGTCAGGATCAGTGGTTTCCCCCCATTGTCAGGATCAGTGGTTTCCCCCCATTGTCAGCATCTTTGGTTTCCCTCCATTGTCAGGATCAGTGGTTTCCCCCATTGTCAGGATCAGAGGTTTCCCCCCATTGTAAGGATCAGTGGTTTCCCCCATTTTCAGGATCAGTGGTTTTCCCCCGTTGTCAGGATCAGTGGGTTCCCCCCGTTGTCAGGATCAGAGGTTTCCCCCCTTTGTCAGGATCAGTGGTTTCCCCCATTGTGAGGATCAGTGGTTTCCCCCCGTTGTAAGGATCAGTGGTGTCTCCCATTGTGAGGATCAGTGGGTTCCCCACCTTGTCAGGATCAGAGGTTTCCCCCCATTGTCAGGATCAGTGGTTTCCCCCATTGTCAGGATCAGTGGTGTCTCCCCATTGTGAGGATCAGTGGTTTCCCTCCATTGTCAGGATCAGTGGTTTCCCCCCATTGTCAGGATCAGTGGTTTCCCCCCATTGTCAGCATCTTTGGTTTCCCTCCATTGTCAGGATCAGAGGTTTCCCCCCATTGTAAGGATCAGTGGTTTCCCCCATTTTCAGGATCAGTGGTTTTCCCCCGTTGTCAGGATCAGTGGTTTCCCCCATTGTCAGGATCAGTGGTTTCCCCATTGTCAGGATCAGAGGTTTCCCTCCATTGTCAGGATCAGTGGTTTCCCTCCATTGTCAGGATCAGTGGTTTCCCCCATTGTCAGGATCAGAGGTTTCCCCCCATTGTCAGGTCAGTGGTTTCCCCCCATTGTCAGGATCAGTGGATTCCCCCCATTGTCATGATCAGTGGTTTCCCCCCGTTGTCAGGATCAGTGGTTTCCCCCCGTTGTCAGGATCAGAGGTTTCCCCCCTTTGTCAGTATCAGTGGTTTCCCCCCATTGTCAGGATCAGTGGTTTCCACCATTGTCAGGATCAGAGGTTTCCCCCCATTGTCAGGATCAGTGGATTCCCCCATTGTCAGGATCATTGGTTTCCCCCCATTGTCAGGATCAGTGGTTTCCCCCCGTTGTCAGGATCAGTGGTTTCCAGAATTGTCAGGATCAGTGGTTTCCCCCATTGTCAAGATCAGAGGTCTCCCCATTGTGAGGATCAGTGGTTTCCCCCATTGTCAGGATCAGAGGTTTCCCCCCATTGTCAGGATCAGTGGTTTCCCCCATTGTCAGGATCAGTGGTTTCCCCCCGTTGTCAGGATCAGTGATTTCCCCCCGTTGTCAGGATCAGAGGTTTCCCCCTTTGTCAGGATCAGTGGTTTCCCCCATTGTCAGGATCGGTGGTTTCCCGCATTGTCAGGATCAGAGGGTTCCCCCCGTTGTCATGATCAGAGGTTTCCCCCCGTTGTCAGGATCAGAGGTTTCCCACCATTGTCAGGATCAGAGGTTTCCCTCCATTGTCAGGATCAGTGGTTTCCCTCCATTGTCAGGATCAGTGGTTTCCCCCATTGTCAGGATCAGAGGTTTCCCCCCATTGTCAGGTCAGTGGTTTCCCCCCATTGTCAGGATCAGTGGATTCCCCCCATTGTCATGATCAGTGGTTTCCCCCCGTTGTCAGGATCAGTGGTTTCCCCCATTGTCAGGATCAGAGGTTTCCCCCGTTGTCAGGATCAGTGGTTTCCCCCATTGTCAGGATCAGTGGTTTAACCCCGTTGTCAGGATCAGTGGTTTCCCCCATTGTCAGGATCAGTGGTTTAACCCCATTGTCAGGATCAGTGGATTAACCCCATTGTCAGGATCAGTGGTTTAACCCCATTGTCAGGATCAGAGATTTCCCCCATTGTCAGGATCAGTGGTTTAACCCCATTGTCAGGATCAGTGGTTTAACCCCACTGTCAGAATCAGTGGTTTAACCCCATTGTCAGGATCAGAGGTTTCCCCCGTTGTCAGGATCAGTGGTTTCCCCCATTGTCAGGATCAGTGGTTTAACCCCGTTGTCAGGATCAGTGGTTTCCCCCATTGTCAGGATCAGTGGTTTAACCCCATTGTCAGGATCAGTGGATTAACCCCATTGTCAGGATCAGTGGTTTAACACCATTGTCAGGATCAGAGATTTCCCCCATTGTCAGGATCAGTGGTTTAACCCCATTGTCAGGATCAGTGGTTTAACCCCATTGTCAGAATCAGTGGTTTAACCCCATTGTCAGGATCAGTGGTTTAACCCTATTGTCAGGATCAGTGGTTTAACCCCATTGTCAGGATCAGTGGTGTCTCCCATTGTGAGGATCAGTGGTTTCCCCCCGTTGTAAGGATCAGTGGTTTAACCCCATTGTCAGGATCAGTGGTTTAACCCCATTGTCAGAATCAGTGGTTTAACCCCATTGTCAGGATCAGTGGTTTAACCCTATTGTCAGGATCAGTGGTTTAACCCCATTGTCAGGATCAGTGGTGTCTCCCATTGTGAGGATCAGTGGTTTCCCCCCATTGTCAGGATCAGTGGTTTCCCCCATTGTCAGGATCAGTGGTGTCTCCCCATTGTGAGGATCAGTGGTTTCCCTCCATTGTCAGGATCAGTGGTTTCCCCCCATTGTCAGGATCAGTGGTTTCCCCCCATTGTCAGCATCTTTGGTTTCCCTCCATTGTCAGGATCAGTGGTTTCCCCCATTGTCAGGATCAGAGGTTTCCCCCCATTGTAAGGATCAGTGGTTTCCCCCATTTTCAGGATCAGTGGTTTTCCCCCGTTGTCAGGATCAGTGGGTTCCCCCCGTTGTCAGGATCAGAGGTTTCCCCCCTTTGTCAGGATCAGTGGTTTCCCCCATTGTGAGGATCAGTGGTTTCCCCCCGTTGTAAGGATCAGTGGTGTCTCCCATTGTGAGGATCAGTGGGTTCCCCACCTTGTCAGGATCAGAGGTTTCCCCCCATTGTCAGGATCAGTGGTTTCCCCCATTGTCAGGATCAGTGGTGTCTCCCCATTGTGAGGATCAGTGGTTTCCCTCCATTGTCAGGATCAGTGGTTTCCCCCCATTGTCAGGATCAGTGGTTTCCCCCCATTGTCAGCATCTTTGGTTTCCCTCCATTGTCAGGATCAGAGGTTTCCCCCCATTGTAAGGATCAGTGGTTTCCCCCATTTTCAGGATCAGTGGTTTTCCCCCGTTGTCAGGATCAGTGGTTTCCCCCATTGTCAGGATCAGTGGTTTCCCCATTGTCAGGATCAGAGGTTTCCCTCCATTGTCAGGATCAGTGGTTTCCCTCCATTGTCAGGATCAGTGGTTTCCCCCATTGTCAGGATCAGAGGTTTCCCCCCATTGTCAGGTCAGTGGTTTCCCCCCATTGTCAGGATCAGTGGATTCCCCCCATTGTCATGATCAGTGGTTTCCCCCCGTTGTCAGGATCAGTGGTTTCCCCCCGTTGTCAGGATCAGAGGTTTCCCCCCTTTGTCAGTATCAGTGGTTTCCCCCCATTGTCAGGATCAGTGGTTTCCACCATTGTCAGGATCAGAGGTTTCCCCCCATTGTCAGGATCAGTGGATTCCCCCATTGTCAGGATCATTGGTTTCCCCCCATTGTCAGGATCAGTGGTTTCCCCCCGTTGTCAGGATCAGTGGTTTCCAGAATTGTCAGGATCAGTGGTTTCCCCCATTGTCAAGATCAGAGGTCTCCCCATTGTGAGGATCAGTGGTTTCCCCCATTGTCAGGATCAGAGGTTTCCCCCCATTGTCAGGATCAGTGGTTTCCCCCATTGTCAGGATCAGTGGTTTCCCCCCGTTGTCAGGATCAGTGATTTCCCCCCGTTGTCAGGATCAGAGGTTTCCCCCTTTGTCAGGATCAGTGGTTTCCCCCATTGTCAGGATCGGTGGTTTCCCGCATTGTCAGGATCAGAGGGTTCCCCCCGTTGTCATGATCAGAGGTTTCCCCCCGTTGTCAGGATCAGAGGTTTCCCACCATTGTCAGGATCAGAGGTTTCCCTCCATTGTCAGGATCAGTGGTTTCCCTCCATTGTCAGGATCAGTGGTTTCCCCCATTGTCAGGATCAGAGGTTTCCCCCCATTGTCAGGTCAGTGGTTTCCCCCCATTGTCAGGATCAGTGGATTCCCCCCATTGTCATGATCAGTGGTTTCCCCCCGTTGTCAGGATCAGTGGTTTCCCCCATTGTCAGGATCAGAGGTTTCCCCCGTTGTCAGGATCAGTGGTTTCCCCCATTGTCAGGATCAGTGGTTTAACCCCGTTGTCAGGATCAGTGGTTTCCCCCATTGTCAGGATCAGTGGTTTAACCCCATTGTCAGGATCAGTGGATTAACCCCATTGTCAGGATCAGTGGTTTAACCCCATTGTCAGGATCAGAGATTTCCCCCATTGTCAGGATCAGTGGTTTAACCCCATTGTCAGGATCAGTGGTTTAACCCCACTGTCAGAATCAGTGGTTTAACCCCATTGTCAGGATCAGTGGTTTAACCCTATTGTCAGGATCAGTGGTTTAACCCCATTGTCAGGATCAGTGGTGTCTCCCATTGTGAGGATCAGTGGTTTCCCACCGTTGTAAGGATCAGTGGTGTCTCCCATTGTGAGGATCAGTGGGTTCCCCACCTTGTCAGGATCAGAGGTTTCCCCCCATTGTCAGGATCAGTGGTTTCCCCCATTGTGAGGATCAGTGGTGTCTCCCCATTGTGAGGATCAGTGGTTTCCCTCCATTGTCAGGATCAGTGGTTTCCCCCCATTGTCAGGATCAGTGGTTTCCCCCCATTGTCAGCATCTTTGGTTTCCCTCCATTGTCAGGATCAGTGGTTTCCCCCATTGTCAGGATCAGAGGTTTTCCCCCATTGTAAGGATCAGTGGTTTCCCCCATTTTCAGGATCAGTGGTTTTCCCCCGTTGTCAGGATCAGTGGGTTCCCCCCGTTGTCAGGATCAGAGGTTTCCCCCCTTTGTCAGGATCAGTGGTTTCCCCCATTGTCAGGATAAGTGGTTTCCCCATTGTCAGGATCAGTGGTTCAACCCCATTGTCAGGATCAGTGGTTTGACCCCGTTGTCAGGATCAGTGGTTTAACCCCATTGTCAGGATCAGTGGTTTCCCCCCATTGTCAGGATCAGTGGTTTCCCCCCACTGTCAGGATCAGTGGTTTCCCCCATTGTCAGGATCAGTGGTGTCTCCCTATTGTGAGGATCAGTGGTTTCCCCCCGTTTTCAGGATCAGAGGTTTCCCCCAGTGTCATGATCAGTGGTTTCCCCCCGTTGTCAGGATCAGTGGTTTCCCCCCGTTGTCAGGATCAGAGGTTTCCCCCCTTTGTCAGGATCAGTGGTTTCCCCCCATTGTCAGGATCAGTGGTTTCCCCCATTGTCAGGATCAGAGGTTTCCCCCGTTGTCAGGATCAGTGGTTTCCCCCATTGTCAGGATCAGTGGTTTCCCCCATTGTCAGGATCAGTGGTTTAACCCCGTTGTCAGGATCAGTGGTTTCCCCCATTGTCAGGATCAGTGGTTTCCCCCCATTGTCAGGATCAGTGGTTTCCCCCATTGTCAGGATCAGAGGTTTCCCCCGTTGTCAGGATCAGTGGTTTCCCCCATTGTCAGGATCAGTGGTTTCCCCCATTGTCAGGATCAGTGGTTTAACCCCGTTGTCAGGATCAGTGGTTTCCCCCATTGTCAGGATCAGTGGTTTCCCCCCATTGTCAGGATCAGTGGTTTCCCCCATTGTCAGGATCAGTGGTTTCCCCCATTGTCAGGATCAGAGGTTTCCCCCCATTGTCAGGATCAGAGGTTTCCCCCCGTTGTCAGGATCAGAGGTTTCCCCCCATTGTCAGGATCAGAGGTTTCCCCCATTGTCAGGATCAGTGGTTTCCCCCATTGTCAGGATCAGTGGTTTCCCCCATTGTCAGGATCAGTGGTTTAACCCCATTGTCAGGATCAGTGGTTTAACCCCATTGTCAGGATCAGTGGTTTAACCCCATTGTCAGGATCAGAGATTTCCCCCATTGTCAGGATCAGTGGTTTAACCCCATTGTCAGGATCAGTGGTTTAACCCCATTGTCAGAATCAGTGGTTTAACCCCATTGTCAGGATCAGTGGTTTAACCCCATTGTCAGGATCAGTGGTTTAACCCCATTGTCATGATCAGTAGTTTGACCCCATTGTCAGGATCAGTGGTTTAACCCTATTGTCAGGATCAGTGGTTTAACCCCATTGTCAGGATCAGTGGTTTAACCCCGTTGTCAGGATCAGTGGTGTCTCCCATTGTGAGGATCAGTGGTTTCCCCCCGTTGTCAGGATCAGAGGTTTCCCCCCATTGTCAGGATCAGTGGTTTCCCCCATTGTCAGGATCAGTGGTGTCTCCCCATTGTGAGGATCAGTGGTTTCCCTCCATTGTCAGGATCAGTGGTTTCCCCCCATTGTCAGGATCAGAGGTTTTCCCCCATTGTCAGTATCAGTGGTGTCCCCCCATTGTCAGGATCAGTGGTTTCCCCAATTGTCAGGATCATTGGTTTCCCCCCGTTGTCAGGATCAGAGGTTTCCCCCCGTTGTCAGGATCAGAGGTTTCCCCCCGTTGTCAGGATCAGAGGTTTCCCCCATTGTCAGGATCAGTGGTTTCCCACCATTGTCAGGATCAGTGGTTTAACCCCATTTTCAGGATCAGTGGTTTAACCTCATTGTCAGGATCAGAGTTTTCCCCCATTGTCAGGATCAGTGGTTTAACCCCATTGTCAGAATCAGTGGTTTAACCCCATTGTCAGGATCAGAGATTTCCCCCATTGTCAGGATCAGTGGTTTAACCCCATTGTCAGGATCAGTGGTTTAACCCCACTGTCAGAATCAGTGGTTTAACCCCATTGTCAGGATCAGTGGTTTAACCCTATTGTCAGGATCAGTGGTTTAACCCCATTGTCAGGATCAGTGGTGTCTCCCATTGTGAGGATCAGTGGTTTCCCACCGTTGTAAGGATCAGTGGTGTCTCCCATTGTGAGGATCAGTGGGTTCCCCACCTTGTCAGGATCAGAGGTTTCCCCCCATTGTCAGGATCAGTGGTTTCCCCCATTGTCAGGATCAGTGGTGTCTCCCCATTGTGAGGATCAGTGGTTTCCCTCCATTGTCAGGATCAGTGGTTTCCCCCCATTGTCAGGATCAGTGGTTTCCCCCCATTGTCAGCATCTTTGGTTTCCCTCCATTGTCAGGATCAGTGGTTTCCCCCATTGTCAGGATCAGAGGTTTTCCCCCATTGTAAGGATCAGTGGTTTCCCCCATTTTCAGGATCAGTGGTTTTCCCCCGTTGTCAGGATCAGTGGGTTCCCCCCGTTGTCAGGATCAGAGGTTTCCCCCCTTTGTCAGGATCAGTGGTTTCCCCCATTGTCAGGATAAGTGGTTTCCCCATTGTCAGGATCAGTGGTTCAACCCCATTGTCAGGATCAGTGGTTTGACCCCGTTGTCAGGATCAGTGGTTTAACCCCATTGTCAGGATCAGTGGTTTCCCCCCATTGTCAGGATCAGTGGTTTCCCCCCACTGTCAGGATCAGTGGTTTCCCCCATTGTCAGGATCAGTGGTGTCTCCCTATTGTGAGGATCAGTGGTTTCCCCCCGTTGTCAGGATCAGAGGTTTCCCCCAGTGTCATGATCAGTGGTTTCCCCCCGTTGTCAGGATCAGTGGTTTCCCCCCGTTGTCAGGATCAGAGGTTTCCCCCCTTTGTCAGGATCAGTGGTTTCCCCCCATTGTCAGGATCAGTGGTTTCCCCCATTGTCAGGATCAGAGGTTTCCCCCGTTGTCAGGATCAGTGGTTTCCCCCATTGTCAGGATCAGTGGTTTAACCCCGTTGTCAGGATCAGTGGTTTCCCCCATTGTCAGGATCAGTGGTTTAACCCCGTTGTCAGGATCAGTGGTTTCCCCCATTGTCAGGATCAGTGGTTTCCCCCCATTGTCAGGATCAGTGGTTTCCCCCATTGTCAGGATCAGTGGTTTCCCCCATTGTCAGGATCAGAGGTTTCCCCCCATTGTCAGGATCAGAGGTTTCCCCCCGTTGTCAGGATCAGAGGTTTCCCCCCATTGTCAGGATCAGAGGTTTCCCCCATTGTCAGGATCAGTGGTTTCCCCCATTGTCAGGATCAGTGGTTTCCCCCATTGTCAGGATCAGTGGTTTAACCCCATTGTCAGGATCAGTGGTTTAACCCCATTGTCAGGATCAGTGGTTTCCCCCATTGTCAGGATCAGTGGTGTCTCCCCATTGTGAGGATCAGTGGTTTCCCTCCATTGTCAGGATCAGTGGTTTCCCCCCATTGTCAGGATCAGTGGTTTCCCCCCATTGTCAGCATCTTTGGTTT
This sequence comes from Oncorhynchus mykiss, assembly GCF_057628025.1. Lineage (NCBI taxonomy): Eukaryota > Metazoa > Chordata > Actinopteri > Salmoniformes > Salmonidae > Oncorhynchus > Oncorhynchus mykiss. Next base: position 1,060,172 of record NC_143033.1, on the reverse strand, counting down.
CCCTCCATTGTCAGGATCAGTGGTTTCCCCCATTGTCAGGATCAGAGGTTTTCCCCCATTGTAAGGATCAGTGGTTTCCCCCATTTTCAGGATCAGTGGTTTTCCCCCGTTGTCAGGATCAGTGGGTTCCCCCCGTTGTCAGGATCAGAGGTTTCCCCCCTTTGTCAGGATCAGTGGTTTCCCCCATTGTCAGGATAAGTGGTTTCCCCATTGTCAGGATCAGTGGTTCAACCCCATTGTCAGGATCAGTGGTTTGACCCCGTTGTCAGGATCAGTGGTTTAACCCCATTGTCAGGATCAGTGGTTTCCCCCCATTGTCAGGATCAGTGGTTTCCCCCCACTGTCAGGATCAGTGGTTTCCCCCATTGTCAGGATCAGTGGTGTCTCCCTATTGTGAGGATCAGTGGTTTCCCCCCGTTTTCAGGATCAGAGGTTTCCCCCAGTGTCATGATCAGTGGTTTCCCCCCGTTGTCAGGATCAGTGGTTTCCCCCCGTTGTCAGGATCAGAGGTTTCCCCCCTTTGTCAGGATCAGTGGTTTCCCCCCATTGTCAGGATCAGTGGTTTCCCCCATTGTCAGGATCAGAGGTTTCCCCCGTTGTCAGGATCAGTGGTTTCCCCCATTGTCAGGATCAGTGGTTTAACCCCGTTGTCAGGATCAGTGGTTTCCCCCATTGTCAGGATCAGTGGTTTAACCCCGTTGTCAGGATCAGTGGTTTCCCCCATTGTCAGGATCAGTGGTTTCCCCCCATTGTCAGGATCAGTGGTTTCCCCCATTGTCAGGATCAGTGGTTTCCCCCATTGTCAGGATCAGAGGTTTCCCCCCATTGTCAGGATCAGAGGTTTCCCCCCGTTGTCAGGATCAGAGGTTTCCCCCCATTGTCAGGATCAGAGGTTTCCCCCATTGTCAGGATCAGTGGTTTCCCCCATTGTCAGGATCAGTGGTTTCCCCCATTGTCAGGATCAGTGGTTTAACCCCATTGTCAGGATCAGTGGTTTAACCCCATTGTCAGGATCAGTGGTTTAACCCCATTGTCAGGATCAGAGATTTCCCCCATTGTCAGGATCAGTGGTTTAACCCCATTGTCAGGATCAGTGGTTTAACCCCATTGTCAGAATCAGTGGTTTAACCCCATTGTCAGGATCAGTGGTTTAACCCCATTGTCAGGATCAGTGGTTTAACCCCATTGTCATGATCAGTAGTTTGACCCCATTGTCAGGATCAGTGGTTTAACCCTATTGTCAGGATCAGTGGTTTAACCCCGTTGTCAGGATCAGTGGTGTCTCCCATTGTGAGGATCAGTGGTTTCCCCCCGTTGTCAGGATCAGAGGTTTCCCCCCATTGTCAGGATCAGTGGTTTCCCCCATTGTCAGGATCAGTGGTGTCTCCCCATTGTGAGGATCAGTGGTTTCCCTCCATTGTCAGGATCAGTGGTTTCCCCCCATTGTCAGGATCAGAGGTTTTCCCCCATTGTCAGTATCAGTGGTGTCCCCCCATTGTCAGGATCAGTGGTTTCCCCAATTGTCAGGATCATTGGTTTCCCCCCGTTGTCAGGATCAGAGGTTTCCCCCCGTTGTCAGGATCAGAGGTTTCCCCCCGTTGTCAGGATCAGAGGTTTCCCCCATTGTCAGGATCAGTGGTTTCCCACCATTGTCAGGATCAGTGGTTTAACCCCATTTTCAGGATCAGTGGTTTAACCTCATTGTCAGGATCAGAGTTTTCCCCCATTGTCAGGATCAGTGGTTTAACCCCATTGTCAGAATCAGTGGTTTAACCCCATTGTCAGGATCAGAGATTTCCCCCATTGTCAGGATCAGTGGTTTAACCCCATTGTCAGGATCAGTGGTTTAACCCCACTGTCAGAATCAGTGGTTTAACCCCATTGTCAAGATCAGTGGTTTAACCCTATTGTCAGGATCAGTGGTTTAACCCCATTGTCAGGATCAGTGGTGTCTCCCATTGTGAGGATCAGTGGTTTCCCACCGTTGTAAGGATCAGTGGTGTCTCCCATTGTGAGGATCAGTGGGTTCCCCACCTTGTCAGGATCAGAGGTTTCCCCCCATTGTCAGGATCAGTGGTTTCCCCCATTGTCAGGATCAGTGGTGTCTCCCCATTGTGAGGATCAGTGGTTTCCCTCCATTGTCAGGATCAGTGGTTTCCCCCCATTGTCAGGATCAGTGGTTTCCCCCCATTGTCAGCATCTTTGGTTTCCCTCCATTGTCAGGATCAGTGGTTTCCCCCATTGTCAGGATCAGAGGTTTTCCCCCATTGTAAGGATCAGTGGTTTCCCCCATTTTCAGGATCAGTGGTTTTCCCCCGTTGTCAGGATCAGTGGGTTCCCCCCGTTGTCAGGATCAGAGGTTTCCCCCCTTTGTCAGGATCAGTGGTTTCCCCCATTGTCAGGATAAGTGGTTTCCCCATTGTCAGGATCAGTGGTTCAACCCCATTGTCAGGATCAGTGGTTTGACCCCGTTGTCAGGATCAGTGGTTTAACCCCATTGTCAGGATCAGTGGTTTCCCCCCATTGTCAGGATCAGTGGTTTCCCCCCACTGTCAGGATCAGTGGTTTCCCCCATTGTCAGGATCAGTGGTGTCTCCCTATTGTGAGGATCAGTGGTTTCCCCCCGTTGTCAGGATCAGAGGTTTCCCCCAGTGTCATGATCAGTGGTTTCCCCCCGTTGTCAGGATCAGTGGTTTCCCCCCGTTGTCAGGATCAGAGGTTTCCCCCCTTTGTCAGGATCAGTGGTTTCCCCCCATTGTCAGGATCAGTGGTTTCCCCCATTGTCAGGATCAGAGGTTTCCCCCGTTGTCAGGATCAGTGGTTTCCCCCATTGTCAGGATCAGTGGTTTAACCCCGTTGTCAGGATCAGTGGTTTCCCCCATTGTCAGGATCAGTGGTTTAACCCCGTTGTCAGGATCAGTGGTTTCCCCCATTGTCAGGATCAGTGGTTTCCCCCCATTGTCAGGATCAGTGGTTTCCCCCATTGTCAGGATCAGTGGTTTCCCCCATTGTCAGGATCAGAGGTTTCCCCCCATTGTCAGGATCAGAGGTTTCCCCCCGTTGTCAGGATCAGAGGTTTCCCCCCATTGTCAGGATCAGAGGTTTCCCCCATTGTCAGGATCAGTGGTTTCCCCCATTGTCAGGATCAGTGGTTTCCCCCATTGTCAGGATCAGTGGTTTAACCCCATTGTCAGGATCAGTGGTTTAACCCCATTGTCAGGATCAGTGGTTTAACCCCATTGTCAGGATCAGAGATTTCCCCCATTGTCAGGATCAGTGGTTTAACCCCATTGTCAGGATCAGTGGTTTAACCCCATTGTCAGAATCAGTGGTTTAACCCCATTGTCAGGATCAGTGGTTTAACCCCATTGTCAGGATCAGTGGTTTAACCCCATTATCATGATCAGTAGTTTGACCCCATTGTCAGGATCAGTGGTTTAACCCTATTGTCAGGATCAGTGGTTTAACCCCATTGTCAGGATCAGTGGTTTAACCCCGTTGTCAGGATCAGTGGTGTCTCCCATTGTGAGGATCAGTGGTTTCCCCCCGTTGTCAGGATCAGAGGTTTCCCCCCATTGTCAGGATCAGTGGTTTCCCCCATTGTCAGGATCAGTGGTGTCTCCCCATTGTGAGGATCAGTGGTTTCCCTCCATTGTCAGGATCAGTGGTTTCCCCCCATTGTCAGGATCAGAGGTTTTCCCCCATTGTCAGTATCAGTGGTGTCCCCCCATTGTCAGGATCAGTGGTTTCCCCAATTGTCAGGATCATTGGTTTCCCCCCGTTGTCAGGATCAGAGGTTTCCCCCCGTTGTCAGGATCAGAGGTTTCCCCCCGTTGTCAGGATCAGAGGTTTCCCCCATTGTCAGGATCAGTGGTTTCCCACCATTGTCAGGATCAGTGGTTTAACCCCATTTTCAGGATCAGTGGTTTAACCTCATTGTCAGGATCAGAGTTTTCCCCCATTGTCAGGATCAGTGGTTTAACCCCATTGTCAGAATCAGTGGTTTAACCCCATTGTCAGGATCAGTGGTTTAACCCCATTGTCAGGATCAGTAGTTTGACCCCATTGTCAGGATCAGTGGTTTAACCCTATTGTCAGGATCAGTGGTTTAACCCCATTGTCAGGATCAGTGGTTTAACCCCATTGTCAGGATCAGTGGTGTCTCCCATTGTGAGGATCAGTGGTTTCCCCCCGTTGTCAGGATCAGTGGTGTCTCCCATTGTGAGATCAGTGGTTTTCCCCCCGTTGTCAGGATCAGAGGTTTCCCCCCATTGTCAGGATCAGTGGTTTCCCCCATTGTCAGGATCAGTGGTGTCTCCCCATTGTGAGGATCAGTGGTTTCCCTCCATTGTCAGGATCAGTGGTTTCCCCCCATTGTCAGGATCAGTGGTTTCCCCCCATTTTCAGGATCTTTGGTTTCCCTCCATTGTCAGGATCAGTGGTTTCCCCCGTTGTCAGGATCAGAGGTTTCCCCCCATTGTCAGGATCAGTGGTTTCCACCATTGTCAGGATCAGTGGTTCAACCCCATTGTCAGGATCAGTGGTTTGACCCCATTGTCAGGATCAGTGGTTTAACCCCATTGTCAGGATCAGTGGTTTAACCCTATTGTCAGGATCAGTGGTTCAACCCCATTGTCAGGATCAGTGGTGTCTCCCATTGTCAGATTCAGTGTTTTCCCCCATTGTCAGGATCAGTGGTTTAACCCCATTGTCAGGATCAGTGGTTTAACCCCATTGTCAGGATCAGAGATTTCCCCCATTGTCAGGATCAGAGGTTTCCCCCCATTGTCAGGATTAGTGGTTTCCCCCCATTGTCAGGATCAGTGGTTTTCCCCCATTGTCAGGATCAGTGGTTTCCCCAATTGTCAGGTTCATTGGTTTCCCCCCATTGTCAGGATCGGAGGTTTTCCCCCTTTGTCAGGATCAGTGGTTTCCCCCATTGTCAGGATCAGTGGTTTCCTCCATTGTCAGGATCAGTGGTGTCCCCCCGTTGTCAGGATCAGTGGTGTCCCCCCGTTGTCAGGATCAGTGGTTTAACCTCGTTGTCAGGATCAGTGGTTTCAATGCTTTTTGAGTTAACCTCTTGCGCTAGGGGATGCTTGGCGTTGAGGACTCAATGCTTTTTGAGTTTTAACGTTTAAAAATACCTAAAGTTGTATTACAAAAGAAGTTTGAAAATTTTGGCAAAGTTTATAGGCCACTTTTGAAATATTTTGTAGTGACGTTGCGTTTTTTGGAAGCTGTTTCTTTTGGGATCAAATACGTCAAATAAATGGACATTTTGGATATATATGGACGGAATTAATCAAACAAAAGGACCAATTGTGATGTTTATGGGACATATTGGAGTGTCAACAAAAGAAGCTCGTCAAAGGTAATGCATGTTTTATATTTTATTTCTGCGTTTTGTGTAGCGCCTGCAGGGTTAAAACATGCTACCCTCTTTGTTTACTATTGTGCTATCATCAGATAATAGCTTCTAATGCTTTCGCCGAAAAGCCTTTTTAAAATCTGACATGTTGGCTGGATTCACAACGAGTGTAGCTTTAATTGAGTATCTTACATGTGTGATTTAATGAAAGTTTAATTTTATATCATTTTTATTTATTTGCCGCACTGCATTTTCACTGTTTTTTGCCGAAGTGACCGTCGCAACCGTCCCATAGCCCAAGAGGTTAACTCAAAAAGCATTGAGGCCTCAACGCAAAGCATCCCTTAGCCCAAGAGGTTAAAACCTGTTGGGGCAAGGAGTTCCCCTCAGGGAACTCCACCTCCCTGTTCAGCTGAAAAAGTGGCGCAGGGAATTAAAAAATATTATTTTGAAATATTTAACTTTCACACATTAACAAGTCCAATATCTCAAATGAAAGATAAACACCTTGTTCATCTACCCATCGTGTCAGATTTTTAAAAATGTTTTACAGCGAAAACACAACATATATTTATGTTAGACCACCACCAAACCAAAGAAAAAAACGCAGTCATTTTTCCAGCCAAAGATAAAATCACAAAAGCAGGATTAGAAATAAAATGAATCACTAACCTCTTGAAAATCTTCATCAGATGACAGTCATATGACATGTTACACAATACATTTATGTTTTGTTCGATAATATACATTTTATATCCATAAATCTCGGTTTACATTGACGCCATGTTCAGAAATTCCTCCAAAATATCCGGAGAAATTATATAAAGCTATGCCAGATAACAGAAATACTCATCATAAACTTTGACTGAAGATACATGTTCTACATATAATTAAAGATACACTGGTTCTTAATGCAACCGCTGTGTCAGATTTTGTGTCAGAAAAAGCCAAACATTGCAATAATCTGAGACGGCGCTCAGACGTAACCGCCATGTTGGAGTCAACAGAAATACGAAATTACAACATAAATATTCTTACCTTTGATGATCTTTCATCAGAATGTAGTGCAAGGAGTCCTAGTTTCACAATAAATCATTGTTTTGTTCCATAATGTCCAATACTAGTGTCCAGGTAGCTGCATTTGCTATCACTTTCAGCTCACGTGCCCAAAAACTGACTGCTGGTCCAAGATAACTCGCACGAAAACTTCCATAAGATATATTCCAGGTCGAATAAACTGGTCAAACTAAGTAGAGAATCAATCTTCAGGATGTTATTATCATATATATCCAATAATGTTCCAACCGGATCATACGTTTTCATCTGGGGCCGAATGGAACAGCCGTAGCACCCACAGAGAAATGCACCACAGCAAAATGGCATTCTGTTGGGACACTGACTATTTTCCCTCCCATTAGGTCAAAGTTCACAGCAAATGCTCCATTACACTTTCTACTGAATGAGGACATCTAGTGGAAGGCGTAGGAAGTGCTTCCAGGTCCATATCTTGTTGGGAAAGGAGGGGGCGATGACGTCAAAGTTGCCCCAACTTTCAGAATTTCACTTCTTGTTTGGAAGATTAATATGAATAATATGCATATATTAGCAATCTAGGACAGAGTTTGATGCAGTTCACTATGGGCACGCAATTCATCCAAAGTGAAAATACTGCCCCCTATCCTCAACAAGTTTTAATAATCGATCAAATTGTAGACGGGTCTATCTGTGTTCAATACAGGAAGACAACAATCCAACGCTACTTTCACATCTTGCGCACTCTCAACAGTGTTACCCAGTTCCTAGATGGCCGACTTCTTCATTACACAAAGGAATAACCTAAACCAAATTCCAAAGACTGGTGACATCCAGTGGAAGCGTTTTAACAAAGAGTTGCAGTCTGTTTTGGAATGGGTGACCAGTAAACTGGTCCTGAACATCTCTAAAACTAAGAGCATTGTATTCGGTACAAATCATTCCTTAAATTCTAGACCTCAGCTGAATCTGGTAATGAATGGTGTGGTTGTTGAACAAGTTGAGGAGACTAAATGACATTACCTTAGATTGTAAACTGTCATGGTCAAAACACATAGATTCAATGATTGTAAAGATGGGGGTGGTCTTGCCCTAATAAATTGATGCTCTGTTTTTTGACACCACACTCCAAAAAGCAAGGTCTGCAGGCTCTAGTTTTGTCTAATCTTGATTATTGTCCAGTCGTGTGGTTCAGTGCTGCAAGAAAATACCTAGTTAAGCTGCAGCAGGCCCAGAACAGAGAAGCACGTTTTGCTCTTAATTGTAATCAGAGGGCTGGAATAAATTCTATGAAGTCTTCAAAAGCCAAGTTAATCAACAGATCACTGACCACCTAAAATCCCCCCGTACCTTGACCGCTGTGCAATCCAGTTTTCAAGCTGGTCACGGATGCACCTCAGCCACGCTCAAGGTACTGAACGATATCATACCCGTAAATGATAAAAGACAGTTCTGTGCAGCCGTCTTCATCGTCCTGGCCAAGGCTTTCGACTCTGTCAATCACCATATTCTTATCTGCAGACTCAACTGCCTTGGTTTCTCAAATGATTGCCTCGCCTGGTTCACCAACTACTTTTCAAACAGAGTTCAGTGTGTCAAATCGGAGGGCCTGTTGTCCAGACCTCTGGCAGTCTCTATGGGGGTACCACAGGGTTAAATTCTCGGGCCGACTCTATTCTCTGTATATATGAACAATGTCGCACTTGCTGCTGGTGATTCCCTGATCCACCTCTACGCAGACGACACCATTCTGTATACATCTGACCCTTCTTTGGACACTGTGTTAACTAACCTCCAAACGAGTTTAAATGCCATGCAGCACTCTTTCTGTGGCCTCCAACTGCTCTTAAATGCTAGTAAAACCAAATACATGCTTTTCAACCATTCGCTGCCCACACCCGACTAGCATCACTACTCTGGACAGCTCTGACTTAGAATATGTGGACAACTACTAATACCTAGGTGTCTGGATAGACTGTAAACTCTCCTTCCAGACTCATATTAAACAATTCCAATCCAAAATATTAAATCTAGAAATCTATTTCGCAACAAAGCCTCCTTCACTCACGCTACCAAACATACCCTCATAAAACTGACTATCCTACCGATCCTCGACTTCGACGATGTCATTTACAAAATAACTTCCAATACTCTACTCAGCAAACTGGATGCAGTCTATCACAGTGCCATCCATTTTGTCACCAACGCCCCTTATACTACCCACCACTGCGACCTGTATGCTCTCGTTGCCTAGCCCTCGCTACATATTCATCGCCAGACCCACTGGCTCCGGGTCATCTATAAGTCTCTGCTAGGTAAAGCTCCTCCTTATCTCAGTTCACTGGTCACGATAGCAGCACCCACCTGTAGCACACGTTCCAGCACTTAGAGCTCACTGGTCATCCCCAAAGCCAACACCCCATTTGGCCGCCTTTCCTTCCAGTTCTCTGCTGCCAGTGACTGGAACAAATTGCAAAAATCGCTGAAGCTGGAGATTTATATTTCCCTCACTACCTGCTCAGCTATCTGAGCAGCTAACCGATCGCTGCAGCTGTACATAGCCCATCTGTACATAGCCCAACCAATCTACCTAGCTCATCCCCATACTGTTTTTATTTACTTTTCTGCTATTTTCCACAACATTATTTCTACTTGCACATCATCATCTGATCATCTGTCACTCCAGTGTTAATCTGCTAAATTGTAATTACTTCGCTATTACGGCCTATTTATTGCCTTACCTCCTCACACCATTTGCACACACTGTATATAGACTTTCTTTGTGTTTCTGTTGTGTTATTGACTGTACTCTTGTTTATTCCATGTGTAACTGTTTCTGTGTTGTTGTTTCTGTTGCACTGCTTCCCTTTACATCTGTAACATCTGTGTCGTGTGTGTTAAGACGTGTGTGTGTGTGTGTGTGTGTGTGTGTGTGTGTGTGTGTGTGTGTGTGTGTGTGTGTGTGTGTGTGTGTGTGTGTGTATTCTACCTGTTAGCCTGTTTCATATGAAGAGCATGTCAGCTCCACTATTCTTCATTACTTCCCTGCTCACATGGTGTCCTGTCTGTGACCTGCTTGGGGATCAAAGGTCATGTATTTCCCACCACTGTGTGTTTGAGTTGAATTTTACTGCAGGGTTCTGGATAGGACAGGGACAGAGGGCCACTGTGGAAACAGGCTTTTATAGGAAATCTGGTCCTCATATGGTCCAACATGTCAGACTTAGTCCCTTCTCTTGTCCCATAGACTCTGGTCAAATGTAGTGCACAAAGTAGGGGTATAGGGTGGTGTTTGAGACACACCCCTAGGCCTTATTTTAGGCCTTAGTTTAGGCCATGTTTCCATAAATCCTGAAAGTGTGGTATTCTCTACAGCTAGCATGATCATACACACACACACACACACACACACACACACACACCCAGTTAAACCATTACGCAGCCTTTCCACAGCATTCACTCTGTCATTATAATCACTGTGTCTGATTAGCTTCATATTAACACAGGAAATACAATACACTGTCTCATTGTTTTATTTTGGTTTATGTCACCTTCATTTAACCAGGTAGGCCAGTTGGGAACAAGTTCTCATTTACAACTGCGACCTGGCCAAGATAAAGCAAAGCAGTGCAACACAAATAACAACACAGAGTTACACATGGAGTAAACCAGCGTACAGTCAATAACACAATAGAAAAGTATGCATACAGTGCGTCCAAATGGCGTGAGGAGGTTAGGCAATAAATAGGCCATAGTGGCGAAGTAATTACAATTTAGCAAATTAACACTGGAGTGATAGATGTGCAGATGAGGATTTGCAAGTAGAAATACTGGTGCGCAAAAGAGCAGAGAGACAAAAACAAATATGGGGGATGAGGTAGGTAGTTGGTTGGATGGGCTATTTACAGATGGGCTGTGTACAGCTGCAGCGATCGGTAATCTGCTCTGACCGCTGATGCTTAAAGTTAGTGAGGGAGATATACATAGGTCTCCGACTGATTTGTGCAGTTCGTTACAGTCATTGGCAGCAGAGAACTGGAAGGAAAGGCGGCCAAAAAAGGTGTTGGCTTTGGGGGTGACCAGTGAGATATACCTGCTGGAGCACGTGCTATGGGTGGGTGTTGCTATGGTGACCAGTGAGCTGAGATAAGGCAGTGCTTTACCTAGCAGAGACTTATAGATGAACAAGTCGAGGTCGGCATCCTCCACTTTCTGAGCCCTCTGCGGTGACGGGATTCATGAATGGGCTGCCAACATCAAATAGCTTCGCTCTGGGGCATGATGTTCTGGCACCATCTTGTCATGCAGCGTAGGATGTTCCTTCCGTGTCGGCCAACAGTGTGATGGCATCGCCGGGGTCTAAGGTGGGTTCTGCTTCACCGGGGTCTACTGTGGGCTCTGCTATTCCTGTCGTTTGTGGGGGGCGAGTTAGAGGAGCCCCTGATGGGGTTAGGGTTGGGCTGAGGGCTCCGGCTTGAAATGGACAACAGCCATCAACCATTATTATGGGAAGCTCCGTTGTTAGATTGGTGGAAGTCAGAAATACCCGTACAATTTGTTTTCCTGGAGCCAGACCCACTGGCTCCGGGTCATCTATAAGGAATTGGATTTATCAGAAGTCATGCCTACCATCAAAAAACATATTCCTGTTCTGAAAACAGTTGTGTTGCATATTGGGTCTAATAACATGATGTGAAAACTCTAAAGCTAAAAGACCATTTCTTACAACTCTTAGAGAATGCTCAGAAATTAGCAGAATAAATAATTGTCTCGGGCCCAAATACATGTCCTCGTCTTGTGCGACTGAGTGTTTTAGCCATCTTTGGTCTCTTCACCAGTGGTTAATGAGTCTGAACAAGGACTTGGGAAAGTCCTTCGTCAACAATTTTGACTCCTTCTGGAATAGGCCTGGCTACTTTGTGGAAGACGGAATTCACCTGGGTGAAAATGGCTCCCGGCTGTGGTCATCAAACATTGGAAAGGTTGCTGGTCAACTAAATTGATATGAGGACAATATTATCATTACATGTAAGTCAGTTTTTACCATCTCCTTTTTGGTCTCTATGAGAGTTCCACATGTTGTATCTGAAAGTGGTGACATACGAAACGCTTCAGTCTGGTTTTAGTTCCCATCGTAGCACTGAGACTGCACTCGTGAAGGTGGTAAATTACCTTTTAACCTTTCTGATCTCCCCATCCCGGATCCGGGATCGTGAATACAGACTCAAGCTCATTACCATAACGCAACGTTAACTATTCATGAAAATCGCAAATGAAATGAAATAAATATGCTAGCTCTCAAGCTTAGCCTTTTGTTAACAACACTGTCATCTCAGATTTTCAAAATATGCTTCTCAACCATTGCAAAACAAGCATTTGTGTAACAGTATTGATGGCTAACGTAGCATTTAGCATTAGCATTCAGCTGGCAACATTTACACAAAAAAACAGAAAAGCATTCAAATAAAATAATTTACCTTTGAAAAACTTCAGATGTTTTCAATGAGGAGACTCTCAGATAGCAAATGTTCAGTTTTTCCTGAAAGATTATTTGTTTAGGACAAATCGCTCCGTTTTCTGCGTCACGTTTAGCTATGAAAAAACCCCTGTATCCAGGATTGTGTAAATCTATCAGCAAGCTCATTAGCATAACACAACGTTAACTATTCATGAAAATCGCAAATGAAATGAAATAAATATGCCATCTCTCAAGCTTAGCCTTTTGTAAACAACACTGTCATCTCAGATTTTCAAAATATGCTTCTCAACCATAGGAAAACAATAATTTGTGTAAAAGTAGCTAGCTAGCGTTAGCATTTAGCGTTAGCATTTAGCGTTAGCATTAGCGTTAGCATCCAGCACGCAACATTAACAAAAACATAAAAGCCTTCAAATAAAATCATTTACCTTTGAAGAACTTCTGATGTTTTCAATGAGGATACTCTCAGTTAGATAGCAGATGCTCAGTTTTTCCAAAAAGATTCTTTGTGTATTAGAAATAGCTCCGTTTTATACATCACATTTGGCTACCAAAAAAAATCTGAAAAGTCAGTCCTCAAAACACGAACTTTTTTCCAAATTAACTCCATAATATCGACTGAAAACACGGCAAACGTTGTTTAGAATCAATCATCAAGGTGTTTTTCACATATCTCTTCATTGATACATCGTTCTTGGACACATGGTTTCTCCCCTATATCAAATGGAAAAGTACTAGCAGCTGGCAATTGCGCACCGAATTCCACGCAGGACACCAGGCGGACACTTGGAAAATGTAGTCTCTTATGGTCAATCTTCCAATGATATGCCTACAAATACGTCACAATGCTGCTAAGACCTTGGGCGAACGACAGAAAGTGTAGGCTCATTCCTTGCGCAATCACAGCCATATAAGGAGACAATGGAAAACAGAGCTTCAGAAATTCTGCTAATTCCTGGTTGATGCATCATCTTGGTTTCGCCTGTAGAATGAGTTCTGGGGCACTTACAGACAAAATCTTTGCAGATTCTGAAACTTCAGAGTGTTTTCTTTCCAAAACTGTCAAGAATATGCATAGTCGAGCATCTTTTCATGACAAAATATCGCGCTTAAAACGGGAAAGTTTTTTATCCAAAAATGAAATAGCGCCCCTAGAGATCTAACAGGTTAATGGCTTCAGACCAAGGCTCTGCATCTGTCCTAGTGCTGTTTTTGATACCATCGATCACGACATTCTTTTGGAGAGACTGGAAACCCAAATTGGTCTACACGGACAAGTTCTGGCCTGGTTTAGATCTTATCTGTCGGAAAGATATCAGTTTGTCTCTGTGGATGGTTTTTCTTCTGACAAATCAACTGTACACTTCGGTGTTCCTCAAGTTTACGTTTTAGGACCACTATTGTTTTCACTATATATTGGTGATGTCATTCGGAAACATAATGTTAACTTTCACTGCTATACGGATGATACACAGCTGTACATTTCGATGAAACATGGTGAAGCCCCAAAATTGCCCTCCTTGGAAGCCTGTGTTTCAGACATAAGGAAGTGGATGGCGGCAAATGTTTTACTTTTAAACTCGGATAAAACAGAGATGCTTGTTCTGGGTCCCAAGAAACAGAGAGATCTTCTGTCTTCTGGATCTGACAATTAATCTTGATGGTTGTACGGTCATCTCAAATAAAACTGTGAAGGACCTCGGCGATACTCTGGACACTGATCTCTCTTTTGACGAACATATAAAGAATAATTTAAGGACACCTTTTTTCTACAACCACTGTGATTATTTTTGTCAGACCGTGCTGGTCATCTATGAACGTTTGAACATCTTGGCCATGTTCTGTTATAATCTCCATCCGCCACAGCCAGAAGAGGACTGGCCACCCCTCATAGCCTGGCTCCTCTCTAGGTTTCTTCCTAGGTTCCGTCTTTTCTAGGGAGTTTTTCCTTGGGGTTTTAGGCAGGTTTCTGTACAGCACATTGTGACATCGGCTGATGTAAAAAGGGCTTTATAAATACATTTGATTGATTGACATGACTAATGGTGCTAACCGTAGAACCGTCGTTGCTATTCCTACTTTGGTTTCTTTTCCTAATAGGTATAATCCAATCGTTGAGTCTCCTGTTGTTCTGAAATCTCAAAGTAATATGACTTGTATTTAAACTCCATGTGATTTTAAATGCAGAAAAGTTTTTAAATTGTTGAAATTTTTACATCTTAACATTTGTAGTTTATTACCCAAAATGTATCATGTCAAGATTTTTTACTTAACCTTTATTTAACTAGGCAAGTCAGTTAAAAACAAATTATTATTTATAATGACGCCCACTCCGGCCAAACCCAGACAACACTGGACCAATTGTGCGCCACCCTATGGGACTCCCAATCATGGCCGGATGTCATACAGCCTGGATTTGAACCAGGTACTATAGTGACGTCTCTTGCACTGAGATGCAGTGCCTTAGATCGCTGTGCCACTAGGGAGCCCAAAACCCTCTACTCTGAGGTTGCTATAGATGGTTACAAAGTGTTTAGTGCTGATAGGAAAGGCAAAGGTGGTGGTGTTGCTATTTACACAAATAATCTTCTTTCTGTGTCTCTGTTAAAGGCCAACTCCAGTCCTAAACAATTTGAATTGTTGGCTTTAAGTCTTCAGTTGGGTTCAAACTAAAATACAAGTTATAGGAATCTGTGTACTAAACAAACTCACTGATTTAATTGCTGGAGATTTTAATCTTACACGGGGAAATCAGGATTCTTACTGTTTAAAGGATTTTTGTTCAAATCTAAATTTGTCCTAGCTGATTACATTTCCTACTCGTCTGAACTTAACGGACCCTACGAAATCCACTTTGATTGACCTCATATTTACAAATTCTCCAGAGAAATATTCTGTGAGTGGGGTATTTGCTTTGGATATTAGTGACCACTGTCCCATTGTATGTTTCAGGGATATACGGATACTTTGATCCAAACCTCAGTTTAACAACAAGATGAATTTTTAACATTTCAATGAACAGGCCTTTGTGACCTTTTATTCTGGAGACTTTGATTGTATTGCATCTATACCTGAACCAGAGTTGGTCCTGAACCTCTTCTGAAATGTTTTCAATTATATTGTAGATAAATATGCTCCCTTTAAAAAAATTGCAAGTTAAAAATCGGTCCTTGGTTCAGTCCAGAGCTATCTGTAGTCATACACAAGAGAGATGCTGCCTGGGCCAAAGCTAGATACACAGACTCGGTCCCAGACTGGCAGTCTTTCAGGTGATTTGAGAAATCTGTGTGTAAAACTAGTTAAAAAAGCAAAATCAGATTGTTATGTTAATACACTATCCAAGGCACACTTAACCAGCATGGCTACCACAGCATTCTGCAGCTAAATTACATCCCATCTGGTTTGCTCTTAGTGGTTTTGACCTTTTGCCTGTCCACAACCATTCTCTTGCCTACTCCTTTTGGATTAATAAACATTGCAAGACTCCAACCATCTGCCTCCTGTGTCTGCATCTGGTCCTCGCCTTGTGTCTTGGTAGTAATGGATATAGATTAACTAACTTCAAAGTAATGACTCAGGACGTCGGGTTTGATACGAAAGCTTATTTTTTTAGTAATAATACTTGTTCACGTTACATTTAACAACTTTGTTTTGGTACAGAGCAATGCAGGTAAGATGCTATCGGAAGGTCAGCCATGGTCAACTCGCACCTGCACATAATTGGCGCGTTATCTCTCTCATTCCTGTCGCAAGGCATTCTGGCACTTGCAGTCAAAAAGCGTAATTCAATACAACCCAATACAATTACATATGTAAATAACTGTAAAGAAATATCTTTAGATACAGCTCAATGAATAAACTTAAACATTACCCTCTGTAATACATTAAAGTTACAACAATGGATGACCTGGCCTCCCAATTGAGATGGTTTGGGATGTTGGAACAAAGAGTGAAGGAAAAGCAGCCAACAAGTGTTCAGCATATGTGGGAACTCCTTCTAGACTGTGGGAAAAGCATTCCAGGTGAAGTTGTTTGAGAGAATGCCAAGAGTGTGCAAAGCTGTCATCAAGGCAAAGGGTGGCTATTTTGAAGAATCTGAAATATAAAATATATTTTGATTTGTTTAACACTTTTTTGGTTACTACATGATTCCATATGTGTTATTTCATAGTTTGTCTTCACTATTATTCTACTATGTAGAAAGTAGTAAAAACACAGAAAAAGCCTTGAATGAGTAGGTGTCCAAATGTTTGACTGGTACTCTATATATATGTATGTGTGTGTATGTGTGTGCATGATCACATGTGTCTCCTGACCCCTCCTGTCTCTGTTATAACCTCCACCTGGCACAGCCAGAAGAGGACTGGCCACCCCACATAGCCTGGTTCCTCTCTAGGTTTCTTCCTAGGTTTTGGCCTTTCTAGGGAGTTTTTCCTAGCCACCATGCTTCTACACCTGCATTGCTTGCTGTTTGGGGTTTTAGGCTTTGTTTCTGTACAGCACTTTGAGATATCAGCTGATGTACGAAGGGCTATATAAATACATTTGATTTGATTTGATCACAGCATCTGGTCAAAGGGTTGTTAAACCTTGGTGGAGGTACAGTTGAAGTTGGAGGTTTACATACACTTTGGTTGGAGTCATTAAAACTTGTTTTTCAACCACAGCAAAAAATTTATTGTTAACCTTTCTGATCTCCCCATCCCGGATCCGGGTTCGTGAATACAGACTCAAGCTCATTACCATAACGCAACGTTAACTATTCATGAAAATCGCAAATGAAATGAAATAAATATGCCATCTCTCAAGCTTAGCCTTTTGTTAACAACACTGTCATCTCAGATTTTCAAAATATGCTTCTCAACCATTGCAAAACAAGCATTTGTGTAACAGTATTGATGGCTAACGTAGCATTTAGCATTAACATTCAGCTGGCAACATTTACACAAAAAAACAGAAAAGCATTCAAAAAAATCATTTACCTTTGAAGAACTTCAGATGTTTTCAATGAGGAGACTCTCAGATAGCAAATGTTCAGTTTTTCCTGAAAGATTATTTGTTTAGGACAAATCGCTCCGTTTTCTGCGTCACGTTTAGCTATGAAAAAACCCCTGTATCCAGGATTGTGTAAATCTATCAGCAAGCTCATTAGCATAACACAACGTTAACTATTTATGAAAATCGCAAATGAAATGAAATAAATATGCCATCTCTCAAGCTTAGCCTTTTGTAAACAACACTGTCATCTCAGATTTTCAAAATATGCTTCTCAACCATAGGAAAACAATCATTTGTGTAAAAGTAGCTAGCTAGAGTTAGCATTTCGCGTTAGCATTTAGCGTTAGCATTAGCGTTAGCATCCAGCACGCAACATTAACAAAAACATAAAAGCCTTCAAATAAAATCATTTACCTTTGAAGAACTTCTGATGTTTTCAATGAGGATACTCTCAGTTAGATAGCAGATGCTCAGTTTTTCCAAAAAGATTCCTTGTGTATTAGAAATAGCTCCGTTTTATACATCACATTTGGCTACCAAAAAAAATCCATAAATTCAGTCCTCAAAACGCAAACTTTTTTCCAAATTAACTCCATAATATCGACTGAAAACATGGCAAACGTTTTTTAGAATCAAGCCTCAAGGTGTTTTTCACATATCTCTTCATTGATACATCGTTCTTGGATACATGCTTTCTCTCCTGAATCCCAGGAGAAAATGACCGCACCTGAAGATTACGCACAAATTTAGACAAAGGACACCGGGCGGACCTCTGGAAAATGTAGTCTCTTATGGCCAATCTTCCAATGATATGCCTACAAATACGTCACAATGCTGCTAAGACCTTGGGCGAACGACAGAAAGTGTAGGCTCGTTCCTTGCGCAATCACAGCCATATAAGGAGAGAATGGAAAACAGAGCTTCAGAAATTCTGCTAATTCCTGGGTGATGCATCATCTTGGTTTCGCCTGTAGAATGAGTTCTGGGGCACTTACAGACAAAATCTTTGCAGATTCTGAAACTTCAGAGTGTTTTCTTTCCAAAACTGTCAAGAATATGCATAGTCGAGCATCTTTTCGTGACAAAATATCGCGCTTAAAACGGGAACGTTTTTTATCCAAAAATGAAATAGCGCCCCTAGAGCTCTAACTGGTTAACAAACTGTAGTTTTGACAAGTCGGTCAGGACATCTACTTTCTGCATGACACAAGTAATTTTTCCAACAAGTGTTTACAGACAAATTATTTCACATAATTCACTGAATCACAATTCCAGTGGGTCAGAAGTTTACATACACTGAGTTGACTGTGCCTTTAAACAGCTTGGAAAATTCCAGAAAATGATGTCATGACTTTAGAAGCTTCTGATTGGCTAATTGACATAATTTCAGTCAATTGAGGTGTACCTGTGGATGTATTTCAAGGCCAACCTTCAAACTCAGTGCCTCTTTGCTTGACATCATGGTAAAATCAAAAGAAATCAGCCAGGAGCTCAGAAAAAAATGATAGACCTCCACAAGTCTGGTTCATCCTTAGGAGCAATTTCCAAACGTCTGAAGGTACAACGTTCATCTGTACAAACAATAGTATAAACATCATGGGACCACGCAGCCGTCATACCGCTCAGGAAGAAGACGCGCTCTGTCTACTAGATATTGTGAAAACCGTATTGCTTTATAATCATTATCGATGTTGACATGTTTTATGATAGTGTTACAAAATTTGCCTAAGGAAAGCTAACTTGTACTTTCTTTGCTAATGAGGCTAGTCACTTCGTGAATTGTACATTTATGAAATGAAGATACATTTTATAAAGAATGTAAAATGCTTTGGAGCACCTTAAATTACATTTTGGGAAAAAAGGCAAACTCCGTGCTCCTTCATTCATTGAATTAGATGGATCATTCATCACAAAACCCACTGATATTGTCAACTACTTTCATTATTTTTTCATTGGCATGATTAGGTATGATATACCAGCAACAAACACTGACAGTTCACATCCAAGTATATCTGCCCAAATGATGAAAGACAATAATTGTTATTTTGAATTCTATAAAGTGACTCTGGAAATGATTGTTGTCTATCAACAATGACAAGCCACCGGGGTCTGACAACTTGGATGGAAAATTACTGAGGATAATAGTGAATGATATTGCCACATCTTTTATTTAAACGTACTAGAGAGTGTGTTTCCCCAGGGAATTATTCCTCTACCCAAGAATAGTAAAGCCCCCTTTACTGGCTCAAATATCTGACCAATCAGCCTGTTACCAACCCTTAGTAAACTTCTGGAAAAAGTTGTGTTTGACCAGATACAATGCTATTTTACAGTGAACAAATTGACAACAGAATTTCAGCATGCTTTTTGGGAAGGACGCTCAACAAGCACAGTACTTACACAAATGACTGATGATTGGCTTAGAGCAATTGATGATAAAATGAATGTGGGGGCTGTCTTATTAGACTTCAGTGCAGCTTTTGACATTAATGATCATAGTCTGCTGCTGGAAAAACGTATGTGTTATGACTTTACACCCCCTGCTATAATGTGGATAAAGAGTTACCTGTCTAACAGAACTCAGAGGGTGTTCTTTCCAACATAAAGCCTCTCCAACATAATACAGTTAGAATCAGGAATTCCCCAGGGTAGCTGTTTAGGCACTTTGCATTTTTCAATTTTTAATAACGACATGCCACTGACTTTGAGTAAAGCCAGATTTTCTATGTATGCGGATGACTCAACACCATACACGTCAGCTACTGCAGCAACTGAAATGACTGCAACACTTAACAAAGAGCTGCAGTTAGTTTCAGAGTGGGAGGTAAGGAATAAGTTCGCCCTAATTATTTCTAAAATTAAAAGCATTTGGAACAAAACACTCACTCAACTAATTGTTGTAATAAATAATGTGGAAATTGAGCAAGTTGAGATGACTAAACTGCTTGGAGTAACACTAGATTGTAAACTGTCATTGTCAAAACATATTGATGCAGTAGTAGCTAAAATGGGGAGAAGTCTGTCTATGATAAAGTGATGCTCCGTCTTCTTAACAGCACTAACAAGGCAGGTCCTACAGGCCCTAGTGTTGTCTCACCTTGACTACTGTTCAGTCGTGTGGTCAGGTGCCACAAAAAAATGACTTAGGAAAATTGCAATTGGCTCAGAAAAAAATAATAATATGCATGTCAATCTCTCCTGGCTGAAAGTGGAGGAGAGATTGACTTCATCACTACTTTATTTATGAGAGGTATTGACATGTTGAATGCACCGAGCTGTCTGTCCCAAGAAACAAAAATATTTTTTGTTGAATCTGACAATTAATCTTGATGGTTGTAGTGTTGTCTCAAAACAAACTGTGAAGGACCTCGGCGTTACTCTGGACCCTGATCTCTCTTTTGACGAACATTTCAAGACTGTTTCAAAGCCAGCTGTTTTTCATCTACGTAACATTGCAAAAATCAGAAACTTTCTCTCCGAAAATGATGAAGAAAATGTTATCCATGCTTTTGTCACTTCTAGGTTAGACTACTGCTATGCTCTACTTTCCATCTACCCGGATAAAGCACTAAAAACACTTCAGTTAGTGCTAAACACGGCTGCTAGAATCCTGACTAGAACCAAAAAATGTGATCATATTACTCCAGTGCTAGCCTCTCTACACTGGCTTCCTGTCAAAGCAAGGGCTGATTTCAAGGTTTTACTGCTAACCTACAAAGCATTACATTCCCTTGCTCCTACCTATCTTTCCGATTTGGTCCTGCCGTACATACCTACACGTATCACAAGACGCAGGCCTCCTTACTCTCCCTAGAATTTCTAAGCAAACAGCTGGAGGCAGGACTTTCTCCTATAGAGATCCATTTTTATGGAATGGTCAGCCTACCCATGTGAGAGATGCAGACTCGGTCTTAACCTTTAAGTCTTTATTGAAGACTCATCTCTTCAGTAGGTCCAATGATTGAGTGTAGTCTGGCCCAGGAGTGTGAAGGTGAACGGAAAGGCTCTGGAGCAACGAACTGCCCTTGTTGTCTCTGCCTGGCAGGTTCCCCTCTCTCCACTGGGATTCTCTGCCTCTAACCCTATTACAGGGGCTGAGTCACTGGCTTACTGGTGCTCTTCCATGCCGTCCCTAGGAGTGGTGCATCGCTTGAGTGGGTTGAGTCACTTACGTGATCTTCCTGTTCAGGTTGACGCCCCCCCTTGGGTTGTGCCGTGGCGGAAATCTTTGTGGGCTATACTCTGCCTTTTCTCAGGATGGTAAGTCAGTGGTTGAAGATATCCCTCTAGTGGTGTGGGGGCTGTGCTTTGGCAAAGTGGGTGGGGTTATATCCTTCCTGTTTGGCCCTGTCCGGGGGCATCGTCAGATGGGGCCACAGTGTCTCCCAACCCTTCCTGTCTCAGCCTCCATTATTTATGCTGCAGTAGTTTGTGTCAGGGAGCTATGGTCAGTCTGTTATATCTGGAGTATTCCTCCTGTCTTATCCGGGGTCCTGTGTGAATTTAAGTTCTCTCTCTCTCTCTCTCTCTCTCTCTCTCTCTCTCTCTCTCTCTCTCTCTCTCTCTCTCTCTCTCTCTCTCTCTCTCTCTCTCTCTCTCTCTCTCTCTCTCTCTCTCTCTCTCTCTCTCTCTCTCTCTCTCTCTCTCTCTCTCTCTCTCTCTCTCTCTCTCTCTCTCTCTCTCTCTCTCTCTCTCTCTCTCTCTCTCTCTCTCTCTCTCTCTCTCTCTCTCTCTCTCTCTCTCTCTCTCTCTCTCTCTCTCTCTCTCTCTCTCTCTCTCTCTCTCTCTCTCTCTCTCTCTGAATAGGTCATCATGAGTTAGCATTAGGTGTTAGTGTGTCGAGGTTGAAACTCTGTCCCGGACAATTCTGAGAAGGTGCTGGGTTTATACGGTTCAGGGTGAGGTAGCATAGGCAGTCAACTTCGAGGATAGCCCACTTCCCTGTAAGGCCCTTACTGTTGATCTTGTGGAACAGTCCCTAGCTGTAGACTAGCTCAGTGTTAAGGTAGAGCAGCATCTATCAGCTCTGTAGGGTTTCACGAGGACTGATAACTGACCTGCTATTGGGTAAATCCTACAGTGGTGGTATTTTAGCTTTGACAATACTGTTTTGATGATGATGATGATGATGTGTTTTTCCGATTGCATTTCCATTGATGCCAGAGTGGTTAAAGGGACAATAGAGCCCTGAGTACCAGGTCATTAGGACCTGATAGAGGGACAATAGGGCCCCGAGTACCAGGTCATTAGGACCTGATAGAGGGACAATAGAGTCCTGAGTACCAGGCCAATAGGACCTGATGGAGGGACAATAGAGCCCTGAGTACCAGGTCATTAGGACCTGATAGAGGGACAATAGAGCCCTGAGTACCAGGTCATTAGAACCTGATGGAGGGACAATACAGCCCTGAGTACCAGGTCCTTATTAGGACCTGATGATTATTAGTGAGTTGGGTGCTACTAAATCATGTCCAGAGTGCATAAGAGGAGAACACCGTGACTCAACGGTCCAGTTGAATTTTACTGTGGTCAGGACTCATGACTGCCATCAACGCAACAGTCCTACACCTACCCTACACTACAGAAGAAATCTCTAGCCTCTGACCCCTAAATGTGACCCTGGGCCAGGTTGAACCCTAACCTAGCCTGTGCAAAAGTGTAGCAGGGATCTTAAGTGAGCAATCTCCCATTTTCTCTGAATGTGTTAGGAGGGGGAGGTTAACGACAGTCAACCTTTAACCTCATTAACAAGGACCCTTTGACCTTCGACCTGTTTGAAGAGAGAAGGAGAGGAGAATAAGGGAGAGAGGAAGAGGAGAGAGGAAGAGAAAAAATTAGAGAATAGGAGAGGAGACTAGGGGAGGGAAGATGAGACTAGGGGAGAGAAAATGAGAGAAGAGGAGACTAGGGGAGAGAAAATAAGAGAGAAGAGGAGATTATGGGAGAGAAAAGGAGAGAAAAAAGGAGACTAGCAGATGGAAAAGGAGAGAGGAGAGGAGAATAGGAGAGAGAAAAGGAGAGAGGAGAGGAGGCTAGGGGAGGGGAGAGGAGACTAGGGGAGAGAAAGGAGAGAGAAGAGGAGATTGGGGGAGAGACAAGGAGAGAGAAGAGGAGACTAGGGGAGAGAAAGGGAGAGAAAAGAGGAGACTAGGGGAGAGAAAATAAGATAGAGGAGAGGAGACTAGGGGAAAGAAAATAAGAGAGAGGAGATGAGACTAAGGGAGAGAAGAGGTGAGAGGAGAGGAGACTAGGTGAGAGAAGAGGAGACTAGGGAAGAGAAGAGGAGACTAGGAGAGAGAAGAGGAGACTAGGAGAGAGGAAAGGAGAGAGGAGAGGAGACTAGGGGAGAGAAGAGGTGAGAGGAGAGGAGACTAGGGGAGAGAAGAGGTGAGAGAAGAGGAGACTAGGGAAGAGAAGAGGAGACTAGGAGAGAGAAAATAAGAGAGGAGAGGAGACTAGGGGAGAGAAAATGAGAGAGAAGAGGAGACTAGGGGAGAGAAAATGAGAGAGAAGAGGAGACTAGGGGAGAGAAAATCAGAGAGGAGAGGAGGCTATGGGAGGGAAGAGGAGACTAGGGGAGAGAAAGGGGAGAGGAGTCTAGGGAATAAGTCTAGGGAATAAGAGAGAGGAGAGGAGACTAGGGAAGAGAAGAGGAGACTAGGAGAGAGAAAAGGAGAGAGGAGAGGAGACTAGGGGAGATAAGAAAAGAAGAGTGAAGAGGAGACTAGGGAAGTGAAGAGGAGACTAGGAGAGAGAAAAGGAGAGAGGAGAGGAGACTAGGGGAGATAAGAAAGAAGAGTGAAGAGGAGACTAGGGGAGAGAAAAGGAGAGAGAAGAGGAGACTAGGAAAGAGAAAATGAGAGAGGAGGGGAGGCTAGGGGAGAGAAAAGAACAGTTAAGAGGAGACTAGGGGAGAGAAAAAGAGACTAGGAAAGAGAAGAGGAGACTAGGGGAGAGAAAAGGAGAGAGAGGAGGAGGCTAGGGGAGAGAAGAAGAGACTAGGAGAGAGAAGAGGAGGCTAGGGGAGAGAAAAGAAGAGTGAAGAGGAGACTAGGGGAGAGAAAAGGAGAGAGGAGAGGTGATTAGGGAAGAGAAGAAAAAAAGAGTGAAGAGGAGACTAGGAGAGAGGAGAGGAGAGAGGAGAGGAGACTAGGGGAGAGAAAAGGAGGGAGAGGAGGAGGCTAGGGGAGAGAAAATAAGAGTGAAGAGGAGACTAGGGGAGAGAAAAGAAGAGTGAAGAGGAGACTAGGGAGAGAAAAGGAGGGAGAAGAGGAGACTAGGGGAGAGAAAAGAAGAGTGAAGAGGAGACTAGGGGAGTGAAAAGGAGAGTGAAGTGGAGACTAGGGGAGTGAAGAGGAGACTAGGGGAGAGAAAAGGAGAGAGAGGAGGCAGCTAGGGGAGAGAAAATAAGAGTTAAGAGGAGACTATTGGAGAGAAAAAGATAGAGAAGAGGAGACTAGGGGAGAGAAAATGAGAGAGAAGAGGAGACTAGGAAAGAGAAAATTAGAGAGGAGGGGAGGCTAGGGGAGAGAAAAGAACAGTGAAGAGGAGACTAGGGGAGAGAAGAAGAGACTAGGAGAGAAGAGGAGACTAGGGGAGAGAAAAGGAGAGAGAGGAGGAGGCTAGGGGAGAGAAGAAGAGACTAGGAGAGAGAAGAGGAGACTAGGGGAGAGAAAAGGAGAGAGAGGAGGAGGCTAGGGAGAGAAACAAAAGAGTGAAGAGGAGACTAGGGGAGAGAAAGGAAGAGGAGAGGAGATTAGGGAAGAGAATAAAAAAAGAGTGAAGAGGAGACTAGGAGAGAGGAGAGGAGATTAGGGAAGAGAAGAAATGTAGAGTGAAGAGGAGACTAGGGGAGAGAAAATGAGAGAGGAGAGGAGACTAGGGGAGAGAAAAGGAGAGCGGGGAGGAGGCTAGGGGAGAGAAAAGAAGAGTGAAGAGGAGACTAGGAGAGAAAAGAAGAGTGAAGGGGAGACTAGGGGAGAGAAAAGGAGAGTGAAGAGGAGACTAGGGGAGTGAAAAGGAGAGTGAAGTGGAGACTAGGGGAGTGAAGAGGAGACTAGGGGAGAGAAAAGGAGAGAGAGGAGGCAGCTAGGGGAGAGAAAATGATAGAGAAGAGGAGACTAGGGGAGAGAAAAGGAGAGAGAGGAGGAGGCCAGGGGAGATAAAATAAGAGTGAAGAGGAAACTAGAGGAGTGAAGAGGAGAAAGAGGCTGAGACTAGGGGAGAGAAAAGGAGATAGAGGAGGAAGCTAGGGTAGAGAAAAGAAGAGTGAAGAGGAGACTAGGGGAGTGAAGAGGAGAGAGAGGCGGAGGCTAGGGGAGAGAAGAGGTGAGACAAGAGGAGACTAGGAGAGAGAAAATGAGAGAGGAGAGGAGGCTAGGGGAGATAAAATGAGAGAGAAGAGGAGACTAGGAGAGAGAAAATGAGAGAGAAGAGGAGACTAGGGGAGAGAACATGAGAGAGGAGAGGAGGCTAGGGGAGGGGAGAGGAGAGGAGACTAGGGGAGAGAAAGGAGAGAGAAGAGGACATTGGTGGAGAGACAAGGAGAGAGAAGAGGAGACTAGGGGAGAGAAAAGGAGAGAGAAGAGGAGACTAGGAAAGAGAAAATGAGAGAGGAGTGGTGGCTAGGGGAGAGAAAAGAACAGTGAAGAGGAGACTAGGGGAGAGAAGAAGAGACTAGGAGAGAGAAGAGGAGACTAGGAGAGAGAAGAGGAGACTAGGGGAGAGAAAATGAGAGA
This sequence comes from Oncorhynchus mykiss, assembly GCF_057628025.1. NCBI lineage: Eukaryota > Metazoa > Chordata > Actinopteri > Salmoniformes > Salmonidae > Oncorhynchus > Oncorhynchus mykiss. Next base: position 1,034,554 of record NC_143033.1, on the reverse strand, counting down.
GGAGAGGAGACTAGGGGAGAGAAAAGGAGAGAGACAAGGAGACTAGGGGAGAGAAGTCGAGAGAGAAGAGGAGAGGAGAGGAGAGGAGACTAGGGGAGAGAAAAGGAGAGAGAGGAGGCAGCTAGGGGAGAGAAAAGGATAGAGAAGAGGAGACTAGAGGAGTGAAGAGGAGAGAGAGGCTGAGACTAGGGGAGAGAAAAGGAGATAGAGGATGAAGCTAGGGGAGAGAAAAGAAGAGTGAAGAGGAGACTAGGGGAGTGAAGAGGAGAGAGAGGCGGAGGCTAGGGGAGAGAAGAGGTGAGAGAAGAGGAGACTAGGGGAGAGAAAAGGAGAGAGGAGATTAGGGAAGAGAAGAAAAGAAGAGTGAAGAGGAGACTAGGGGAGTGAAGAGGAGAGAGAGGCGGAGGCTAGGGGAGAGAAGAGGTGAGACAAGAGGAGACTAGGAGAGAGAAAATGAGAGAGGAGAGGAGGCTAGGGGAGATAAAATGAGAGAGAAGAGGAGACTAGGAGAAAGAAAATGAGAGAGAAGACGAGACTAGGGGAGAGAAAATGAGAGAGGAGAGGAGGCTAGGGGAGGGGAGAGGAGACTAGGGGAGAGAAAGGAGAGAGAAGAGGACATTGGTGGAGAGACAAGGAGAGAGAAGAGTAGACTAGGAATGAGAAAATGAGAGAGGAGGGGAGGCTAGGGGAGAGAAAAGAACAGTGAAGAGGAGACTAGGGGAGAGAAGAAGAGACTAGGAGAGAGAAAATGAGAGAGAGGAGGAGATTAGGGAAGAGAAGAGGAGACTAGGAGAGAGAAGAAGAGACTAGGGGAGAGAAAATGAGAGAGAGGAGGAGATTAGGGAAGAGAAGAGGAGACTAGGAGAGAGAAGAGGAGACTAGGGGAGAGAAAAGGAGAGAGAAGAGGAGACTATGGGAGAGAAAATGAGATAGGAGAGGAGATTAGGGAAGAGAAGAGGAGACTAGGAGAGAGAAAAGGAGACTAGGGGAGAGAAAAGGAGAGAGGAAAGGAGACTAGGGGAGAGAAAAGGAGAGAGACAAGGAGACTAGGGGAGAGAAGTGGAGAGAGAAGAGGAGAGGAGAGGAGACTAGGGGAGAGAAAAGGAGAGAGACATGGAGACTAGGGGAGAGAAGTGGAGAGAGAATAGGAGAGGAGAGGAGAGGAGAGAAGGGAGAGAAGAGGAGAGTTGGGGAGAGAAATGGAGAGAGAAAGGGAGACTAGGGGAGAGAAAAGGAGAATAGAGGACATAAAAGGAGCATAGAGGAGCATAGAGGAGAGGAGAGGAGAGGAGAGGAGAGGAGAGGAGAATAAGTCCTTTTAGAGGAACAAACAGTTTCTCCTGTCTGGAGTACATGTCAGTGGTCCTTCTAGAGGAACAAACAGAGAGTTTCTCCTGTCTGGAATACATGTCAGTGGTCCTTCTAGAGAATAAACAGAGAGTTTCTCCTGTCTGGAGTACATGTCAGTGGTCCTTCAAGAGGAACAAACAGAGAGTTTCTCCTGTCTGGAGTACATGTCAGTGGTCCTTCTAGAGAACAAACAGAGAGTTTCTCCTGCGCTGATACAACAATCACTGTTGACCACAGGGCCCTTGTCTGTGAAAAGTAGTGCACTATATAGGGTGCCATTTGAGGCAGACAAACATATCCAACATACAATGTTTCTTCTGTCTGTCGCTCTGTCTTTCTGGGTTGGGTTAATTTCTAGAAGCATGTCATAAATATAGAACTAAATACAGACTGGGAACATGAAAGGTTCTGACCACACTGATGAATGCTAATTTATGCCATGTATCATCTTGTCAGGGGAATGACATGGCTCTCTGACCAGATCTTTTCAGGCAGTCACTCCCTACCTGGTTTGGGGAATGTTTGCGTTTGGTTTTAGCATGCCTTGTGGTAAGGCATCTTTCCTGAATTAGCGTGAGTATATGCAGCATAGGATGCCTTCTAAAACACACAAATTTATAAGTCAGATGAACTCAGCCGGATCTCTCTGAGGATAAGCAAACTAAAAGACAATATTACTGAGGAAAATTAGCTACATGTCAACAAGACAACATTGATTTATGCTGCATTGTTGGTTAAGGGCTTGTAAGTAAGTATTTCACTGTAAAGTCTGTTGGATTCGGCGCATGTGACGAATCCAATCTGATCTGATTTGTGAGGGTCGTAGAGAAAAGTGGAGAACACCACCGTGTTCATTAGAATCTCCCCTTTCCACAGTGGGGTCCCATTAGTATGAAACCCAAACGGTTCGGACGCTACCAAACAGAAGTTGGCACATCGAAGGAACACAGACCTCAGACGCATCTGCATTTATGGGGGTCGTAGTGCGTTTGTGAGAATCTCTCCTTTCCATGGAGTGGTCATTAGTTTGTAGGTCAAATCGTTCAGACACTTCAGACGTTCTCGTAAAAATACATTGTTTAGAGATCTCTCATGGTCTGACAAACAACGCTCTATCTCTGTCAACTTTAACCACAGATGTGGAAGTGCAACACTACTGGATGTGGTGGATTGAGACACATCCAATCAAATCAAGTTATATTTATGCAGCACGTTAACTTCTTATGGCTGCAGGGGCAGGGACATTAACCCTCCTGCTGTATTCCAGTTCCATGACTTTGTCCACAATATAAGAATGTTAAAGATGGTGGGTAGACAGTGGAATCCATTAGTGGTAATAATTCTATAGTAGGATGGGAAGAGACAGACTGTCAATTCTATAGTAGGATGAGGAAGAGACAGACTGTTAATTATATAGTAGGATGAGGAAGAGACAGACTGTTATTTCTATAGTAGGATGGGGAAGAGACAGACTGTTCATTCTATAGTAGGATGGGAAAGAGACAGACTGTTAATTCTATAGTAGGATGGGGAAGAGAGAGACTGTTAATTCTATAGTAGGATGAGGAAGAGACAGACTGTTAATGATATAGTAGGATGAGGAAGAGACAGACTGTTAATTCTATAGTAGGATGGGGAAGAGACAGACTGTTAATTATATAGTAGGATGGGGAAGAGACAGACTGTTAATTCTATAGTAGGATGGGGAAGAGACAGGCTGTTAATTCTATAGTAGGATGGGGAAGAGACAGACTGTTAATTCTATAGTAGGATGAGGAAGAGACAGACTGTTAATTCTATAGAAGGATGGGGAAGAGACAGACTGTTAATTATATCGCAGGATGGGGAAGAGACAGACTGTTAATTCTATAGTAGGATGGGGAAGAGACAGACTGTTAATTCTATAGTAGGATGAGGAAAAGACAGACTGTTAATTCTATAGAAGGATGGGGAAGAGACAGACTGTTAATTATATCGCAGGATGGGGAAGAGACAGACTGTTAATTCTATAGTAGGATGAGGAAGAGACAGACTGTTAATTATATAGTAGGATGGGGTATAGACAGGCTGTTAATTCTATAGTAGGATGAGGAAGAGACAGACTGTTAATTCTATAGTAGGATGGGGAAGAGACAGACTGTTAATTATATAGTAGGATGAGGAAGAGACAGACTGTTAATTATATAGTAGGATGGGGAAGAGACAGACTGTTAATTCTATAGTAGGATGAGGAAGAAACAGACTGTTGATTATATAGTAGGATGAGGAAGAGACAGACTGTTAATTATATAGTAGGATGGGGAAGAGACAGACTGTTAATTATATCGCAGGATGGGGAAGAGACAGACTGTTAATTCTATAGTAGGATGAGGAAGAGACAGACTGTTACTTCTATAGAAGGATGGGGAAGAAACAGACTGTTAATTATATCGCAGGATGGGGAAGAGACAGACTGTTAATTCTATAGTAGGATGAGGAAGAGACAGACTGTTAATTATATAGTAGGATGGGGTATAGACAGGCTGTTAATTCTATAGTAGGATGAGGAAGAGACAGACTGTTAATTCTATAGTAGGATGGGGAAGAGACAGACTGTTAATTATATAGTAGGACGAGGAAGAGACAGACTGTTAATTCTATAGTAGGATGAGGAAGAGACAGACTGTTAATTATATAGGAGGATGAGGAAGAGACAGATTGTTAATTCTATAGTAGGATGAAGAAGAGACAGACTGTTAATTATATAGTAGGATGAGGAAGAGACAGACTGTTAATTATATAGTAGGATGGGGAAGAGACAGACTGTTAATTCTATAGTAGGATGAGGAAGAAACAGACTGTTGATTATATAGTAGGATGAGGAAGAGACAGACTGTTAATTATATAGTAGGATGGGGAAGAGACAGATTGTTAATTCTATAGTAGGATGGGGAAGCGACAGACTGTTATTTCTATAGTAGGATGGGGAAGAGACAGACTGTTAATTCTATAGTAGGATTTGGAAGAGAAAGACTGTTAATTATATAGTAGGATGAGGAAGAGACAGACTGTTAATTATATAGTAGGATTGGGGTATAGACAGGCTGTTAATTCCATAGTAGGATGGGAAGAGACAGACTTAATTCTATAGTAGGATGGGGAAGAGACAGACTGTTAATTCTATAGTAGGATGGGGAAGAGACAGACTGTTAATTATATAGTAGGATGAGGAAGAGACAGACTGTTAATTCTCTAGAAGGATGGGGAAGAGACAGACTGTTAATTATATTGTATGATGGGGAAGAGACAGACTGTTAATTCTATAGTAGGATGAGGAAGAGACAGACTGTTAATTATATAGTAGGATTGGGTATAGACAGGCTGTTAATTCTATAGTAGGATGAGGAAGAGACAGACTGTTAATTCTATAGTAGGATGGGGAAGAGACAGACTGTTAATTCTATAGTAGGATGAGGAAGAGACAGACTGTTAATTATATAGTAGGATGAGGAAGAGACAGACTGTTAATTCTATAGTAGGATGAGGAAGAGACAGACTGTTAATTATATAGGAGGATGATGAAGAGACAGACTGTTAATTATATAGTAGGATGGGGAAGAGACAGACTGTTAATTCTATAGTAGGATGAGGAAGAAACAGACTGTTGATTATATAGTAGGATGAGGAAGAGACAGACTGTTAATTATATAGAAGGATGGGGAAGAGACAGGCTGTTAATTCTATAGTAGGATGGGGAAGAGACAGGCTGTTAATTATATAGTAGGATGGGGAAGAGACAGACTGTTAATTCTATAGTAAGATGAGGAAGAAACAGACTGTTGATTATATAGTAGGATGGGGAAGAGACAGATTGTTAATTCTATAGTAGGATGGGGAAGCGACAGACTGTTAATTCTATAGTAGGATGGGGAAGAGACAGACTGTTAATTCTATAGTAGGATGAGGAAGAGACAGACTGTTAATTCTATAGAAGGATGGGGAAGAGACAGACTGTTAATTATATCGTAGGATGGGGAAGAGACAGACTGTTAATTCTATAGTAGGATGAAGAATAGACAGACTGTTAATTATATAGTAGGATGGGGTATAGACAGGCTGTTAATTCTATAGTAGGATGAGGAAGAGACAGACTGTTAATTCTATAGTAGGATGGGGAAGAGACAGACTGTTAATTATATAGTAGGATGAGGAAGAGACAGACTGTTAATTCTCTAGAAGGATGGGGAAGAGACAGACTGTTAATTATATTGTATGATGGGGAAGAGACAGACTGTTAATTCTATAGTAGGATGAGGAAGAGACAGACTGTTAATTATATAGTAGGATTGGGTATAGACAGGCTGTTAATTCTATAGTAGGATGAGGAAGAGACAGACTGTTAATTCTATAGTAGGATGGGGAAGAGACAGACTGTTAATTCTATAGTAGGATGAGGAAGAGACAGACTGTTAATTATATAGTAGGATGAGGAAGAGACAGACTGTTAATTCTATAGTAGGATGAGGAAGAGACAGACTGTTAATTATATAGGAGGATGATGAAGAGACAGACTGTTAATTATATAGTAGGATGGGGAAGAGACAGACTGTTAATTCTATAGTAGGATGAGGAAGAAACAGACTGTTGATTATATAGTAGGATGAGGAAGAGACAGACTGTTAATTATATAGAAGGATGGGGAAGAGACAGGCTGTTAATTCTATAGTAGGATGGGGAAGAGACAGGCTGTTAATTATATAGTAGGATGGGGAAGAGACAGACTGTTAATTCTATAGTAAGATGAGGAAGAAACAGACTGTTGATTATATAGTAGGATGGGGAAGAGACAGATTGTTAATTCTATAGTAGGATGGGGAAGCGACAGACTGTTAATTCTATAGTAGGATGGGGAAGAGACAGACTGTTAATTCTATAGTAGGATGAGGAAGAGACAGACTGTTAATTCTATAGAAGGATGGGGAAGAGACAGACTGTTAATTATATCGTAGGATGGGGAAGAGACAGACTGTTAATTCTATAGTAGGATGAAGAATAGACAGACTGTTAATTATATAGTAGGATGGGGTATAGACAGGCTGTTAATTCTATAGTAGGATGAGGAAGAGACAGACTGTTAATTCTATAGTAGGATGGGGAAGAGACAGACTGTTAATTCTATAGTAGGATGAGGAAGAGACAGACTGTTAATTATATAGTAGGATGGGGAAGAGACAGACTGTTAATTCTATAGTAGGATGAGGAAGAGACAGACTGTTAATTCTATAGTAGGATGAGGAAGAGACAGACTGTTAATTCTATAGTAGGATGAAGAAGAGACAGACTGTTAATTATATAGTAGGATGAGGAAGAGACAGACTGTTAATTATATAGTAGGATGGGGAAGAGACAGACTGTTAATTCTATAGTAGGATGAGGAAGAGACAGACTGTTGATTATATAGTAGGATGGGGAATAGACAGACTGTTAATTATATAGTAGGATGGGGAAGAGACAGACTGTTAATTCTATAGTAGGATTTGGAAGAGAAAGACTGTTAATTATATAGTAGGATGAGGAAGAGACAGACTGTTAATTATATAGTAGGATTGGGGTATAGACAGGCAGTTAATTCCATAGTAGGATGGGAAGAGACAGACTGTTAATTCTATAGTAGGATGGGGAAGAGGCAGACTGTTATTTCTATAGTAGGATGGGGAAGAGTCAGACTGTTAATTCTATAGTAGGATGGGGAAGAGACAGACTGTTAATTCTATAGTAGGATGAGGAAGAGACAGGCTGTTATTTCTATAGTAGGATGGGGAAGAGACAGACTGTTAATTCTATAGTAGGATGGGGAAGAGACAGACTGTTAATTCTATAGAAGGATGGGGAAGAGACAGACTGTTAATTATATCGTAGGATGGGGAAGAGACAGACTGTTAATTCTATAGTAGGATGAGGAAGAGACAGACTGTTAATTATATAGTAGGATGGGGTATAGACAGGCTGTTAATTCTATAGTAGGATGAGGAAGAGACAGACTGTTAATTATATAGTAGGATGAGGAAGAGACAGACTGTTAATTATATAGTAGGATGAGGAAGAGACAGACTGTTAATTCTATAGTAGGATGAGGAAGAGACAGACTGTTAATTCTATAGTAGGATGAAGAAGAGACAGACTGTTAATTATATAGTAGGATGAGGAAGAGACAGACTGTTAATTCTATAGTAGGATGGGGAAGAGACAGACTGTTAATTCTATAGTAGGATGAGGAAGAGACAGACTGTTAATTATATAGTAGGATGAGGAAGAGACAGACTGTTAATTCTATAGTAGGATGAGGAAGAGACAGACTGTTAATTCTATAGTAGGATGAGGAAGAGACAGACTGTTAATTCTATAGTAGGATGAAGAAGAGACAGACTGTTAATTATATAGTAGGATGAGGAAGAGACAGACTGTTAATTATATAGTAGGATGGGGAAGAGACAGACTGTTAATTCTATAGTAGGATGAGGAAGAGACAGACTGTTGATTATATAGTAGGATGGGGAATAGACAGACTGTTAATTATATAGTAGGATGGGGAAGAGACAGACTGTTAATTCTATAGTAGGATTTGGAAGAGAAAGACTGTTAATTATATAGTAGGATGAGGAAGAGACAGACTGTTAATTATATAGTAGGATTGGGGTATAGACAGGCAGTTAATTCCATAGTAGGATGGGAAGAGACAGACTGTTAATTCTATAGTAGGATGAGGAAGAGACAGACTGTTAATTCTATAGTAGGATGAGGAAGAGACAGGCTGTTATTTCTATAGTAGGATGGGGAAGAGACAGACTGTTAATTATATAGTAGGATGAGGAAGAGACAGACTGTTAATTATATAGTAGGATTGGGGTATAGACAGGCAGTTAATTCCATAGTAGGATGGGAAGAGACAGACTGTTAATTCTATAGTAGGATGAGGAAGAGACAGACTGTTAATTCTATAGTAGGATGAGGAAGAGACAGGCTGTTATTTCTATAGTAGGATGGGGAAGAGACAGACTGTTAATTATATCGTAGGATGGGGAAGAGAAAGACTGTTAATTCTATAGTAGGATGAGGAAGAGACAGACTGTTAATTATATAGTAGGATGGGGTATAGACAGGCTGTTAATTCTATAGTAGGATGAGGAAGAGACAGACTGTTAATTCTATAGTAGGATGGGGAAGAGACAGACTGTTAATTATATAGTAGGATGAGGAAGAGACAGACTGTTAATTATATAGTAGGATGAGGAAGAGACAGACTGTTAATTCTATAGTAGGATGAGGAAGAGACAGACTGTTAATTCTATAGTAGGATGAGGAAGAGACAGACTGTTAATTCTATAGTAGGATGAAGAAGAGACAGACTGTTAATTATATAGTAGGATGAGGAAGAGACAGACTGTAAATTATATAGTAGGATGAGGAAGAGACAGACTGTTAATTATATAGTAGGAAGGGGAAAAGACAGGCTCTTATTTCTATAGTAGGATGGGGAAGAGACAGACTGTTAATTCTATAGTAGGATGAGGAAGAGACAGACTGTTAATTCTATAGTAGGATGAGGAAGAGACAGACTGTTAATTCTATAGTAGGATGAGGAAGAGACAGGCTGTTAATTATATAGTAGGATGAGGAAGAGACAGACTGTTAATTATATAGTAGGATGAGGAAGAGACAGACTGTTAATTATATAGTAGGATGAGGAAGAGACAGACTGTTAATTATATAGTAGGATGAGGAAGAGACAGACTGTTAATTCTATAGTAGGATGAGGAAGAGACAGACTGTTAATTATGTAGTAGGATGGGGAAGAGACAGACTGTTAATTATATAGTAGGATGGGGAAGAGACAGACTGTTAATTCTATAGTAGGATGAGGAAGAGACAGACTGTTATTTCTATAGTAGGATGGGGAAGAGACAGACTGTTAATTCTATAGTAGGATTTGGAAGAGAAAGACTGTTAATTATATAGTAGGATGAGGAAGAGACAGACTGTTAATTATATAGTAGGATTGGGGTATAGACAGGCTGTTAATTCTATAGTAGGATGGGAAGAGACAGACTGTTAATTCTATAGTAGGATGGGGAAGAGACAGACTGTTAATTCTATAGTAGGATGGGGAAGAGACAGACTGTTAATTCTATAGTAGGATGGGGAAGAGACAGACTGTTAATTATATAGTAGGATGAGGAAGAGACAGACTGTTAATTCTCTAGAAGTATGGGGAAGAGACAGACTGTTAATTATATTGTATGATGGGGAAGAGACAGACTGTTAATTCTATAGTAGGATGAGGAAGAGACAGACTGTTAATTATATAGTAGGATTGGGTATAGACAGGCTGTTAATTCTATAGTAGGATGAGGAAGAGACAGACTGTTAATTCTATAGTAGGATGGGGAAGAGACAGACTGTTAATTCTATAGTAGGATGAGGAAGAGACAGACTGTTAATTATATAGTAGGATGAGGAAGAGACAGACTGTTAATTCTATAGTAGGATGAGGAAGAGACAGACTGTTAATTATATAGGAGGATGATGAAGAGACAGACTGTTAATTATATAGTAGGATTGGGAAGAGACAGACTGTTAATTCTATAGTAGGATGAGGAAGAAACAGACTGTTGATTATATAGTAGGATGAGGAAGAGACAGACTGTTAATTATATAGAAGGATGGGGAAGAGACAGGCTGTTAATTCTATAGTAGGATGGGGAAGAGACAGGCTGTTAATTATATAGTAGGATGGGGAAGAGACAGACTGTTAATTCTATAGTAAGATGAGGAAGAAACAGACTGTTGATTATATAGTAGGATGGGGAAGAGACAGATTGTTAATTCTATAGTAGGATGGGGAAGCGACAGACTGTTAATTCTATAGTAGGATGGGGAAGAGACAGACTGTTAATTCTATAGTAGGATGAGGAAGAGACAGACTGTTAATTCTATAGAAGGATGGGGAAGAGACAGACTGTTAATTATATCGTAGGATGGGGAAGAGACAGACTGTTAATTCTATAGTAGGATGAAGAATAGACAGACTGTTAATTATATAGTAGGATGGGGTATAGACAGGCTGTTAATTCTATAGTAGGATGAGGAAGAGACAGACTGTTAATTCTATAGTAGGATGGGGAAGAGACAGACTGTTAATTCTATAGTAGGATGAGGAAGAGACAGACTGTTAATTATATAGTAGGATGGGGAAGAGACAGACTGTTAATTCTATAGTAGGATGAGGAAGAGACAGACTGTTAATTCTATAGTAGGATGAGGAAGAGACAGACTGTTAATTCTATAGTAGGATGAAGAAGAGACAGACTGTTAATTATATAGTAGGATGAGGAAGAGACAGACTGTTAATTATATAGTAGGATGGGGAAGAGACAGACTGTTAATTCTATAGTAGGATGAGGAAGAGACAGACTGTTGATTATATAGTAGGATGGGGAATAGACAGACTGTTAATTATATAGTAGGATGGGGAAGAGACAGACTGTTAATTCTATAGTAGGATTTGGAAGAGAAAGACTGTTAATTATATAGTAGGATGAGGAAGAGACAGACTGTTAATTATATAGTAGGATTGGGGTATAGACAGGCAGTTAATTCCATAGTAGGATGGGAAGAGACAGACTGTTAATTCTATAGTAGGATGGGGAAGAGGCAGACTGTTATTTCTATAGTAGGATGGGGAAGAGTCAGACTGTTAATTCTATAGTAGGATGGGGAAGAGACAGACTGTTAATTCTATAGTAGGATGAGGAAGAGACAGGCTGTTATTTCTATAGTAGGATGGGGAAGAGACAGACTGTTAATTCTATAGTAGGATGGGGAAGAGACAGACTGTTAATTCTATAGAAGGATGGGGAAGAGACAGACTGTTAATTATATCGTAGGATGGGGAAGAGACAGACTGTTAATTCTATAGTAGGATGAGGAAGAGACAGACTGTTAATTATATAGTAGGATGGGGTATAGACAGGCTGTTAATTCTATAGTAGGATGAGGAAGAGACAGACTGTTAATTATATAGTAGGATGAGGAAGAGACAGACTGTTAATTATATAGTAGGATGAGGAAGAGACAGACTGTTAATTCTATAGTAGGATGAGGAAGAGACAGACTGTTAATTCTATAGTAGGATGAAGAAGAGACAGACTGTTAATTATATAGTAGGATGAGGAAGAGACAGACTGTTAATTCTATAGTAGGATGGGGAAGAGACAGACTGTTAATTCTATAGTAGGATGAGGAAGAGACAGACTGTTAATTATATAGTAGGATGAGGAAGAGACAGACTGTTAATTCTATAGTAGGATGAGGAAGAGACAGACTGTTAATTATATAGTAGGATGAGGAAGAGACAGACTGTTAATTCTATAGTAGGATGAAGAAGAGACAGACTGTTAATTATATAGTAGGATGAGGAAGAGACAGACTGTTAATTATATAGTAGGATGGGGAAGAGACAGACTGTTAATTCTATAGTAGGATGAGGAAGAGACAGACTGTTGATTATATAGTAGGATGGGGAATAGACAGACTGTTAATTCTATAGTAGGATGGGGAAGAGACAGACTGTTAATTCTATAGTAGGATTTGGAAGAGAAAGACTGTTAATTATATAGTAGGATGAGGAAGAGACAGACTGTTAATTATATAGTAGGATTGGGGTATAGACAGGCAGTTAATTCCATAGTAGGATGGGAAGAGACAGACTGTTAATTCTATAGTAGGATGAGGAAGAGACAGACTGTTAATTCTATAGTAGGATGAGGAAGAGACAGGCTGTTATTTCTATAGTAGGATGGGGAAGAGACAGACTGTTAATTCTATAGTAAGATGAGGAAGAAACAGACTGTTGATTATATAGTAGGATGGGGAAGAGACAGATTGTTAATTCTATAGTAGGATGGGGAAGCGACAGACTGTTAATTCTATAGTAGGATGGGGAAGAGACAGACTGTTAATTCTATAGTAGGATGAGGAAGAGACAGACTGTTAATTCTATAGAAGGATGGGGAAGAGACAGACTGTTAATTATATCGTAGGATGGGGAAGAGACAGACTGTTAATTCTATAGTAGGATGAAGAATAGACAGACTGTTAATTATATAGTAGGATGGGGTATAGACAGGCTGTTAATTCTATAGTAGGATGAGGAAGAGACAGACTGTTAATTCTATAGTAGGATGGGGAAGAGACAGACTGTTAATTCTATAGTAGGATGAGGAAGAGACAGACTGTTAATTATATAGTAGGATGGGGAAGAGACAGACTGTTAATTCTATAGTAGGATGAGGAAGAGACAGACTGTTAATTCTATAGTAGGATGAGGAAGAGACAGACTGTTAATTCTATAGTAGGATGAAGAAGAGACAGACTGTTAATTATATAGTAGGATGAGGAAGAGACAGACTGTTAATTATATAGTAGGATGGGGAAGAGACAGACTGTTAATTCTATAGTAGGATGAGGAAGAGACAGACTGTTGATTATATAGTAGGATGGGGAATAGACAGACTGTTAATTATATAGTAGGATGGGGAAGAGACAGACTGTTAATTCTATAGTAGGATTTGGAAGAGAAAGACTGTTAATTATATAGTAGGATGAGGAAGAGACAGACTGTTAATTATATAGTAGGATTGGGGTATAGACAGGCAGTTAATTCCATAGTAGGATGGGAAGAGACAAACTGTTAATTCTATAGTAGGATGGGGAAGAGGCAGACTGTTATTTCTATAGTAGGATGGGGAAGAGTCAGACTGTTAATTCTATAGTAGGATGGGGAAGAGACAGACTGTTAATTCTATAGTAGGATGAGGAAGAGACAGGCTGTTATTTCTATAGTAGGATGGGGAAGAGACAGACTGTTAATTCTATAGTAGGATGGGGAAGAGACAGACTGTTAATTCTATAGAAGGATGGGGAAGAGACAGACTGTTAATTATATCGTAGGATGGGGAAGAGACAGACTGTTAATTCTATAGTAGGATGAGGAAGAGACAGACTGTTAATTATATAGTAGGATGGGGTATAGACAGGCTGTTAATTCTATAGTAGGATGAGGAAGAGACAGACTGTTAATTATATAGTAGGATGAGGAAGAGACAGACTGTTAATTATATAGTAGGATGAGGAAGAGACAGACTGTTAATTCTATAGTAGGATGAGGAAGAGACAGACTGTTAATTCTATAGTAGGATGAAGAAGAGACAGACTGTTAATTATATAGTAGGATGAGGAAGAGACAGACTGTTAATTCTATAGTAGGATGGGGAAGAGACAGACTGTTAATTCTATAGAAGGATGAGGAAGAGACAGACTGTTAATTATATAGTAGGATGAGGAAGAGACAGACTGTTAATTCTATAGTAGGATGAGGAAGAGACAGACTGTTAATTATATAGTAGGATGAGGAAGAGACAGACTGTTAATTCTATAGTAGGATGAAGAAGAGACAGACTGTTAATTATATAGTAGGATGAGGAAGAGACAGACTGTTAATTATATAGTAGGATGGGGAAGAGACAGACTGTTAATTCTATAGTAGGATGAGGAAGAGACAGACTGTTGATTATATAGTAGGATGGGGAATAGACAGACTGTTAATTATATAGTAGGATGGGGAAGAGACAGACTGTTAATTCTATAGTAGGATTTGGAAGAGAAAGACTGTTAATTATATAGTAGGATGAGGAAGAGACAGACTGTTAATTATATAGTAGGATTGGGGTATAGACAGGCAGTTAATTCCATAGTAGGATGGGAAGAGACAGACTGTTAATTCTATAGTAGGATGAGGAAGAGACAGACTGTTAATTCTATAGTAGGATGAGGAAGAGACAGGCTGTTATTTCTATAGTAGGATGGGGAAGAGACAGACTGTTAATTCTATAGTAGGATGGGGAAGAGACAGACTGTTAATTCTATAGAAGGATGGGGAAGAGACAGACTGTTAATTATATCGTAGGATGGGGAAGAGAAAGACTGTTAATTCTATAGTAGGATGAGGAAGAGACAGACTGTTAATTATATAGTAGGATGGGGTATAGACAGGCTGTTAATTCTATAGTAGGATGAGGAAGAGACAGACTGTTAATTCTATAGTAGGATGGGGAAGAGACAGACTGTTAATTATATAGTAGGATGAGGAAGAGACAGACTGTTAATTCTATAGTAGGATGAAGAAGAGACAGACTGTTAATTATATAGTAGGATGAGGAAGAGACAGACTGTTAATTATATAGTAGGATGGGGAAGAGACAGACTGTTAATTCTATAGTAGGATGAGGAAGAGACAGACTGTTGATTATATAGTAGGATGGGGAATAGACAGACTGTTAATTATATAGTAGGATGAGGAAGAGACAGACTGTTAATTATATAGTAGGATGAGGAAGAGACAGACTGTTAATTCTATAGTAGGATGAGGAAGAGACAGACTGTTAATTCTATAGTAGGATGAGGAAGAGACAGACTGTTAATTCTATAGTAGGATGAAGAAGAGACAGACTGTTAATTATATAGTAGGATGAGGAAGAGACAGACTGTAAATTATATAGTAGGATGAGGAAGAGACAGACTGTTAATTATATAGTAGGAAGGGGAAAAGACAGGCTCTTATTTCTATAGTAGGATGGGGAAGAGACAGACTGTTAATTCTATAGTAGGATGAGGAAGAGACAGACTGTTAATTCTATAGTAGGATGAGGAAGAGACAGACTGTTAATTCTATAGTAGGATGAGGAGAAGACAGGCTGTTAATTATATAGTAGGATGAGGAAGAGACAGACTGTTAATTATATAGTAGGATGAGGAAGAGACAGACTGTTAATTATATAGTAGGATGAGGAAGAGACAGACTGTTAATTATATAGTAGGATGAGGAAGAGACAGACTGTTAATTCTATAGTAGGATGAGGAAGAGACAGACTGTTAATTATATAGTAGGATGGGGAAGAGACAGACTGTTAATTCTATAGTAGGATGGGGAAGAGACAGACTGTTAATTCTATAGTAGGATGAGGAAGAGACAGACTGTTAATTATATAGTAGGATGGGGAAGAGACAGGCTCTTATTTCTATGGTAGGATGGGGAAGAGACAGACTGTTAATTCTATAGTAGGATGCGGAAGAGACAGGCTGTTATTTCTATAGTAGGATGGGGAAGAGACAGACTGTTAATTATATAGTAAGATGGGGAAGAGACAGACTGTTAATTCTATAGTAGGATTTGGAAGAGAAAGACTGTCTCTTCCCCATCTTACTATATAATTAGCAGGCTGTTAATTCTATAGTAGGATGGGGAAGAGACAGACTGTTAATTCTATAGTAGGATGAGGAAGAGACAGACTGTTAATTCTATAGTAGGATGAGGAAGAGACAGGCTGTTAATTATATAGTAGGATGAGGAAGAGACAGACTGTTAATTATATAGTAGGATTGGGGTATAGACAAGCAGTTAATTCCATAGTAGGATGGGAAGAGACAGACTGTTAATTCTATAGTAGGATGGGGAAGAGGCAGACTGTTATTTCTATAGTAGGATGGGGAAGAGTCAGACTGTTAATTCTATAGTAGGATGGGGAAGAGACAGACTGTTAATTCTATAGTAGGATGAGGAAGAGACAGGCTGTTATTTCTATAGTAGGATGGGGAAGAGACAGACTGTTAATTCTATAGTAGGATGGGGAAGAGACAGACTGTTAATTCTATAGTAGGATTTGGAAGAGAAAGACTGTTAATTATATAGTAAGATGGGGAAGAGACAGACTGTTAATTATATAGTAGGATGAGGAAGAGACAGACTGTAAATTATATAGTAGGATGAGGAAGAGACAGACTGTTAATTATATAGTAGGAAGGGGAAAAGACAGGCTCTTATTTCTATAGTAGGATGGGGAAGAGACAGACTGTTAATTCTATAGTAGGATGAGGAAGAGACAGGCTGTTAATTATATTGTAGGATGAGGAAGAGACAGACTGTTAATTATATAGTAGGATGAGGAAGAGACAGACTGTTAATTATATAGTAGGATGAGGAAGAGACAGACTGTTAATTATATAGTAGGATGAGGAAGAGACAGACTGTTAATTCTATAGTAGGATGAGGAAGAGACAGACTGTTAATTATATAGTAGGATGGGGAAGAGACAGACTGTTAATTCTATAGTAGGATGGGGAAGAGACAGACTGTTAATTCTATAGTAGGATGAGGAAGAGACAGACTGTTAATTATATAGTAGGATGGGGAAGAGACAGGCTCTTATTTCTATAGTAGGATGGGGAAGAGACAGACTGTTAATTCTATAGTAGGATGCGGAAGAGACAGACTGTTAATTCTATAGTAGGATGAGGAAGAGACAGACTGTTATTTCTATAGTAGGATGGGGAAGAGACAGACTGTTAATTATATAGTAAGATGGGGAAGAGACAGACTGTTAATTCTATAGTAGGATTTGGAAGAGAAAGACTGTCTCTTCCCCATCTTACTATATAATTAACAGGCTGTTAATTCTATAGTAGGATGGGGAAGAGACAGACTGTTAATTCTATAGTAGGATGAGGAAGAGACAGACTGTTAATTCTATAGTAGGATGAAGAAGAGACAGGCTGTTAATTATATAGTAGTATGAGGAAGAGACAGACTGTTAATTCTATAGTAGGATGAGGAAGAGACAGACTGTTAATTCTATAGTAGGATGAGGAAGAGACAGACTGTTAATTCTATAGTAGGATGGGGAAGAGACAGGCTGTTAATTCTATAGTAGGATGGGGAAGAGACAGACTGTTAATTCTATAGTAGGATGAGGAAGAGACAGACTCTTAATTATATCGTAGGATGGGGAAGAGACAGAATGTTAATTATATAGTAGGATGAGGAAGAGACAGACTGTTAATTCTATAGTAGGATGGGGTATAGACAGGCTGTTAATTATATAGTAGAATGGGGAAGAGAGACTGTTAATTATATAGTAAGATGAGGAAGAGACAGGCTGTTAATTATATAGTAAGATGAGGAAGAGACAGACTGTTAATTCTATAGTAGGATGGGGAAGAGACAGACTGTTAATTCTATGATAGGATGGGGAAGAGACAGACTGTTAATTCTATAGTAGGATGAGGAAGAGACAGGCTGTTAATTATATAGTAGTATGAGGAAGAGACAGACTGTTAATTCTATAGTAGGATGGGGAAGAGACATACTGTTAATTCTATAGTAGGATGGGGAAGAGACAGGCTCTTATTTCTATAGTAGGATGGGGAAGAGACAGACTGTTAATTCTATAGTAGGATGGGGAAGAGACAGGCTGTTAATTCTATAGTAGGATGGGGAAGAGACAGACTGTTAATTCTATAGTAGGATGAGGAAGAGACAGACTGTTAATTATTTCGTAGGATGGGGAAGAGACAGACTGTTAATTATATAGTAGGATGAGGAAGAGACAGACTGTTAATTCTATAGTAGGATGGGGTATAGACAGGCTGTTAATTATATAGTAGGATGGGGAAGAGACAGACTGTTAATTATATAGTAAGATGAGGAAGAGACAGGCTGTTAATTATATAGTAAGATGAGGAAGAGACAGACTGTTAATTCTATAGTAGGATGGGGAAGAGACAGACTGTTAATTCTACGATAGGATCGGGAAGAGACAGACTGTTAATTATATAGTAGGATGAGGAAGAGACAGACTGTTAATTATATAGTAGGATTGGGGTATAGACAGGCAGTTAATTCCATAGTAGGATGGGAAGAGACAGACTGTTAATTCTATAGTAGGATGGGGAAGAGGCAGACTGTTATTTCTATAGTAGGATGGGGAAGAGTCAGACTGTTAATTCTATAGTAGGATGGGGAAGAGACAGACTGTTAATTCTATAGTAGGATGAGGAAGAGACAGGCTGTTATTTCTATAGTAGGATGGGGAAGAGACATACTGTTAATTCTATAGTAGGATGGGGAAGAGACAGACTGTTAATTATATAGTAAGATGAGGAAGAGACAGGCTGTTAATTATATAGTAAGATGAGGAAGAGACAGACTGTTAATTCTATAGTAGGATGGGGAAGAGACAGACTGTTAATTCTATGATAGGATGGGGAAGAGACAGACTGTTAATTCTATAGTAGGATGAGGAAGAGACAGGCTGTTAATTATATAGTAGTATGAGGAAGAGACAGACTGTTAATTCTATAGTAGGATGGGGAAGAGACATACTGTTAATTCTATAGTAGGATGGGGAAGAGACAGGCTCTTATTTCTATAGTAGGATGGGGAAGAGACAGACTGTTAATTCTATAGTAGGATGGGGAAGAGACAGGCTGTTAATTCTATAGTAGGATGGGGAAGAGACAGACTGTTAATTCTATAGTAGGATGAGGAAGAGACAGACTGTTAATTATATCGTAGGATGGGGAAGAGACAGACTGTTAATTATATAGTAGGATGAGGAAGAGACAGACTGTTAATTCTATAGTAGGATGGGGTATAGACAGGCTGTTAATTATATAGTAGGATGGGGAAGAGACAGACTGTTAATTATATAGTAAGATGAGGAAGAGACAGGCTGTTAATTATATAGTAAGATGAGGAAGAGACAGACTGTTAATTCTATAGTAGGATGGGGAAGAGACAGACTGTTAATTCTACGATAGGATGGGGAAGAGACAGACTGTTAATTATATAGTAGGATGAGGAAGAGACAGACTGTTAATTATATAGTAGGATTGGGGTATAGACAGGCAGTTAATTCCATAGTAGGATGGGAAGAGACAGACTGTTAATTCTATAGTAGGATGGGGAAGAGGCAGACTGTTATTTCTATAGTAGGATGGGGAAGAGTCAGACTGTTAATTCTATAGTAGGATGGGGAAGAGACAGACTGTTAATTCTATAGTAGGATGAGGAAGAGACAGGCTGTTATTTCTATAGTAGGATGGGGAAGAGACATACTGTTAATTCTATAGTAGGATGGGGAAGAGACAGACTGTTAATTCTATAGTAGGATGGGGAAGAGACAGACTGTTAATTCTATAGTAGGATTTGGAAAAGAAAGACTGTTAATTATATAGTAGGATGAGGAAGAGACAGGCTGTTAATTATATAGTAGGATGAGGAAGAGACAGACTGTTAATTATATAGTAGGATGGGGAAGAGACAGACTGTTAATTCTATAGTAGGATGGGGAAGAGACAGACTGTTAATTCTATAGTAGGATGAGGAAGAGACAGACTGTTAATTATATAGTAGGATGGGGAAGAGACAGGCTCTTATTTCTATAGTAGGATGGGGAAGAGACAGACTGTTAATTCTATAGTAGGATGGGGAAGAGACAGGCTGTTAATTCTATAGTAGGATGGGGAAGAGACAGACTGTTAATTCTATAGTAGGATGAGGAAGAGACAGACTGTTAATTATATCGTAGGATGGGGAAGAGACAGACTGTTAATTATATAGTAGGATGAGGAAGAGACAGACTGTTAATTCTATAGTAGGATGGGGTATAGACAGGCTGTTAATTATATAGTAGGATGGGGAAGAGACAGACTGTTAATTATATAGTAAGATGAGGAAGAGACAGGCTGTTAATTATATAGTAAGATGAGGAAGAGACAGACTGTTAATTCTATAGTAGGATGGGGAAGAGACAGACTGTTAATTCTACGATAGGATGGGGAAGAGACAGACTGTTAATTATATAGTAGGATGAGGAAGAGACAGACTGTTAATTATATAGTAGGATTGGGGTATAGACAGGCAGTTAATTCCATAGTAGGATGGGAAGAGACAGACTGTTAATTCTATAGTAGGATGGGGAAGAGGCAGACTGTTATTTCTATAGTAGGATGGGGAAGAGTCAGACTGTTAATTCTATAGTAGGATGGGGAAGAGACAGACTGTTAATTCTATAGTAGGATGAGGAAGAGACAGGCTGTTATTTCTATAGTAGGATGGGGAAGAGACATACTGTTAATTCTATAGTAGGATGGGGAAGAGACAGACTGTTAATTCTATAGTAGGATTTGGAAGAGAAAGACTGTTAATTATATAGTAGGATGAGGAAGAGACAGGCTGTTAATTATATAGTAGGATGAGAAAGAGACAGACTGTTAATTATATAGTAGGATGGGGAAGAGACAGACTGTTAATTCTATAGTAGGATGGGGAAGAGACAGACTGTTAATTCTATAGTAGGATGAGGAAGAGACAGACTGTTAATTATATAGTAGGATGGGGAAGAGACAGTCTCTTATTTCTATAGTAGGATGGGGAAGAGACAGACTGTTAATTCTATAGTAGGATGGGGAAGAGACAGGCTGTTAATTCTATAGTAGGATGGGGAAGAGACAGACTGTTAATTCTATAGTAGGATGAGGAAGAGACAGACTGTTAATTATATCGTAGGATGGGGAAGAGACAGACTGTTAATTATATAGTAGGATGAGGGAGAGACAGACTGTTAATTCTATAGTAGGATGGGGTATAGACAGGCTGTTAATTATATAGTAGGATGGGGAAGAGACAGACTGTTAATTTTATAGTAAGATGAGGAAGAGACAGGCTGTTAATTATATAGTAAGATGAGGAAGAGACAGACTGTTAATTCTATAGTAGGATGGGGAAGAGACAGACTGTTAATTCTACGATAGGATGGGGAAGAGACAGACTGTTAATTATATAGTAGGATGAGGAAGAGACAGACTGTTAATTATATAGTAGGATTGGGGTATAGACAGGCAGTTAATTCCATAGTAGGATGGGAAGAGACAGACTGTTAATTCTATAGTAGGATGGGGAAGAGGCAGACTGTTATTTCTATAGTAGGATGGGGAAGAGTCAGACTGTTAATTCTATAGTAGGATGGGGAAGAGACAGACTGTTAATTCTATAGTAGGATGAGGAAGAGACAGGCTGTTATTTCTATAGTAGGATTGGGAAGAGACATACTGTTAATTCTATAGTAGGATGGGGAAGAGACAGACTGTTAATTCTATAGTAGGATTTGGAAGAGAAAGACTGTTATTTCTATAGTAGGATGGGGAAGAGACATACTGTTAATTCTATAGTAGGATGGGGAAGAGACAGACTGTTAATTCTATAGTAGGATTTGGAAGAGAAAGACTGTTAATTATATAGTAGGATGAGGAAGAGACAGGCTGTTAATTATATAGTAGGATGAGGAAGAGACAGACTGTTAATTATATAGTAGGATGGGGAAGAGACAGACTGTTAATTCTATAGTAGGATGGGGAAGAGACAGACTGTTAATTCTATAGTAGGATGAGGAAGAGACAGACTGTTAATTATATAGTAGGATGGGGAAGAGACAGGCTCTTATTTCTATAGTAGGATGGGGAAGAGACAGACTACTAATTCTATAGTAGGATGCAGAAGAGACAGACTGTTAATTCTATAGTAGGATGAGGAAGAGACAGGCTGTTAATTCTATAGTAGGATGGGGAAGAGACAGACTGTTAATTCTATAGTAGGATGAGGAAGAGACAGACTGTTAATTCTATAGTAGGATGAAGAAGAGACAGGCTGTTAATTATATAGTAGTATGAGGAAGAGACAGACTGTTAATTCTATAGTAGGATGAGGAAGAGACAGACTGTTAATTCTATAGTAGGATGGGGAAGAGACAGACTGTTAATTCTATAGTAGGATGGGGAAGAGACAGGCTGTTAATTCTATAGTAGGATGGGGAAGAGACAGACTGTTAATTCTATAGTAGGATGAGGAAGAGACAGACTCTTAATTATATCGTAGGATGGGGAAGAGACAGACTGTTAATTATATAGTAGGATGGGGAAGAGAAACTGTTAATTATATAGTAAGATGAGGAAGAGACAGGCTGTTAATTATATAGTAAGATGAGGAAGAGACAGACTGTTAATTCTATAGTAGGATGGGGAAGAGACAGACTGTTAATTCTATGATAGGATGGGGAAGAGACAGACTGTTAATTCTATAGTAGGATGGGGAAGAGACAGACTGTTAATTCTATAGTAGGATGAGGAAGAGACAGGCTGTTAATTATATAGTAGTATGAGGAAGAGACAGACTGTTAATTCTATAGTAGGATGGGGAAGAGACTTACTGTTAATTCTATAGTAGGATGGGGAAGAGACAGGCTCTTATTTCTATAGTAGGATGGGGAAGAGACAGACTGTTAATTCTATAGTAGGATGGGGAAGAGACAGACTGTTAATTCTATAGTAGGATGAGGAAGAGACAGACTGTTAATTATATCGTAGGATGAGGAAGAGACAGACTGTTAATTATATCGTAGGATGGGGAAGAGACAGACTGTTAATTATATAGTAGGATGGGGAAGAGACAGACTGTTAATTATATAGTAGGATGAGGAAGAGACAGACTGTTAGTTCTATAGTAGGATGGGGTATAGACAGGCTGTTAATTATATAGTAGGATGGGGAAGAGACAGGCTGTTAATTATATAGTAAGATGAGGAAGAGACAGACTGTTAATTCTATAGTAGGATGGGGAAGAGACAGACTGTTAATTCTACGATAGGATAGGGAAGAGATAGACTGTTAATTATATAGTAGGATGAGGAAGAGACAGACTGTTAATTATATAGTAGGATTGGGGTATAGACAGGCAGTTAATTCCATAGTAGGATGGGAAGAGACAGACTGTTAATTCTATAGTAGGATGGGTAAGAGGCAGACTGTTATTTCTATAGTAGGATGGGGAAGAGTCAGACTGTTAATTCTATAGTAGGATGGGGAAGAGACAGACTGTTAATTCTATAGTAGGATGAGGAAGAGACAGGCTGTTATTTCTATAGTAGGATGGGGAAGAAACAGACTGTTAATTCTATAGTAGGATGGGGAAGAGACAGACTGTTAATTCTATAGTAGGATTTGGAAGAGAAAGACTGTTAATTATATAGTAAGATGGGGAAGAGACAGACTGTTAATTATATAGTAGGATGAGGAAGAGACAGACTGTTAATTATATAGTAGGAAGGGGAAAAGACAGGCTCTTATTTCTATAGTAGGATGGGGAAGAGACAGACTGTTAATTCTATAGTAGGATGAGGAAGAGACAGACTGTTAATTCTATAGTAGGATGAGGAAGAGACAGACTGTTAATTATATAGTAGGATGAGGAAGAGACAGGCTGTTAATTATATAGTAGGATGAGGAAGAGACAGACTGTTAATTATATAGTAGGATGAGGAAGAGACAGACTGTTAATTATATAGTAGGATGAGGAAGAGACAGACTGTTAATTATATAGTAGGATGAGGAAGAGACAGACTGTTAATTCTATAGTAGGATGAGGAAGAGACAGACTGTTAATTATATAGTAGGATGGGGAAGAGACAGACTGTTAATTCTATAGTAGGATGGGGAAGAGACAGGCTGTTAATTCTATAGTAGGATGGGGAAGAGACAGACTGTTAATTCTATAGTAGGATGAGGAAGAGAAAGACTGTTAATTATATCGTAGGATGAGGAAGAGACAGACTGTTAATTATATCGTAGGATGGGGAAGAGACAGACTGTTAATTATATAGTAGGATGGGGAAGAGACAGACTGTTAATTATATAGTAGGATGAGGAAGAGACAGACTGTTAGTTCTATAGTAGGATGGGGTATAGACAGGCTGTTAATTATATAGTAGGATGGGGAAGAGACAGACTGTTAATTATATAGTAAGATGAGGAAGAGACAGGCTGTTAATTATATAGTAAGATGAGGAAGAGACAGACTGTTAATTCTATAGTAGGATGGGGAAGAGACAGACTGTTAATTCTACGATAGGATAGGGAAGAGATAGACTGTTAATTATATAGTAGGATGAGGAAGAGACAGACTGTTAATTATATAGTAGGATTGGGGTATAGACAGGCAGTTAATTCCATAGTAGGATGGGAAGAGACAGACTGTTAATTCTATAGTAGGATGGGGAAGAGGCAGACTGTTATTTCTATAGTAGGATGGGGAAGAGTCAGACTGTTAATTCTATAGTAGGATGGGGAAGAGACAGACTGTTAATTCTATAGTAGGATGAGGAAGAGACAGGCTGTTATTTCTATAGTAGGATGGGGAAGAAACAGACTGTTAATTCTATAGTAGGATGGGGAAGAGACAGACTGTTAATTCTATAGTAGGATTTGGAAGAGAAAGACTGTTAATTATATAGTAAGATGGGGAAGAGACAGACTGTTAATTATATAGTAGGATGAGGAAGAGACAGACTGTTAATTATATAGTAGGAAGGGGAAAAGACAGGCTCTTATTTCTATAGTAGGATGGGGAAGAGACAGACTGTTAATTCTATAGTAGGATGAGGAAGAGACAGACTGTTAATTCTATAGTAGGATGAGGAAGAGACAGACTGTTAATTCTATAGTAGGATGAGGAAGAGACAGGCTGTTAATTATATAGTAGGATGAGGAAGAGACAGACTGTTAATTATATAGTAGGATGAGGAAGAGACAGACTGTTAATTCTATAGTAGGATGAGGAAGAGACAGACTGTTAATTATATAGTAGGATGGGGAAGAGACAGACTGTTAATTCTATAGTAGGATGGGGAAGAGACAGACTGTTAATTCTATAGTAGGATGAGGAAGAGACAGACTGTTAATTATATAGTAGGATGGGGAAGAGACAGGCTCTTATTTCTATAGTAGGATGGGGAAGAGACAGACTGTTAATTCTATAGTAGGATGCGGAAGAGACAGACTGTTAATTCTATAGTAGGATGAGGAAGAGACAGGCTGTTATTTCTATAGTAGGATGGGGAAGAGACAGACTGTTAATTATATAGTAAGATGGGGAAGAGACAGACTGTTAATTCTATAGTAGGATTTGGAAGAGAAAGACTGTCTCTTCCCCATCTTACTATATAATTAACAGGCTGTTAATTCTATAGTAGGATGGGGAAGAGACAGACTGTTAATTCTATAGTAGGATGAGGAAGAGACAGACTGTTAATTCTATAGTAGGATGAGGAAGAGACAGACTGTTAATTCTATAGTAGGATTGGGGTATAGACAGGCAGTTAATTCCATAGTAGGATGGGAAGAGACAGACTGTTAATTCTATAGTAGGATGGGGAAGAGGCAGACTGTTATTTCTATAGTAGGATGGGGAAGAGTCAGACTGTTAATTCTATAGTAGGAGGCGGAAGAGACAGACTGTTAATTCTATAGTAGGATGAGGAAGAGACAGGCTGTTATTTCTATAGTAGGATGGGGAAGAAACAGACTGTTAATTCTATAGTAGGATGGGGAAGAGACAGACTGTTAATTCTATAGTAGGATTTGGAAGAGAAAGACTGTTAATTATATAGTAAGATGGGGAAGAGACAGACTGTTAATTATATAGTAGGATGAGGAAGAGACAGACTGTTAATTATATAGTAGGAAGGGGAAAAGACAGGCTCTTATTTCTATAGTAGGATGGGGAAGAGACAGACTGTTAATTCTATAGTAGGATGAGGAAGAGACAGACTGTTAATTCTATAGTAGGATGAGGAAGAGACAGACTGTTAATTCTATAGTAGGATGAGGAAGAGACAGGCTGTTAATTATATAGTAGGATGAGGAAGAGACAGACTGTTAATTATATAGTAGGATGAGGAAGAGACAGACTGTTCATTATATAGTAGGATGAGGAAGAGACAGACTGTTAATTATATAGTAGGATGAGGAAGAGACAGACTGTTAATTCTATAGTAGGATGAGGAAGAGACAGACTGTTAATTATATAGTAGGATGGGGAAGAGAGACTGTTAATTCTATAGTAGGATGGGGAAGAGACAGACTGTTAATTCTATAGTAGGATGAGGAAGAGACAGACTGTTAATTATATAGTAGGATGGGGAAGAGACAGGCTCTTATTTCTATAGTAGGATGGGGAAGAGACAGACTGTTAATTCTATAGTAGGATGCGGAAGAGACAGACTGTTAATTCTATAGTAGGATGAGGAAGAGACAGGCTGTTATTTCTATAGTAGGATGGGGAAGAGACAGACTGTTAATTATATAGTAAGATGGGGAAGAGACAGACTGTTAATTCTATAGTAGGATTTGGAAGAGAAAGACTGTCTCTTCCCCATCTTACTATATAATTAACAGGCTGTTAATTCTATAGTAGGATGGGGAAGAGACAGACTGTTAATTCTATAGTAGGATGAGGAAGAGACAGGCTGTTAATTATATAGTAGGATGAGGAAGAGACAGACTGTTAATTATATAGTAGGATGAGGAAGAGACAGACTGTTCATTATATAGTAGGATGAGGAAGAGACAGACTGTTAATTATATAGTAGGATGAGGAAGAGACAGACTGTTAATTCTATAGTAGGATGAGGAAGAGACAGACTGTTAATTATATAGTAGGATGGGGAAGAGAGACTGTTAATTCTATAGTAGGATGGGGAAGAGACAGACTGTTAATTCTATAGTAGGATGAGGAAGAGACAGACTGTTAATTATATAGTAGGATGGGGAAGAGACAGGCTCTTATTTCTATAGTAGGATGGGGAAGAGACAGACTGTTAATTCTATAGTAGGATGCGGAAGAGACAGACTGTTAATTCTATAGTAGGATGAGGAAGAGACAGGCTGTTATTTCTATAGTAGGATGGGGAAGAGACAGACTGTTAATTATATAGTAAGATGGGGAAGAGACAGACTGTTAATTCTATAGTAGGATTTGGAAGAGAAAGACTGTCTCTTCCCCATCTTACTATATAATTAACAGGCTGTTAATTCTATAGTAGGATGGGGAAGAGACAGACTGTTAATTCTATAGTAGGATGAGGAAGAGACAGACTGTTAATTCTATAGTAGGATGAGGAAGAGACAGACTGTTAATTCTATAGTAGGATGAGGAAGAGACAGACTGTTAATTCTATAGTAGGATGAGGAAGAGACAGACTGTTAATTCTATAGTAGGATGGGGAAGAGACAGGCTGTTAATTCTATAGTAGGATGGGGAAGAGACAGACTGTTAATTCTATAGTAGGATGAGGAAGAGACAGACTCTTAATTATATCGTAGGATGGGGAAGAGACAGACTGTTAATTATATAGTAGGATGAGGAAGAGACAGACTGTTAATTCTATAGTAGGATGGGGTATAGACAGGCTGTTAATTATATAGTAGGATGGGGAAGAGAGACTGTTAATTATATAGTAAGATGAGGAAGAGACAGGCTGTTAATTATATAGTAAGATGAGGAAGAGACAGACTGTTAATTCTATAGTAGGATGGGGAAGAGACAGACTGTTAATTCTATGATAGGATGGGGAAGAGACAGACTGTTAATTCTATAGTAGGATGAGGAAGAGACAGACTGTTAATTATATAGTAGGATGAGGAAGAGACAGACTGTTAATTATATAGTAGGATGAGGAAGAGACAGAATGTTAATTCTATAGTAGGATGAGGAAGAGACAGACTGTTAATTATATAGTAGGATGGGGAAGAGACAGACTGTTAATTCTATAGTAGGATGGGGAAGAGACAGACTGTTAATTCTATAGTAGGATGAGGAAGAGACAGACTGTTAATTATATAGTAGGATGGGGAAGAGACAGGCTCTTATTTCTATAGTAGGATGGGGAAGAGACAGACTGTTAATTCTATAGTAGGATGCGGAAGAGACAGACTGTTAATTCTATAGTAGGATGAGGAAGAGACAGGCTGTTATTTCTATAGTAGGATGGGGGAAGAGACAGACTGTTAATTATATAGTAAGATGGGGAAGAGACAGACTGTTAATTCTATAGTAGGATTTGGAAGAGAAAGACTGTCTCTTCCCCATCTTACTATATAATTAACAGGCTGTTAATTCTATAGTAGGATGGGGAAGAGACAGACTGTTAATTCTATAGTAGGATGAGGAAGAGACAGACTGTTAATTCTATAGTAGGATGAGGAAGAGACAGACTGTTAATTATATAGTAGGATGAGGAAGAGACAGACTGTTAATTCTATAGTAGGATGAGGAAGAGACAGACTGTTAATTCTATAGTAGGATGGGGAAGAGACAGGCTGTTAATTCTATAGTAGGATGGGGAAGAGACAGACTGTTAATTCTATAGTAGGATGAGGAAGAGACAGACTCTTAATTATATCGTAGGATGGGGAAGAGACAGACTGTTAATTATATAGTAGGATGAGGAAGAGACAGACTGTTAATTCTATAGTAGGATGGGGTATAGACAGGCTGTTAATTATATAGTAGGATGGGGAAGAGAGACTGTTAATTATATAGTAAGATGAGGAAGAGACAGGCTGTTAATTATATAGTAAGATGAGGAAGAGACAGACTGTTAATTCTATAGTAGGATGGGGAAGAGACAGACTGTTAATTATATAGTAGGATGAGGAAGAGACAGACTGTTAATTATATAGTAGGAACGGGAAAAGACAGGCTCTTATTTCTATAGTAGGATGGGGAAGAGACAGACTGTTAATTCTATAGTAGGATGAGGAAGAGACAGACTGTTAATTCTATAGTAGGATGAGGAAGAGACAGACTGTTAATTCTATAGTAGGATGAGGAAGAGACAGGCTGTTAATTATATAGTAGGATGAGGAAGAGACAGACTGTTAATTATATAGTAGGATGAGGAAGAGACAGACTGTTAATTATATAGTAGGATGAGGAAGAGACAGACTGTTAATTATATAGTAGGATGAGGAAGAGACAGACTGTTAATTCTATAGTAGGATGAGGAAGAGACAGACTGTTAATTATATAGTAGGATGGGGAAGAGACAGACTGTTAATTCTATAGTAGGATGGGGAAGAGACAGGCTGTTAATTCTATAGTAGGATGGGGAAGAGACAGACTGTTAATTCTATAGTAGGATGAGGAAGAGAAAGACTGTTAATTATATCGTAGGATGAGGAAGAGACAGACTGTTAATTATATCGTAGGATGGGGAAGAGACAGACTGTTAATTATATAGTAGGATGGGGAAGAGACAGACTGTTAATTATATAGTAGGATGAGGAAGAGACAGACTGTTAGTTCTATAGTAGGATGGGGTATAGACAGGCTGTTAATTATATAGTAGGATGGGGAAGAGACAGACTGTTAATTATATAGTAAGATGAGGAAGAGACAGGCTGTTAATTATATAGTAAGATGAGGAAGAGACAGACTGTTAATTCTATAGTAGGATGGGGAAGAGACAGACTGTTAATTCTACGATAGGATAGGGAAGAGATAGACTGTTAATTATATAGTAGGATGAGGAAGAGACAGACTGTTAATTATATAGTAGGATTGGGGTATAGACAGGCAGTTAATTCCATAGTAGGATGGGAAGAGACAGACTGTTAATTCTATAGTAGGATGGGGAAGAGGCAGACTGTTATTTCTATAGTAGGATGGGGAAGAGTCAGACTGTTAATTCTATAGTAGGATGGGGAAGAGACAGACTGTTAATTCTATAGTAGGATGAGGAAGAGACAGGCTGTTATTTCTATAGTAGGATGGGGAAGAAACAGACTGTTAATTCTATAGTAGGATGGGGAAGAGACAGACTGTTAATTCTATAGTAGGATTTGGAAGAGAAAGACTGTTAATTATATAGTAAGATGGGGAAGAGACAGACTGTTAATTATATAGTAGGATGAGGAAGAGACAGACTGTTAATTATATAGTAGGAAGGGGAAAAGACAGGCTCTTATTTCTATAGTAGGATGGGGAAGAGACAGACTGTTAATTCTATAGTAGGATGAGGAAGAGACAGACTGTTAATTATATAGTAGGATGAGGAAGAGACAGACTGTTAATTCTATAGTAGGATGAGGAAGAGACAGGCTGTTAATTATATAGTAGGATGAGGAAGAGACAGACTGTTAATTATATAGTAGGATGAGGAAGAGACAGACTGTTAATTATATAGTAGGATGAGGAAGAGACAGACTGTTAATTATATAGTAGGATGAGGAAGAGACAGACTGTTAATTCTATAGTAGGATGAGGAAGAGACAGACTGTTAATTATATAGTAGGATGGGGAAGAGACAGACTGTTAATTCTATAGTAGGATGGGGAAGAGACAGACTGTTAATTCTATAGTAGGATGAGGAAGAGACAGACTGTTAATTATATAGTAGGATGGGGAAGAGACAGGCTCTTATTTCTATAGTAGGATGGGGAAGAGACAGACTGTTAATTCTATAGTAGGATGCGGAAGAGACAGACTGTTAATTCTATAGTAGGATGAGGAAGAGACAGGCTGTTATTTCTATAGTAGGATGGGGAAGAGACAGACTGTTAATTATATAGTAAGATGGGGAAGAGACAGACTGTTAATTCTATAGTAGGATTTGGAAGAGAAAGACTGTCTCTTCCCCATCTTACTATATAATTAACAGGCCGTTAATTCTATAGTAGGATGGGGAAGAGACAGACTGTTAATTCTATAGTAGGATGAGGAAGAGACAGACTGTTAATTCTATAGTAGGATGAGGAAGAGACAGACTGTTAATTCTATAGTAGGATTGGGGTATAGACAGGCAGTTAATTCCATAGTAGGATGGGAAGAGACAGACTGTTAATTCTATAGTAGGATGGGGAAGAGGCAGACTGTTATTTCTATAGTAGGATGGGGAAGAGTCAGACTGTTAATTCTATAGTAGGATGGGGAAGAGACAGACTGTTAATTCTATAGTAGGATGAGGAAGAGACAGGCTGTTATTTCTATAGTAGGATGGGGAAGAAACAGACTGTTAATTCTATAGTAGGATGGGGAAGAGACAGACTGTTAATTCTATAGTAGGATTTGGAAGAGAAAGACTGTTAATTATATAGTAAGATGGGGAAGAGACAGACTGTTAATTATATAGTAGGATGAGGAAGAGACAGACTGTTAATTATATAGTAGGAAGGGGAAAAGACAGGCTCTTATTTCTATAGTAGGATGGGGAAGAGACAGACTGTTAATTCTATAGTAGGATGAGGAAGAGACAGACTGTTAATTCTATAGTAGGATGAGGAAGAGACAGACTGTTAATTCTATAGTAGGATGAGGAAGAGACAGGCTGTTAATTATATAGTAAGATGGGGAAGAGACAGACTGTTAATTCTATAGTAGGATTTGGAAGAGAAAGACTGTTAATTATATAGTAGGATGAGGAAGAGACAGACTGTTAATTCTATAGTAGGATGAGGAAGAGACAGACTGTTAATTATATAGTAGGATGGGGAAGAGAGACTGTTAATTCTATAGTAGGATGGGGAAGAGACAGACTGTTAATTCTATAGTAGGATGAGGAAGAGACAGACTGTTAATTATATAGTAGGATGGGGAAGAGAGACTGTTAATTCTATAGTAGGATGGGGAAGAGACAGACTGTTAATTCTATAGTAGGATGGGGAAGAGACAGGCTCTTATTTCTATAGTAGGATGGGGAAGAGACAGACTGTTAATTCTATAGTAGGATGCGGAAGAGACAGACTGTTAATTCTATAGTAGGATGAGGAAGAGACAGGCTGTTATTTCTATAGTAGGATGGGGAAGAGACAGACTGTTAATTATATAGTAAGATGGGGAAGAGACAGACTGTTAATTCTATAGTAGGATGAGGAAGAGACAGGCTGTTATTTCTATAGTAGGATGGGGAAGAGACAGACTGTTAATTATATAGTAAGATGGGGAAGAGACAGACTGTTAATTCTATAGTAGGATTTGGAAGAGAAAGACTGTCTCTTCCCCATCTTACTATATAATTAACAGGCTGTTAATTCTATAGTAGGATGGGGAAGAGACAGACTGTTAATTCTATAGTAGGATGAGGAAGAGACAGACTGTTAATTCTATAGTAGGATGAGGAAGAGACAGACTGTTAATTCTATAGTAGGATTGGGGTATAGACAGGCAGTTAATTCCATAGTAGGATGGGAAGAGACAGACTGTTAATTCTATAGTAGGATGGGGAAGAGGCAGACTGTTATTTCTATAGTAGGATGGGGAAGAGTCAGACTGTTAATTCTATAGTAGGATGGGGAAGAGACAGACTGTTAATTCTATAGTAGGATGAGGAAGAGACAGGCTGTTATTTCTATAGTAGGATGGGGAAGAAACAGACTGTTAATTCTATAGTAGGATGGGGAAGAGACAGACTGTTAATTCTATAGTAGGATTTGGAAGAGAAAGACTGTTAATTATATAGTAAGATGGGGAAGAGACAGACTGTTAATTATATAGTAGGATGAGGAAGAGACAGACTGTTAATTATATAGTAGGAAGGGGAAAAGACAGGCTCTTATTTCTATAGTAGGATGGGGAAGAGACAGACTGTTAATCCTATAGTAGGATGAGGAAGAGACAGACTGTTAATTCTATAGTAGGATGAGGAAGAGACAGACTGTTAATTCTATAGTAGGATGAGGAGGAGACAGGCTGTTAATTATATAGTAAGATGGGGAAGAGACAGACTGTTAATTCTATAGTAGGATTTGGAAGAGAAAGACTGTTAATTATATAGTAGGATGAGGAAGAGACAGACTGTTAATTCTATTGTAGGATGAGGAAGAGACAGACTGTTAATTATATAGTAGGATGGGGAAGAGAGACTGTTAATTCTATAGTAGGATGGGGAAGAGACAGACTGTTAATTCTATAGTAGGATGAGGAAGAGACAGACTGTTAATTATATAGTAGGATGGGGAAGAGAGACTGTTAATTCTATAGTAGGATGGGGAAGAGACAGACTGTTAATTCTATAGTAGGATGGGGAAGAGACAGGCTCTTATTTCTATAGTAGGATGGGGAAGAGACAGACTGTTAATTCTATAGTAGGATGCGGAAGAGACAGACTGTTAATTCTATAGTAGGATGAGGAAGAGACAGGCTGTTATTTCTATAGTAGGATGGGGAAGAGACAGACTGTTAATTATATAGTAAGATGGGGAAGAGACAGACTGTTAATTCTATAGTAGGATTTGGAAGAGAAAGACTGTCTCTTCCCCATCTTACTATATAATTAACAGGCTGTTAATTCTATAGTAGGATGGGGAAGAGACAGACTGTTAATTCTATAGTAGGATGAGGAAGAGACAGACTGTTAATTCTATAGTAGGATGAGGAAGAGACAGACTGTTAATTCTATAGTAGGATGAGGAAGAGACAGACTGTTAATTCTATAGTAGGATGAGGAAGAGACAGACTGTTAATTCTATAGTAGGATGGGGAAGAGACAGGCTGTTAATTCTATAGTAGGATGGGGAAGAGACAGACTGTTAATTCTATAGTAGGATGAGGAAGAGACAGACTCTTAATTATATCGTAGGATGGGGAAGAGACAGACTGTTAATTCTATAGTAGGATGGGGTATAAACAGGCTGTTAATTATATAGTAGGATGGGGAAGAGAGACTGTTAATTATATAGTAAGATGAGGAAGAGACAGGCTGTTAATTATATAGTAAGATGAGGAAGAGACAGACTGTTAATTCTATAGTAGGATGGGGAAGAGACAGACTGTTAATTCTATGATAGGATGGGGAAGAGACAGACTGTTAATTCTATAGTAGGATGAGGAAGAGACAGACTGTTAATTATATAGTAGGATGAGGAAGAGACAGACTGTTAATTATATAGTAGGATGAGGAAGAGACAGACTGTTAATTCTATAGTAGGATGAGGAAGAGACAGACTGTTAATTATATAGTAGGATGGGGAAGAGACAGACTGTTAATTCTATAGTAGGATGGGGAAGAGACAGACTGTTAATTCTATAGTAGGATGAGGAAGAGACAGACTGTTAATTATATAGTAGGATGGGGAAGAGACAGGCTCTTATTTCTATAGTAGGATGGGGAAGAGACAGACTGTTAATTCTATAGTAGGATGCGGAAGAGACAGACTGTTAATTCTATAGTAGGATGAGGAAGAGACAGGCTGTTATTTCTATAGTAGGATGGGGGAAGAGACAGACTGTTAATTATATAGTAAGATGGGGAAGAGACAGACTGTTAATTCTATAGTAGGATTTGGAAGAGAAAGACTGTCTCTTCCCCATCTTACTATATAATTAACAGGCTGTTAATTCTATAGTAGGATGGGGAAGAGACAGACTGTTAATTCTATAGTAGGATGAGGAAGAGACAGACTGTTAATTCTATAGTAGGATGAGGAAGAGACAGACTATTAATTATATAGTAGGATGAGGAAAAGACAGACTGTTAATTCTATAGTAGGATGAGGAAGAGACAGACTGTTAATTCTATAGTAGGATGGGGAAGAGACAGGCTGTTAATTCTATAGTAGGATGGGGAAGAGACAGACTGTTAATTCTATAGTAGGATGAGGAAGAGACAGACTCTTAATTATATCGTAGGATGGGGAAGAGACAGACTGTTAATTATATAGTAGGATGAGGAAGAGACAGACTGTTAATTCTATAGTAGGATGGGGTATAGACAGGCTGTTAATTATATAGTAGGATGGGGAAGAGAGACTGTTAATTATATAGTAAGATGAGGAAGAGACAGGCTGTTAATTATATAGTAAGATGAGGAAGAGACAGACTGTTAATTCTATAGTAGGATGGGGAAGAGACAGACTGTTAATTCTATGATAGGATGGGGAAGAGACAGACTGTTAATTCTATAGTAGGATGGGGAAGAGACAGACTGTTAATTCTATAGTAGGATGAGGAAGAGACAGGCTGTTAATTATATAGTAGTATGAGGAAGAGACAGACTGTTAATTCTATAGTAGGATGGGGAAAAGACATACTGTTAATTCTATAGTAGGATGGGGAAGAGACAGGCTCTTATTTCTATAGTAGGATGGGGAAGAGACAGACTGTTAATTCTATAGTAGGATGGGGAAGAGACAGGCTGTTAATTCTATAGTAGGATGGGGAAGAGAGAGACTGTTAATTCTATAGTAGGATGAGGAAGAGACAGGCTGTTAATTATATAGTAGTATGAGGAAGAGACAGACTGTTAATTCTATAGTAGGATGGGGAAAAGACATACTGTTAATTCTATAGTAGGATGAGGAAGAGACAGACTGTTAATTCTATAGTAGGATGAGGAAGAGACAGGCTGTTAATTATATAGTAGTATGAGGAAGAGACAGACTGTTAATTCTATAGTAGGATGGGGAAAAGACAGACTGTTCATTATATAGTAGGATGGGGAAGAGACAGACTGTTAATTATATAGTAGGATGAGGAAGAGACAGACTGATAATTCTATAGTAGGATGGGGTATAGACAGGCTGTTAATTATATCGTAGGATGGGGAAGAGACAGACTGTTAATTATATAGTAGGATGAGGAAGAGACAGACTGATAATTCTATAGTAGGATGGGGTATAGACAGGCTGTTAATTATATAGTAGGATGGGGAAGAGACAGACTGTTAATTATATAGTAGGATGGGGAAGAGACAGACTGTTAATTATATCGTAGGATGGGGAAGAGACAGACTGTTAATTATATAGTAGGATGAGGAAGAGACAGACTGATAATTCTATAGTAGGATGGGGTATAGACAGGCTGTTAATTATATAGTAGGATGGGGAAGAGACAGACTGTTAATTATATAGTAAGATGAGGAAGAGACAGGCTGTTAATTATATAGTAAGATGAGGAAGAGACAGACTGTTAATTCTATAGTAGGATGGGGAAAAGACATACTGTTAATTCTATAGTAGGATGGGGAAGAGACAGGCTCTTATTTCTATAGTAGGATGGGGAAGAGACAGACTGTTAATTCTATAGTAGGATGGGGAAGAGACAGGCTGTTAATTCTATAGTAGGATGGGGAAGAGACAGACTGTTAATTCTATAGTAGGATGAGGAAGAGACAGACTGTTAATTATATCGTAGGATGGGGAAGAGACAGACTGTTAATTATATAGTAGGATGAGGAAGAGACAGACTGATAATTCTATAGTAGGATGGGGTATAGACAGGCTGTTAATTATATAGTAGGATGGGGAAGAGACAGACTGTTAATTATATAGTAAGATGAGGAAGAGACAGGCTGTTAATTATATAGTAAGATGAGGAAGAGACAGACTGTTAATTCTACGATAGGATGGGGAATAGACAGACTGTTAATTCTATAGTAGGATGGGGAAGAGACAGACTGTTAATTCTATAGTAGGATGAGGAAGAGACAGGCTGTTAATTATATAGTAGTATGAGGAAGAGACAGACTGTTAATTCTATAGTAGGATGGGGAAGAGACAGACTGTTAATTCTATAGTAGGATGGGGTATAGACAGGCTGTTAATTATATAGTAGGATGGGGAAGAGACAGACTGTTAATTATATAGTAAGATGAGGAAGAGACAGGCTGTTAATTATATAGTAAGATGAGGAAGAGACAGACTGTTAATTCTACGATAGGATGGGGAATAGACAGACTGTTAATTCTATAGTAGGATGGGGAAGAGACAGACTGTTAATTCTATAGTAGGATGAGGAAGAGACAGGCTGTTAATTATATAGTAGTATGAGGAAGAGACAGACTGTTAATTCTATAGTAGGATGGGGAAGAGACAGACGGTTAATTCTATAGTAGGATGGGGAAGAGACAGGCTCTTATTTCTATAGTAGGATGGGGAAGAGACAGACTGTTAATTCTATAGTAGGATGCGGAAGAGACAGACTGTTAATTCTATAGTAGGATGAGGAAGAGACAGGCTGTTATTTCTATAGTAGGATGGGGAAGAGACAGACTGTTAATTCTATAGTAGGATGGGGAAGAGACAGACTGTTAATTCTATAGTAGGATTTGGAAGAGAAAGACTTTAATTATATAGTAAGATGGGGAAGAGACAGACTGTTAATTATATAGTAGGATGAGGAAGAGACAGACTGATAATTATATAGTAGGATGAGGAAGAGACAGACTGTTAATTATATAGTAGGATGAGACAGGCTGTTAATTATATAGTAGGATGGGGAAGAGACAGACTGTTAATTCTATAGTAGGATGAGGAAGAGACAGACTGTTAATTATATAGTAGGATGGGGAAGAGACAGGCTCTTATTTCTATAGTAGGATGGGGAAGAGACAGACTGTTAATTCTATAGTAGGATGCGGAAGAGACAGACTGTTAATTCTATAGTAGGATGAGGAAGAGACAGGCTGTTATTTCTATAGTAGGATGGGGAAGAGACAGACTGTTAATTATATAGTAAGATGGGGAAGAGACAGACTGTTAATTCTATAGTAGGATTTGGAAGAGAAAGACTGTCTCTTCCCCATCTTACTATATAATTAACAGACTGTTAATTATATAGTAGGATGGGGAAGAGACAGACTGTTAATTCTATAGTAGGATGAGGAAGAGACAGACTGTTAATTCCATAGTAGGATGAAGAAGAGAGGCTGTTAATTCTATAGTAGGATGGGGAAGAGACAGACTGTTAATTCTATAGTAGGATGAGGAAGAGACAGACTGTTAATTCTATAGTAGGATGGGGAAGATACAGGCTGTTAATTCCATAGTAAGATGGGGAAGAGACAGACTGTTAATTCTATAGTAGGATGAGGAAGAGACAGACTGTTAATTATATCGTAGGATGGGGAAGAGACAGGCTGATAATTCTATAGTAGGATGGGGAAGAGACAGACTGTTAATTCTATAGTAGGATGGGGAAGAGACAGACTGTTAATTCTATAGTAGGATGAGGAAGAGACAGACTGTTAATTATATCATAGGATGGGGAACAGACAGACTGTTAATTACATAGTAGGATGAGGAAGAGACAGACTGTTAATTATATCGTAGGATGAGGAAGAGACAGACTGTTAATTCTATAGTAGGATGGGGTATAGACAGGCTGTTAATTCTATAGTAGGATGGGGAAGAGACAGACTGTTAATTCTATAGTAGGATGGGGAAGAGACAGACTGTTAATTATATAGTAAGATGAGGAAGAGACAGGCTGTTAATTATATAGTAAGATGAGGAAGAGACAGACTGTTAATTATATAGTAAGATGAGGAAGAGACAGACTTAATTCTATAGTAGGATGGGGAAGAGACAGACTGTTACTTCTAAAGTAGGATGAGGAAGAGACAGACTGTTAATTATATCGTAGGATGGGGAAGAGACAGACTGTTAATTATATAGTAGGATGAGGAAGAGACATACTGTTAATTATATCGTAGGATGGGGAAGAGACAGACTGTTAATTATATAGTAGGATGAGGAAGAGACAGACTGTTAATTCTATAGTAGGATGGGGAAGAGACAGACTGTTAATTCTATGATAGGATGGGGAAGAGACAGACTGTTAACTCTATAGTAGGATGGGGAAGAGACAGACTGTTAATTCTATAGTAGGATGAGGAAGAGACAGGCTGTTAATTATATAGTAGGATGGGGAAGAGACAGACTGTTAATTATATAGTAAGATGAGGAAGAGACAGGCTGTTAATTATATAGTAAGATGAGGAAGAGACAGACTGTTAATTCTATAGTAGGATGGGGAAGAGACAGGCTGTTAATTCTATAGTAGGATGGGGAGAGACAGACTGTTAATTATATAGTAGGATGGGGAAGAGACAGACTGTTAATTCTATAGTAGGATGGGGAAGAGACAGACTGTTAATTATATAGTAGGATGAGGAAGAGACAGACTGATAATTATATAGTAGGATGAGGAAGAGACAGACTGTTAATTATATAGTAGGATGAGACAGGCTGTTAATTATATAGTAGGATGGGGAAGAGACAGACTGTTAATTCTATAGTAGGATGAGGAAGAGACAGACTGTTAATTATATAGTAGGATGGGGAAGAGACAGGCTCTTATTTCTATAGTAGGATGGGGAAGAGACAGACTGTTAATTCTATAGTAGGATGCGGAAGAGACAGACTGTTAATTCTATAGTAGGATGAGGAAGAGACAGGCTGTTATTTCTATAGTAGGATGGGGAAGAGACAGACTGTTAATTATATAGTAATATGGGGAAGAGACAGACTGTTAATTCTATAGTAGAATGAGGAAGAGACCGACTGTTAATTCTATATTAGGATGAGGAAGAGACAGACTGTTAATTATATCATAGGATGGGGAACAGACAGACTGTTAATTACATAGTAGGATGAGGAAGAGACAGACTGTTAATTATATCGTAGGATGAGGAAGAGACAGACTGTTAATTCTATAGTAGGATGGGGTATAGACAGGCTGTTAATTCTATAGTAGGATGGGGAAGAGACAGACTGTTAATTCTATAGTAGGATGGGGAAGAGACAGACTGTTAATTATATAGTAAGATGAGGAAGAGACAGGCTGTTAATTATATAGTAAGATGAGGAAGAGACAGACTGTTAATTATATAGTAAGATGAGGAAGAGACAGACTTAATTCTATAGTAGGATGGGGAAGAGACAGACTGTTACTTCTAAAGTAGGATGAGGAAGAGACAGACTGTTAATTATATCGTAGGATGGGGAAGAGACAGACTGTTAATTATATAGTAGGATGAGGAAGAGACATACTGTTAATTATATCGTAGGATGGGGAAGAGACAGACTGTTAATTATATAGTAGGATGAGGAAGAGACAGACTGTTAATTCTATAGTAGGATGGGGAAGAGACAGACTGTTAATTCTATGATAGGATGGGGAAGAGACAGACTGTTAACTCTATAGTAGGATGGGGAAGAGACAGACTGTTAATTCTATAGTAGGATGAGGAAGAGACAGGCTGTTAATTATATAGTAGGATGGGGAAGAGACAGACTGTTAATTATATAGTAAGATGAGGAAGAGACAGGCTGTTAATTATATAGTAAGATGAGGAAGAGACAGACTGTTAATTCTATAGTAGGATGGGGAAGAGACAGGCTGTTAATTCTATAGTAGGATGGGGAGAGACAGACTGTTAATTATATAGTAGGATGGGGAAGAGACAGACTGTTAATTCTATAGTAGGATGGGGAAGAGACAGACTGTTAATTATATAGTAGGATGAGGAAGAGACAGACTGATAATTATATAGTAGGATGAGGAAGAGACAGACTGTTAATTATATAGTAGGATGAGACAGG
The DNA here is from genome assembly GCF_057628025.1 of Oncorhynchus mykiss. NCBI lineage: Eukaryota > Metazoa > Chordata > Actinopteri > Salmoniformes > Salmonidae > Oncorhynchus > Oncorhynchus mykiss. The sequence goes on along the minus strand of NC_143033.1, from coordinate 994,123 downwards.
CTGTTAATTATATAGTAGGATGGGGAAGAGACAGACTGTTAATTCTATAGTAGGATGAGGAAGAGACAGACTGTTAATTATATAGTAGGATGGGGAAGAGACAGGCTCTTATTTCTATAGTAGGATGGGGAAGAGACAGACTGTTAATTCTATAGTAGGATGCGGAAGAGACAGACTGTTAATTCTATAGTAGGATGAGGAAGAGACAGGCTGTTATTTCTATAGTAGGATGGGGAAGAGACAGACTGTTAATTATATAGTAATATGGGGAAGAGACAGACTGTTAATTCTATAGTAGAATGAGGAAGAGACCGACTGTTAATTCTATATTAGGATGGGGAAGAGACAGACTGTTAATTATATAGTAATATGGGGAAGAGACAGACTGTTAATTCTATAGTAGAATGAGGAAGAGACCGACTGTTAATTCTATAGTAGGATGGGGAAGAGACAGGCTGTTATTTCTATGATAGGATGGGGAAGAGACAGACTGTTAATTCTATAGTAGGATGAAGAAGAGACAGACTGTTAATTATATAGTAGGATGAGTAAGAGACAGACTGTTAATTATATAGTAGGATGAGGAAGAGACAGACTGTTAATTCTATAGTAGGATGAAGAAGAGACAGACTGTTAATTATATAGTAGGATGAGGAAGGATGAGGAAATGGCACCCTGTCCTAGTTTTAGTGCACTGGTAGTGCTGGGAAGTGAAGTACATAATTCATAATTAACCCTCCTGCTGTGTTCCTTTTTGAATTCGACCAATTTAAAAATTTTCTCTCTGAAAAATGTAGTTAATTTAATTTGATTGTCATAAGGTTTGATGCCTTTGTCTACATAGGGCATCTGAACACACAAAATACATATTGATAATTTTCATTACATTTTGGGTGTTTTATTTATCTTTTGTACACCTGTGTTGTTCCCAGTCAAAAATGACCAGTCATGATGAATGAATGGGTGAGATTACCACTAGTGTATAAAATTGAGATCAGGCACATTCCTATTCATCAGATGGACATACTTCCTCTCCCAGACCCCCACATGCATGTCTGTTTGAACACACACACACACACACACACACACACACACACACACACACACACACACACACACACACACACACACACACACACACACACACACACACACACACACACACACACACACACACACACACACATACACACACACACACACACACACACACACACCCCTCACTCCACTTCTTGGCTTCCATGGCAACCTCCACGGGAACCTTTCCCCAATAGAATCTTTCCCCCATGTGATCCACACCTGTTGGCATTCTCACAATCACAACATCTTTTCTCGCAGCTCTGGTACATAAAGCGTTTTTGAGGCCTTGTTCACAATTAATTCTGTAGCAGCACAATGACCAAACAATATACTGTATGTGAAGCTCTTGATCATATCTTTGATCATGACACTGGCGTGGAGAGAGTCCTTTTAAACTTTGACACAAGTAGTCTGTTATAAATAGCACAATATGTTTCATCTGAGTATTTGTTATAGTCAAAATAATCCATTCATTATGCCTTTTTTTAAACTCAAAAACTAGTTGTATGAGTTCCGGTCAACGAGGCCTACAGGCCAGAGATTTTGCTTCATACTCGTCGCCAAACCCACTGGCTCCAGGTCATCTACAACTTTCTACTCTCATGGTAAAGCCATGCCTTATCGCAGCAAAGCCCCAAAGCCAATTCCTCCTTTGGCCACCTTTCCTTCCAGTTCTCTGCTACCAATGACTGGAACAACCTGCAAAAATCTCTGAAGCTGGAGACCCACATCTCCCTCTTTAGCTTTAAGCACCAGCTGTCAGAGCAGCTCACAGATCACTGCACCTGTACATATCCCATCTGTAAATAGCACATCCAACTACCTCATCCCCATACTGTATTTATTTATCTTGCTCATTTGCACCCCAGTATCTCTACTTGCACATTCATCTTCTACACATCTATCACTCCAGTGTTTAAATGCTATATTGTAAATACTTCGCCACCATGGCCTATTTATTGCCTTAACTCCCTTATCGTACCTCATTTGCACACACTGTATATAGACTTTTCTTTTTCATATTGTATTATTGACTGTATGTTTGTTAATTCCATGTGTAACTCTGTGTTGTTGAATGTGTCAAACTGCTGTGCTTTATCTTGGCCAGGTCGCAGTTGTAAATGAGAACTTGTTCTCAACTAACCTACCTGGTCAAATAAAAGTGAAATAAATAAAAAATAAATAGAAGTTCAAAACTTCACAAGAACTTAAATTGATAAAAGTATCCAACACAACATGTGGGTTATAATATATGTATTATTATGGATTTATATATCAGCTGTATTGCGGGCGGTCATTTTGGACCAGGAACACAGAATTAATTAACATGAAACGAACACAACAGGAGGGTTAAAGAAATGGAATGCAACAGAATGTCCTTCACAATAAAACTGATCGGTGCGTCAATCAACCCTAGGGGGTTATACTGTAAGGACTGAATGCTAAGTTAAGGCTACGGAGCTTGCTAGGACAGAAAAAATCCAGCTGCAATTTCAGTTAGCACTGAGGTGTGAAGTGAGAGGTGTCAAAGCCCTTGAGCCCAACAGTGGCAGGAGAGTTTCACAGCCTCCCCAAGTAGATCCAGAGGCCTTTGAGGCCCCCTGCTCCATGTCTTCACCCTATGCTGAAGTCATCACAATATAGTACCCCTTGGATGTCAAAAATGAGAAGGTACGGAAAGAGTACTATCAGGTATCAAGGTAAGACCCAAGTGCAGACTGTGTGAAGTAACAATGTTTATTGTAACCAAAGGTACATGACGGCAGGCAGGGTCAGGGTCAGGGACAGGGTCAGGGTCAGGGACAGGCAGAGTTCAGTAATACAGGGATTGAGCAAAGGTACATGACGGCAGGCAGGCTCAGGGTCAGGGTCAGGGTCAGGGTCAGGCTCAGGCTCAGGGACAGGGTCAGGGGCAGGCTCAGGGTCAGGGACAGGCAGAGTTCAGTAATACAGGGATGGAGCAAAGGTAGATGACGGCAGGCCGGCTCAGGGTCAGGAATAGGCTCAGGGTCAGGGACAGGGTCAGGGTCAGGGTTAGGCTCAGGGTCAAGGACAGGCAGAGTTCAGTAAAACAGGGATGGAGAAAAGGTACAGGACGGCAGGCAGGCTCAGGGTCAGGAACAGGCTCAGGGTCAGGGACAGGGTCAGGGTCAGGCTCAGGCTCAGGCTCAGGCTCAGGCTCAGGCTCAGGGTCAGGGACAGGCTCAGGGTCAGGGACAGGGTCAGGGGCAGGGACAGGGTCAGGGGCAGGCTCAGGGTCAGGGACAGGCAGAGTTCAGTAATACAGGGATGGAGCAAAGGTACAGGACGGCAGGCAGGCTCAGGGTCAGGAACAGGCTCAGGGTCAGGGACACGGTCAGGGTCAGGCTCAGGCTCAGGCTCAGGCTCAGGGACAGGGTCAGGGTCAGGGACAGGCTCAGGGTCAGGGACGGGGTCAGGGACAGGGTCAGGGGCAGGCTCAGGGTCAGGGACAGGCAGAGTTCAGTAATACAGGGATGGAGCAAAGGTACAGGACGGCAGGCAGGGTCAGGGATGGGCAGAGTGGTCAGGCGGGCGGTTACAGGGTCAGGAAAGGCACGGGTCAAAAACCAGGAGGACAAGAAAAGCGAGGCTGGGAAAAGACAGAAGCTGATAGGAGGAACGCTGGTAAGCTTGACAAACAAGACGAACTGGCAACAGACAGAAAACACAGGTATAAGTACACCAGGGATAATGGGGAAGATGGGCAACACCTGGAGGGGGATGGAGACAAACACAAAGACAGGTCAAACAGATCAGGGCGTGACAAGTACAAAATTAAGCTCCTCATGGAAAATCAAGAGACACTTTTTGCTGACTGCAACAAAAATGGGAAACTAGAAACGTATTCTTTCACACAGACTACAGTGCATTGGGAAAGTATTCAGACCGCATGACTAGTTCCACATTTTGTTACGTTACAGCCTTAGTTTAAGGCTGATTACGTTGTTTTCATCATTAATCTACACACAATACCCCATAATGACAAAGTGAAAACAGGTTTTTAGAAATGTTTGAAAATTAAAAAATAAATCAAAATTTAAATACATTTGTATACATACAGTGACTATTCAGACCCTTTGAGACTTAAAGTTGAGCTCAGGTGCATCCTGTTTCCATTGATCATCCTTGAGATGTTTCCACAACTTGATTGGAGTCCACCTGTGGTAAAGTGGACATGATTTGGAAGGGCACACACCTGTCTATATATGGCCCCACAGTTGACCGTGCAGAGCAAATTAGGTCGAAGTTATTGTCCCTAGAGCTCAGAGGCAGGTTTGTCTCAAGGCAAGTTCTGGGGAAGGATACCAAAACAATTCTGCATTATTGAAGGTCCCCAAGGACACCGTGGCCTCCAAGAATCTTCCTAGATCTGGCCACCCAGCCAAACTGCGCAATCGGGGGGGAAATGGTCACTCTGTGCAAATGGTCACTCTGACAGAGCTCCAGAGATCCTCTGTGGAGATGGGCAAACCTTCCAGAAGGACAACTATCTCTGCAGCACTCCACCAATAAAGCCTTTGTTGTAGTGGCCAGACGGAAGCCACTCCTCTGTAAAAGGCACATGACATCGCATTTGGAGTTGCCAAAAGGCCCCTAAACGACTCTCAGACTATGAGAAACAAGATTATCTGGTTTGATGAATCCAAGATTGAACTCTTTGGCCTGAATGCCAAGCATCACAAGGAAACATGACACCATCACTATGGTGAAGCATGGTGGTGGCAGCATCATGCTGTGGGTGTTACGGTGAGTGAATGAGGACCCAAAAGCGAACTAACTTAAACAGAGCTTCTTTAATAACCAAACATAGGTAGGCTCAGATAGACCGGCAGATTCCGACAGGACAGGACAAGGTTACAGCAAACATGACGATAGTCTGGCTCAGGCATGAAACACAACAAACAAGAATCCGACAAGGACAGGAACAAAAACAGAGAGAGATATAGGGGACTAATCAGAGGGAAAAAGGGAACAGGTGGGAAACGGGGTGACGAGGTAGTCAGGAGGAGACAAGGAACAGCTGGGGGAAAGCGGGGGAGAAAAGGTAACCTAATACGACCAGCAGAGGGAGACAGGGTGAAAGGAAAGGACAGAGACACAACATGACAATACATGACAGTACCCCCCCACTCACCGAGCGCCTCCTGGCGCACTCGAGGAGGAAACCTGGCGGCAACGGAGGAAATCCTCGATCAGCGCACGGTCCAGCACGTCCCGAGAGGGAACCCAACTCCTCTCCTCAGGACCGTACCCTTCCCAATCAACGAGGTACTGGTGACCACGGCCCCGAGGACGCATGTCCAAAATCCTGCGGACCCTGTAGATGGGTGCGCCCTCGACAAGGATGGGGGGGGGGGGGGGGGGGGGAAGACGAGCGGGGGCGCAAAGAACGGGCTTAATACAGGAGACATGGAAGACCGGGTGGACGCGACGAAGGTATCGCGGAAGAAGAAGTCGAACTGCGACAGGATTAATGACCCGAGAAATACGGAACGGACCAATGAACCGCGGGGTCAACTTGCGAGAAGCCGTCTTAAGGGGAAGGTTCTGAGTGGAGAGCCAAACTCTCTGACCGCGACAATATCTAGGACTCTTAGTTCTACGCTTATTAGCAGCCCTCACAGTCTGCGTCCTATAACGGCAAAGTGCAGACCTGACCCTCTTCCAGGTGCGCTCGCAACGTTGGACAAAAGCCTGAGCGGAGGGGACGCTGGACTCGGCGAACTGAGATGAGAACAGCGGAGGCTGGTACCCGAGGCTACTCTGAAAAGGAGATAGCCCGGTCGCAGACGAAGGAAGCGAGTTGTGGGCGTATTCTGCCCAGGGGAGCTGTTCTGACCAAGACGCAGGGTTGCGAAAAGAAAGACTGCGTAAGATGCGACCAATAGTCTGATTGGCCCGTTCTGCTTGACCGTTAGACTGGGGGTGAAAGCCGGAAGAGAGACTGACGGAAGCCCCAATCAAACGGCAAAACTCCCTCCAAAATTGAGACGTGAATTGCGGACCTCTGTCCGAAACGACGTCTGACGGAAGGCCATGAATTCTGAAAACATTCTCGATGATGATTTGTGCCGTCTCTTTAGCAGAAGGAAGCTTAGCAAGGGGAATGAAATGAGCCGCCTTAGAGAACCTATCGACAACCGTAAGAATAACAGTCTTCCCCGCTGACGAAGGCAGTCCGGTGACAAAATCTAAGGCGATGTGAGACCACGGTCGAGAGGGAATGGGCAGCGGCCTGAGACGGCCGGCAGGAGGGGAGTTACCGCACTTAGTCTGCGCGCAGACCGAACAAGCAGCCACGAAACGACGCGTGTCATGCTCCCGGGTGGGCCACCAAAAACGCTGGCGATTGGAAGCAAGCGTACCCCGAACGCCAGGGTGGCCGGCTAACTTGGCAGAGTGAGCCCACTGAAGAACGGCCAGACGAGTAGGAACGGGAACGAAAAGAAGGTTCCTAGGACAAGCGCGCGGCGACGGAGTGTGAGTGAGCGCTTGCTTTACCTGCCTCTCAATTCCCCAGACAGTCAACCCGACAACACGCCCCTCAGGGAGAATCCCCTCGGGGTCAGTGGAGGCTACTGAAGAACTGAAGAGATGAGATAAAGCATCAGGCTTGGTGTTCTTAGAGCCCGCACGATAAGAAATCACAAACTCGAAACGAGCGAAAAACAGCGCCCAACGCGCCTGACGCGCATTAAGTCGTTTGGCAGAACGGATGTACTCAAGGTTCCTATGGTCAGTCCAAACGACAAAAGGAACGGTCGCCCCCTCCAACCACTGTCGCCATTCGCCTAGGGCTAACCGGATGGCGAGCAGTTCGCGGTTTCCCACATCATAGTTACGTTCCGACGGGGACAGGCGATGAGAAAAATACGCGCATGGGTGGACCTTGTCGTCAGAGAGGGAGCGCTGAGAAAGAATGGCTCCCACGCCCACCTCTGACGCGTCAACCTCGACAACGAACTGTCTAGAGACGTCAGGTGTAACAAGGATAGGAGCGGATGTAAAACGATTCTTGAGGAGATCAAAAGCTCCCTGGGCGGAAACGGACCACTTAAAGCACGTCTTGACAGAAGTAAGGGCTGTGAGAGGAGCTGCCACCTGACCGAAATTACGGATGAAACGACGATAGAAGTTCGCGAAGCCGAGAAAGCGCTGCAGCTCGACGCGTGACTTAGGGGCGGGCCAATCAATGACAGCTTGGACCTTAGCGGGATCCATCTTAATGCCTTCAGCGGAAATAACAGAACCGAGAAATGTGACGGAGGAGGCATGAAAAGTGCACTTCTCAGCCTTCACAAAAAGACAATTCTCTAAAAGGCGCTGGAGGACACGTCGAACGTGCTGAAGATGAATCTGGAGTGACGGTGAAAAAATCAGGATATCGTCAAGGTAAACGAAAACAAAGATGTTCAGCATGTCTCTCAGGACATCATTGACTAATGCCTGAAAGACAGCTGGAGCGTTAGCGAGGCCGAAAGGAAGAACCCGGTATTCAAAGTGCCCTAACGGAGTGTTAAACGCCGTCTTCCACTCGTCCCCCTCCCTGATGCGCACGAGATGGTAAGCGTTACGAAGGTCCAACTTAGTGAAAAACCTGGCTCCCTGCAGGATCTCGAAGGCTGAAGACATAAGAGGAAGCGGATAACGATTCTTAACTGTTATGTCATTCAGCCCTCGATAATCTATGCAGGGGCGCAGAGACCCGTCCTTCTTCTTGACAAAAAAAAACCCCGCTCCGGCGGGAGAGGAGGAGGGGACTATGGTACCGGCGTCAAGAGCTACAGACAAATAATCCTCGAGAGCCTTACGTTCGGGAGCCGACAGAGAGTATAGTCTACCCCGGGGGGGAGTGGTTCCCGGAAGGAGATCAATACTACAATCATACGACCGGTGTGGAGGAAGAGAGGTGGCCCTGGACCGACTGAACACCGTGCGCAGATCGTGATATTCCTCCGGCACCCCTGTCAAATCACCAGGCTCCTCCTGTGAAGAAGAGACAGAGGAAACAGGAGGGATAGCAGACATTAAACATTTCACATGACAAGAGACGTTCCAGGAGAGGATAGAATTACTAGACCAATTAATGGAAGGATTATGACAAACTAGCCAGGGATGGCCCAAAACAACAGGTGTAAAAGGTGAACGAAAAATCAAAAAAGAAATGGTTTCGCTATGATTACCAGAAACAGTGAGGGTTAAAGGTAGCGTCTCACGCTGAATCCTGGGGAGAGGACTACCATCCAGGGCGAACAAGGCCGTGGACTCCCTTAACTGTCTGAGAGGAATGTCATGTTCCCGAGCCCAGGTCTCGTCCATAAAACAGCCCTCCGCCCCAGAGTCTATTAAGGCACTGCAGGAAGCTGACGAACCGGTCCAGCGTAGATGGACCGACAAGGTAGTGCAGGATCTTGAAGGAGAGACAGGAGTAGTAGCGCTCACCAGTAGCCCTCCGCTTACTGATGAGCTCTGGCTTTTACTGGACATGAAGTGACAAAATGACCAGAAGAACCGCAATAGAGACAGAGGCGGTTGGTGATTCTCCGTTCCCTCTCCTTAGTCGAGATGCGGATACCTCCCAGCTGCATAGGCTCAGCTCCCGAGCCGGCAGAGGAAGATGGTAGTGATGCGGAGAGGGGGCAACGGAGAACGCGAGCTCCTTTCCACGAGCTCGGTGACGAAGATCAACCCGTCGCTCAATGCGAATAGCGAGTTCAATCAAGGAATCCACGCTGGAAGGAACCTCCCGGGAGAGAATCTCATCCTTTACCTCTGCGCGGAGACCCTCCAGAAGACGAGCGAGCAAAGCCGGCTCGTTCCAGCCACTGGAGGCAGCAAGAGTGCGAAACTCAATAGAGTAGTCTGTTATGGATCGATTGCCTTGACATAGGGAAGACAGGGCCCTGGAAGCCTCCTCCCCAAAAACAGATCGATCAAAAACCCGTATCATCTCCTCCTTAAAGTCCTGATACTGGTTAGTACACTCAGCCCTTGCCTCCCAGATTGCCGTGCCCCACTCACGAGCCCGTCCAGTAAGGAGAGATATGACGTAGGCGACACGAGCAGTGCTCCTGGCGTAAGTGTTGGGCTGGAGAGAAAACACAATATCACACTGGGTGAGGAACGAGCGGCATTCAGTGGGCTCCCCAGAGTAACACGGCGGGTTATTGATTCTGGGCTCCGGAGATTCGAAAGCCCTGGAAGTGGCCGGTGGATCGAGGCGGAGATGGTGAACCTGTTCTGTGAGGTTGGAGACTTGGGTGGCCAGGGTCTCAACGGCATGTCGAGCAGCAGACAATTCCTGCTCGTGTCTGCCTAGCATCGCTCCCTGGATCTCGACGGCTGAGTGGAGAGGATCCGAAGTCGCTGGGTCCATTCTTGGTCGGATTCTTCTGTTACGGTGAGTGAATGAGGACCCAAAAGCGAACTAACTTAAACAGAGCTTCTTTAATAACCAAACATAGGTAGGCTCAGATAGACCGGCAGATTCCGACAGGACAGGACAAGGTTACAGCAAACATGACGATAGTCTGGCTCAGGCATGAAACACAACAAACAAGAATCCGACAAGGACAGGAACAAAAACAGAGAGAGATATAGGGGACTAATCAGAGGGAAAAAGGGAACAGGTGGGAAACGGGGTGACGAGGTAGTCAGGAGGAGACAAGGAACAGCTGGGGGAAAGCGGGGGAGAAAAGGTAACCTAATACGACCAGCAGAGGGAGACAGGGTGAAAGGAAAGGACAGAGACACAACATGACAATACATGACAGTGGGGATGTTTTTCAGTGGCAGAGACTGGAAGACTAACCAGAATCGAGGGAAAGATGAATGGAGCAAAGTACGGAGAGATCCTTGATGAAAACCAGCTCTAGAGTGCTCAGGACCTCAGACTAGGGTGAAGGTTCACCTTCCAACAGGACAACGACCCCAAGTACACAACTAAGACAGTGCTGGAGTGGCTTCAGGATAAGTCTCTGAAAGTCCTTGAGTGGCCCAGCCAGAGCCCGGACTTGAACCCGATAGAACATCTCTTGAGAGACCTGAAAATAGTTGTGCAGCAACACTCCCCATCCAACCTGACAGACCTTGAGAGGTTCTGCAGATAAGAATGGGAGAATTTCCCCAAATACAAGTGTACTAATAATTTTGTAGCATCATACCCAAGAAGACTTGAGGCTGTAATACCTGCCAAAGGTGCTTCAACAAAGTACTGAGTAAAGTGTCTGAGTACTTATGTATATTAGGCATTTCAGTGTTAACATAGCTCTGTCTAGAGACTGGAGGAGTCACCAGGTCATACTGACTAGTCTTCTCCTTAATCTACCTTGTCTCAGTGTTACCATGACTCTGTCTGGAGGAGTCACCAGGTCAGACAGACTAGTCTTCTCCTTCCTCTACCTTGTCTCAGTGATACCATGACTCTGTCTGGAGGAGACACCAGGTCAGACAGACTAGTCTTCTCCTTCCTCTACCTTGTCTCAGTGTTACCATGACTCTGTCTGGAGGAGACACCAGGTCAGACAGACTAGTCTTCTCCTTCCTCTACCTTGTCTCAGTGTTACCATGACTCTGTCTGGAGGAGACACCAGGTCAGACAGACTAGTCTTCTCCTTCCTCTACCTTGTCTCAGTGTTACCATGACTCTGTCTAGAGACTGGAGGAGTCACCAGGTCATACTGACTAGTCTTCTTCTTCATCTACCTTGTCTCAGTGTTACCATGACTCTGTCTGGAGAGGGGAGGAGTCACCATGTTGTTGAAGAGCTTCAGACTGCTTTTCAGTCACTGCAGGACTCACTTTATGGTCTCAAACTGGTCTTGAATGTACAAAAAACTAAATTCATGACCTTTACCAGAGCTAGAACTCTGCCAGAGAAGGCTAGCATTGTCACGTCTGGTGGCTTATCCATTGAAAAGTGTCATCCTACAAATATCCAGGTATTTGGTTGGATGACAAGTTGTCCTTTAAAGTTAATGTGGATAATCTTGTGACAAAGCTTAAATTGAAATTGGTTTTTATTTTCATAATAAGGCTTGCTTCTTGCTTATGGCCAAAATAAGCTTGTTCAGGCCACTTTTCTCTCTGTAATTAATAATGGTGACTTGTTGTATATCATGCAGCCTCCTCTTCTGTCTGACAGAGACTGGACACTGTTTATCATGCATCCTCCTCTGTTTTACAGAGACTGGACTCTGTTTACCATGAAGCCTCCTCTGTCTAACAGAGACTGGACTCTGTTTATCATGCAGCCTCCTCTGATTTATCATGCAGCCTCCTCTGTCTGGCAGAGACTGGACTCTGTTTATCATGCATCCTCCTCTGTCTGACAGAGACTGAACTCTGTTTACCATGCAGTCTCCTCTGTCTAACAGAGACTGGACTCTGTTTATCATGCAGCCTCCTCTGTTTATCATGCAGCCTCCTCTGTCTTACAGAGACTATACTCTGTTTATCATGCAGCCTCCTCTGTCTGGCAGAGACTGGACTCTGTTTATCATGCAGCCTCCTCTGTCTGACAGAGGCTGGACTCTGTTTATCATGCAGCCTCCTCTGTCTTACAGAGACTGGACTCTGTTTATCATGTAGCCTCCTCTGTCTGACAGAGACTGGACTCTGTTTATCATGCAGCCTCCTCTGTCTTACAGAGACTCTGTTTATCATGCAGCCTCCTCTGTCTTACAGAGACTGGACTCTGCTAATCATTCATCCTTGGGCTTTATTACAGATGCCAAGTCACTCACCCACCATTGCACCGTGTACCAAATGGTAGGTTGGACCTCACTTTATATGCGCAGAAAGATACATTTATATGTGTTCATCTAAAAAAGGCCTGTTGGGTAAATTCCCTCTATCTCTGTAGTCTAGTCTCCTTCACCACCAGCAGTTACCATACCCGGTCTGCTAGGTTGTTGCTACTTAAAATCCCCTGGACTTTCATAGTATTAGGCAACACTTATCTTCTTGTGCACCAGAGGCATGGAATATTCTCCATCTAGATATGTTAGTGCCACTAAATTTATTTTAAAATACTATTGGGAGGCTCTGTTATGGAGGAGTGTAAATGCTTTAGGCTGGATCATGTTGTTGTATGTTTTAATGATGTAATGTATTGAATGTAGCTGCCTTCGTTGCCAGGTCTCACTTGAGAAAGAGACTCTGGGTCTCAATGGGCTTCTCCTGGTTAAATAAAAGTTAAATAAAAATGTAAAATACTGACTAGGCTACTACCATGACTCTGGAGGAGTCACCAGGTCAGACAGACTAGTCTTCTCCTTCATGTACCTTGTCTCAGTGTTGCCATGACTCTGTCTGGAGGAGTCACCAGGTCAGACAGACTAGTCTTCTCCTTCATCTACCTTGTCTCAGTGTTACCATGACTCTGTCTGGAGGAGACACCAGGTCAGACAGACTAGTCTTCTCCTTCATCTACCTTGTCTCAGTGTTACCATGACTCTGTCTGGAGGAGACACCAGGTCATACTGACTAGTCTTCTCCTTCATCTACCTTGTCTCAGTGTTGCCATGACTCTGTCTGGAGGAGACACCAGGTCAGACAGTTTGTGACATGCTACCCGTCAGCGGGGGCTATTTTTGTGGGAAAGACAGATCAGTAGCTGGTGGATATTAGGAGTTAAAATACTTCTGATGTAAGGTAAGAACAGAACACTGTTATTGTTAGAAGATTTTGTATTATAATTGCTATATAAAAAGCCATTGAAGTCCATCTGTTACTGTTTTCATTAAAGAGTTCAATGAATTGTTGAATAAAGTGCTGAAGAGGAAGACTAGCATCATAACTACAGACCCAGGGGGTTCACCTTAGATGTCCCGCGGCCAGAGGAAGACTAGCATCATAACAACTACAGACCCAGGGGGTTCACCTTAGATGTCCCGCGGCCAGAGGAAGACTAGCATCATAACAACTACAGACCCAGGGGGTTCACCTTAGATGTCCCGCGGCCAGAGGAAGACTAGCATCATAACAACTACAGACCCAGGGGGTTCACCTTAGATGTCCCGCGGCCAGAGGAAGACTAGCATCATAACAACTACAGACCCAGGGGGTTCACCTTAGATGTCCCGCGGCCAGAGGAAGACTAGCATCATAACAACTACAGACCCAGGGGGTTCACCTTAGATGTCCCGCGGCCAGAGGAAGACTAGCATCATAACTAGAGACCCAGGGGGTTCACCTTAGATGTCCCGCGGCCAGAGGAAGACTAGCATCATAACAACTACAGACCCAGGGGGTTCACCTTAGATGTCCCGCGGCCAGAGGAAGACTAGCATCATAACTACAGACCCAGGGGGTTCACCTTAGATGTCCCGCGGCCAGAGGAAGACTAGCATCATAACAACTACAGACCCAGGGGGTTCACCTTAGATGTCCCGCGGCCAGAGGAAGACTAGCATCATAACAACTACAGACCCAGGGGGTTCACCTTAGATGTCCCGCGGCCAGAGGAAGACTAGCATCATAACAACTACAGACCCAGGGGGTTCACCTTAGATGTCCCGCGGCCAGAGGAAGACTAGCATCATAACTACAGACCCAGGGGGTTCACCTTAGATGTCCAGGGCCAGAGGAAGACTAGCATCATAACTACAGACCCAGGGGGTTCACCTTAGATGTCCCGCGGCCAGAGGAAGACTAGCATCATAACTACAGACCCAGGGGGTTCACCTTAGATGTCCCGCGGCCAGAGGAAGACTAGCATCATAACTACAGACCCAGGGGGTTCACCTTAGATGTCCCGCGGCCAGAGGAAGACTAGCATCATAACAACTACAGACCCAGGGGGTTCACCTTAGATGTCCCGCGGCCAGAGGAAGACTAGCATCATAACAACTACAGACCCAGGGGGTTCACCTTAGATGTCCCGCGGCCAGAGGAAGACTAGCATCATAACAACTACAGACCCAGGGGGTTCACCTTAGATGTCCCGCGGCCAGAGGAAGACTAGCATCATAACAACTACAGACCCAGGGGGTTCACCTTAGATGTCCCGCGGCCAGAGGAAGACTAGCATCATAACAACTACAGACCCAGGGGGTTCACCTTAGATGTCCCGCGGCCAGAGGAAGACTAGCATCATAACAACTACAGACCCAGGGGGTTCACCTTAGATGTCCCGCGGCCAGAGGAAGACTAGCATCATAACAACTACAGACCCAGGGGGTTCACCTTAGATGTCCCGCGGCCAGAGGAAGACTAGCATCATAACAACTACAGACCCAGGGGGTTCACCTTAGATGTCCCGCGGCCAGAGGAAGACTAGCATCATAACAACTACAGACCCAGGGGGTTCACCTTAGATGTCCCGCGGCCAGAGGAAGACTAGCATCATAACAACTACAGACCCAGGGGGTTCACCTTAGATGTCCCGCGGCCAGAGGAAGACTAGCATCATAACAACTACAGACCCAGGGGGTTCACCTTAGATGTCCCGCGGCCAGAGGAAGACTAGCATCATAACAACTACAGACCCAGGGGGTTCACCTTAGATGTCCCGCGGCCAGAGGAAGACTAGCATCATAACAACTACAGACCCAGGGGGTTCACCTTAGATGTCCTGCGGCCAGAGGAAGACTAGCATTATAACAACTACAGACCCTACAGATCTCAACCCCATAGAAAGTCTTTGGAGGGAGTTGAAAGGCTGTGTTGCCCAGCAACAGCCCCAAAACATCACTGCTCTAGAGGATATCTGCATGGAGGAATGGGCCAAAATACCAGTAACAGTGTGTGAAAACCTTGTGAAGACTTACAGAAAACGTTTGACCTCTTTCATTGTCAACAAAGGGTATATAACAAAGTAATGAGATAAACTTTTGTTATTGACCAAATACTAATTTTCCACCATAATTTGCAAATAAATTCATAAAAAATCCTACAATGTGATTATTATTTTTTTCTCTCATTTTGTCTGTCATAGTTGAAGTGTACCTATGATGAAAAGTACAGGCCTCTCTCATCTTTTTAAGTGGGAGAACTTGCACAATTGGTGGCTGACTAAATACTTTTTTTTCCCACTGTATATATTTACCAAAAAAATATGGGGGATTGGAAATGATGCAGACAATTACATTGGAAGCAACATTCTTTCCGCAATATTAAGCTGATCCTTACTCAAAAAAAAAAAAAAAGATAAATTAGCCTTTTAAAATGATAAACTTGGATTAGCTAACACAACGTGACATTGGAACAGTGGGTGGGTGGGGTTATATCCTTCCTGTTTGGCCCTGTCCGGGGGTGTCCTCGGAGTGGGCCACAGTGTCTCCTGACCCCTCCTGTCTCAGCCTCCAGTATTTATGCTGCAGTAGTTTATGTGTCGGGGGGCTAGGGTCAGTTTGTTATATCTGGAGTACTTCTGGAGGAGGGGAGGAGGCTGCTGAGGGGAGGAAGCTGCTGAGGGGAGGAAGCTCATAATAGGAGTCAATGGAATGGCATGATAGCATTCCATTAACTCCATTCCTCCTCCCCTCCTCCCCTCAGCAGCCTCCTCCCCTCAGCAGCCTCCTCCCCTCAGCAGCCTCCTCCCCTCAGCAGCCTCCTCCCCTCCTCCCCTCAGCAGCCTCCTCCCCTCCTCCCCTCAGCAGCCTCCTCCCCTCCTCCCCTCAGCAGCCTCCTCCCCTGAGCAGCCTCCTCCCCTCAGCAGCCTCCTCCCCTCAGCAGCCTCCTCCCCTCAGCAGCCTCCTCCCCTCCTCCCCTCAGCAGCCTCCTCCCCTCCTCCCCTCAGCAGCCTCCTCCCGTCCTCCCCTCAGCAGCCTCCTCCCCTCCGCAGCCTTCACTTACTGACATAAATCTCAGTAAGACCAAAATAATGGTGTTCCAAAAAAGGTCCAGTCACCAGGACCACAAATACAAATTCCATCTAGACACTGTTGCCCTAGCGCACACAAAAAACTATACATACCTTGGCCTAAACATCAGCGCCACAGGTAACTTCCACAAAGCTGTGAACGATCTGAGACAAGGCAAGAAGGGCATTCTATGCCATCAAAAGGAACATTATAATCAACATACCAATTAGGATCTGGCTAAAAATACGTGAATCAGTTAAAGAACCCATTGCCCTTTATGTTCGTTAGGTCTGTGTTCCACTCACCAACCAAGAATTCACAAAATGGGACAAACACCAAATTGAGACTCTTGAGTTTGAGGGTAATAAGGGTAAGCAGTTTCCTTGATTAATCTCAAGGACAGCAGGTTAGAAACAACCTCTTCTCCAGTTACTAACTTCTCTTCCTGCTGACTTCAGGTTCTGAGGCTCCCAGGTTTGAGTGGTTTAGCCCGAGGCAAAGAGAAGAGCAGAATACAGTGCCCCCTCACCTGACCCCCTCACCTGGCCTCCTTTCCTCTCCTCTCCTCTCCTCTCCTCTCCCTCCCTCCCTCCCTCCCCACTCCAATCCTCTCTCCTTCCCTCCTCTCACCAGCATGGATATATAAGTGGCAGTGAAGCCTACTAGAGCAGATACCATTGGTCTAGGCATCGCCAAGGCAATTTCATGAGTGACTGACCCCTCCTTCAACCGTGAGATGTATTCTGTGATAAATAATAATATCATGGCTCTTTTCTTTATGTTATTGCTTTTGTTACTAGATTAATTCTCCCAACAACATCCGCCAGACACACTAGATATTTATTCACCGGATATACAGTATATATGTAAATATAAATATATACAGTGCTGTTGAAAAGTATTTGCCCCCTTCCTGATTTCTTATTTTCTTGCACATTTGTCACACTAAAATGTTTCAGATCAAACACATTTTAATAATACACAAAGATAACCAAAGTAAACACAAAATGCAGTTAAGTGATGATTTTATTTATTAAGGTAAAAAAGCTATCCGAACCTTCATGGCCCTATGTGACAAAGTAATTCAGTTCGTGACCTCAAGCTGAAGCGCACTTGGGTTCTGCAGCAGGACAATGATCCAAAACACACCAGCAAGTCCACCTCTGTATGGCTTTAAAAAACGAAATGAAGGTTTTGGATGCCGGACTTGAATCCGATGGAGATGCTGTGGTGTGACCGTAAAAAGGTGGTTCATGCTAGAAACCCTCCAATGTGGCTGAATTAAAACAATTCTGCAAAGAAGTGGGCCAAAACTTTTCCACAGCGATGTGAAAGACTCATTGCCAGTTATCGCAAACGCTTGATTGCAGTCGTTGCTGCTGAGGGTGGCACAACCAGTTATTAGGTTTAGGGGGCAATTACTTTTTCACATAGGGCCATGAAGGTTCGGATAGCTTTTTTCCCTTAAAATAAATAAAACCATCACTTAACTGCATTTTTTGTTTACTTGGGTTATCTTTGTGTATTTTTTTAATTTGTTTTATGATCTGAGGATTCTTAAAGAAAAACTAACAGGTCTGTGAGAGACGGAATTCTTGCTGGTTGGTAGGTGATCAAATACTTATGTCATGCAATAAAATGCAAATGAATTACTTAAAAATCATACAATGTGATTTTCTGGATTTTTGTTTTAGATTCCATCTCTCACAGTTGAAGTGTACCTATGATAAAAATTACAGACCTCTACATGCTTTGTAAGTAGGAAAACCTGCAAAATCGGCAGTGTATGAAATACTTGTTCTCTCCACTGTATGTATGTATGAATGTAATGTATGTATGCTATGTACAGTATGTATGTATGTATGTTCGTAAAGTATGTATGTATGTTTGTACTGTATGTATGCATGCAGGTGTCATGACGTTGCCCTGTTGGTGAGGTTTTTTACCCCCATAAATACCTTTTCCTTTTCTCTCTCTACTCTACACAATGAACTCTTGGAAAGCCCTTTGTTATCATAGAGAGGGTATGGTAACATCAATAGGTTGGGAATAGGACAATATTTCGTTAATCCAACCAGTTGAAAGTATCTGTTGGTACTTAAAGATTATGATGTCAGATCAGTTGTCGCCTGAGACATTATTACTGATGATAGGATGACAAACTGTTTCTTGGAAAGTCTACACATTCTAGTTATCCTCTCATGGCTAGATTGGACGCTACCGTCCCACCTGACCAACATCCACTGCAAGTGCAGGGCGCCAAATTCAAACTACAGAATTGTAAATATTTAACATTCTTGAAAATACACATGCAATATGTCAAAATAAAGCTTAACTTCTTGTTAATCCAGCCACGGTGTCAGATTTCAAAAATGCTTTACGGCGAAAGCAAACCATGTGATTATCTGAGGACAGCACCCCATCAAACAAACACAGACAATCATATTTCATCTAGCCAGGCGCGACGCAAAACTCAAAAATAACGATATAATTCATGATTTACCTTTGAAGAGCTTCTTCTGTTGGCACTCCAATATGTCCCATAAACATCACAAATTGTCCTTTTGTTTGATTAATTCCGTTGTTCTATCTCCAAAATGTCAATTTATTTGGTGCGTTTGATCCATAAAACACTGGTTCCAACTCGCGCAACATGACTACAAAATATCTAATAAGTTACCTGTAATCTTTGTCCAAACATTTTAAACCACTTTCCTAATATAACTTTAGGTATTTTTTAACGTAAATTATCGATACAATTTAAGACGGGATAAA
Organism: Oncorhynchus mykiss; assembly: GCF_057628025.1. NCBI lineage: Eukaryota > Metazoa > Chordata > Actinopteri > Salmoniformes > Salmonidae > Oncorhynchus > Oncorhynchus mykiss. Next base: position 975,440 of record NC_143033.1, on the reverse strand, counting down.
CTGCGTTCAATAGCGGATAAAAACAAAGTGGAGCAAGCTTTCAGGTCGTGCGCCCCAACCACAACAGTACACTTGGCTCGACTCCCAGAAAGGAAATGGCTACTTCTTCATTCCTCAAAGGAAAAGCATCAACCAATTTCTAAAGACTGTTGACATCTAGTGGAAGCAATAGGAACTGCAAGCAAGTACCTTGGAAATCCAGTTCCCCATAGAAATCTAATTGAAAAGAGAGTGACCTCAAAAAGAAATCCTGGATGTTTTTGTCCTCGGGGTTTCACCTGCCAAATATGTTCTGTTCTACTCATTCATAATTTTAACAGTTTTCGAAACTGTAGAGTGTTTTCTATCCAAATCTACCAATTATATGCATATCCTAGCTTCTGGGCCTGAGTAGCAGGCAGTTTACTTTGGGCACACTTTTCATCCGGACGTGAAAATAGTGTTCTCTAGCCTTAAGAAGTTTTAACACTATATAAACATTTGCAGTAGTCTGGACTGGAGAGGACAAGTGCCTGGATTAGGACCTGCGCCACTTCCTGTGTGAGGTAGGGTCGTACTCTATGGATGTTGTAGAGCATGAACCTGCAGAAGCGGTTCAATGCTTTTATGTTTGCAGGTGTTTTCCAGGGTCAAGTCAAGGTTCTTTGCGCTCTGGGAGGGTGACAATGTGAAGTTGTCAACCGTGAATTGTAGGTCATTGAGTGGGCAGGCCTTCCCCGGGAGGATGAGCAGTTCCGTCTTGTCAAGGTTGAGTTTGAAGTGGTGGACTGAAATCCAAGATATCTGCCAGGCAAGCAGAGATGCGGGTCACCATTTGGGTGTCAGATGGGGGAAGGAGAAAAGTAGTTGAGTGTCATCCGCATAGCAATGATAGGAGAGACATGTGAGGATATTACAAAGCCGAGTGACTTGTGGTATAGAGAGAAGAGGGCCTAGAACCGAGCCCTGGGGGATACTAGTAGTGAGAGTATGTGGTGCAGACACAGAGACACAGACACTGGTAGGAGCGGCCTGCCAGGTAGGATGCAATCTAAGAGTATGCAGAGCCTGAGACCCTCAGCCCGAGAGGGTGGAGAGGAGGCGGAGCCTGAGACCCCCAGCCCTGAGAGGATGGAGAGGAGGATCTGATGATTCACGGTTTCAAAGGCAGCGGATAGATCTAGGAGGATGAGAACAGAGGTGAGAGAGTCACCTTTCACAGTGTGGCAAGCCTCTGTGACACAGAGAAGAGCAGACTCGGTTGAGTGACCATTCTTGAAGCCTGACTGGTTAGGGTCAAGAAGATCGAGAGATAACGAGAAAGTTGATCAGAGACAGCACGCTCAAGTGTTTTGGAAGGAAAAGAAAGAAGGGATACAGGTCTGTAGTTGTTGACATCAGATTGGAGTTTTGGTTTCTTGAGGAGGGGAGTGTCTCGGTTTATTTTGAAATCAAAGGGTACACAGCCAGGGGACAAGTATGAGTTGATGAGGGAAGTGAGGAATGGGAGAAGGTCTCCAGAGATGGTCTGGAGAAGGGAGGAGGGGATGGGGTCGAGCGGGCAGGATTGTTGGGCGGCCAGACCTCACTAGTCGCAGGGTCATCTGGTGAGAGAGGGGAGAAAGAGGTCAAGGCGTAGAGTGGCTCTGTGTGAGACGAGTGGACTCATTAGGCTGAGTGAATGAGTAGTGGATGTCGTCAACCCTTTTTCAAAGTGGTTGACAAATTCGTCCGCAGAGAGGGAAGAGGGAGCGGGGGGGGTGTGGAGGATTAAGGAGGGAGGAGAAGGTGGAAAAGAGTTTACTAGGGTTAGAGGCAGAAGCTTGAAATTTAGTGATAGAAAGTGGCTTTAGCAGCAAATACAGAGGAAGAGAAGGTAGAGAGGAGGGAGTAAAAGGATGATAGGTCCTCCAGAAGTTTAGTTTTCCCTCATTTTCTCTCAGATGCCCACAGCCCTGTTCTGTATGCTCGCAATGAGTCACTCAGCCACGGAGGGCAGGGCCGAGCCAGCCGGGAGGAAAGGAGACAGTGCGAGTTATAGGAAAGGGAGGAGAGTCGGGTTGTAGAGGCAGAATCAGGAGACAGAAGGGAGAAGGATTTAGCAGAATTGAGGGATGATAGGATGGAAGAGGAGAGAGTAGTTAGAGAGAGAGAGATACAATTACTATGGAGCATGACCATTTGGGTAGGGGCTGAGTGGTCCACGACAACAACTACACTCCACCACAAAATCTTACACACCACAACAATTACACTCCACCACAATAGCCACACTCCTGAAGAGCTAAAGGAACCAATGAGCCTCCAGCTAGCCTGGCTTACACCAGACTGTGAGCTGTCTTGCCATTTTAGCCAGGCGACCTCCAAACCTCATATCAAGACAAATATAAACGCTAATATTTTCATTTCTAAACTGCTCAATAAAGAGAAGACCCGGTTCCATGTCTAATGCTTCATGTCAGTTGAGTTTATTAAAGGTCAGAGGTCATTGGCTGTCATTATAAAGAACTGACAGACAGAGGGTGATGTAATTAAATATTAAAAAGACATACATATTGCATGCATAGTGCCTGATATCAGAAGCCCTGGGACATAGAGACAGAAGTCCACAGTGAGACATTATACCAAATGGTGCCCTACTCCTAGTGCACTACTTTGACCAGAGCTCTGAGAGTAGGGTGTCATTTTAGAAGCAACCCATAACCTTTATTCATATTATCATAACCTCATCATCCATGGTCAGAGGGGAACGGACTGAAGCACATGTAGTTTAGATGAGATTCTATCATAATTCAAATCATATTAAATAGATTTGGTCTTGTGTTTTAGGTTATTACCCTGCTGAAAGGTGAATTAATCTCCCAATGTCTGGTGGAAACAGACTGAACCAAGTTTTCCTATAGAATTTTGCTTGTGTTTAGATACATTGTTTAATTTTTATCCTGAAAAACTCCAATCCTTAACAATTACAAGCATTCCCATAACATGATGCAGCCACCACTATGCGTGAAAATATGGAGAGTGTTACTTAATATGTTCTATTGGATTTGCCCCAAACCATTCAGGACAAAAAGTGAATTGCTTCTGTTATGGTGCGTGAATGAGGACCCAAAAGCGAACTAACGTAAACAGGGCTTCTTTAATAACAAAACATACGTAGGCTCAGATGGACCGGCAGATTCCGACAGGACAGGACAAGGTTGCAGCAAACATGACGATAGTCTGGTTCAGGCATGAATAACACAAACAAGAATCCGACAAAGACAGGAGCAGAAACAGAGAGAGATATAGAGGACTAATCAGAGGGAAAAAGGGAACAGGTGGGAAAAGGGGTGACGAGGTAGTTAGGAGGAGACAAGGAACAGCTGGGGGAAAGAGGGGGAGAAAAGGTAACCTAATAACGACCAGCAGAGGGAGACAGGGTGAAGGGAAAGGACAGAAACAAGACACAACATGACAATACATGACAGCTTCACCACATTTTTTAGCAGTATTACTTTAGTGCCTTGCTGCAAACAGGAGGCATGCTTTGGAATAATTTTATTTTAGTATTGTGGAGTAACTACAATGTTGTTGATCCATCCTCAGTTCTCATATCACATCCATTAAACTCTGTAACTGTTTAAAAGTAACCATTATCCTTATGGTGAAATCCCTGAGCAGTTTCCTTCCTCTCAGATAACTGCATAAGGAAGAACGCCGGTATCAAATCAAACTTGATTTGTCACGTGCCGAATACAACAAGTGTAGACTTTACCGTGAATTACTTACAAGCCCTTAACCAACAGTGCAGTTCAAGAAGAGTTAAGAAGATATTTACCAAGTAGACTAAAATAAAAAGTTACACAATAACAATAACGAGGCTATATACAGGGGAAACCGGTACCGAGTCAGTGTGTGGGGGTACAGGTTAAATCAAATCCAATGTATTTATATAGCCCTTCGTACATCAGCTGATATCTCAAAGTGCTGTACAGAAACCCAGCCTAAAACCCCATACAGCAAGCAATGCAGGTGTAGAAGCACGAGGTATAGAGGTATAGGTTAGGTGAGGTCATTTGTACATGTAGGTGAGGATGAAATGATAATAGATAACAAACAGAGGGTGGCAGCAGTGTACAAAAGGCGGTGGTTCAATGGAAATTGTCTGGTGGCGATTTTATTAATTGTTCAGCAGTTTTAGACTTGACGCTCCGGTACCGCTTTCCGTGCGGTAGCAGAGAAACAATCTATAATTTGGGTGACTGGAGTCTGACAATTTGATGGGCTTTCCTCTGCCACTGCCTATTGTATAGGTCCTGGATGGCAGGGAGCTTGTCCCCAGTGATGTACTGGGCAGTACGCACTACCCTCTGTAGCGCCTTACTGTCAGATGCAGAGCAGTTGCCGTACCAGGCAGTGATGCAACCGGTCAGGATGCTCTAGATGGTGCAGCTGTAGAACCTTTTGAGGATCTGGGACCCATGCCAAATCTTTTCAGTCGCCTGAAGGGGAAAAGGTTTTGTCGTCTTCATGACTGTCTTGGAGTGTTTGGACCATGATAGATCGTTGGTGATGTGGACACCAAGGAACTTGAAACTCGATCTGCTCCACTTCAGCCCCGTCGATGAGAATGGGGGCCTGTTCGGCCCTCTGTTTCTTATAGTCCATGATAAGCTCCTTTGTCTGGCTCACATTGAGGGAGAGGTTGTTGTCCTGACACCACACTGCCAATTCTCTGACCTCCTCATTATAGGCCGTCTCATCGTTGTCGGTGATCAGGCTCACTGTTGTGTCGTCAGCAAACTTAATGATGGTGTTGCAGTCAAGTTTTGCCACTCAGTCGTGAGTGAACAGGGAATAAAGGAGAGGACTAAGTACACACCTCTGAGGGGCCCCAGTGTTAAGGATCAGAGGCAGACGTTTTGTTGCCTACTCTTACCACCTGGGGGTGGCCCGTCAGGAAGTCCAGGATCCAGTTGCAGAGGAAGGTGTTTAGTCCCAGAGTTCTTAGCTTAGTTAGTGGGTCTAGGGTGTCCGGGAGTATGCTGTTGATGTGAGCCTAGACCATTCTATCAAAGCCTTTCATGGCTACCGACGTGAGTGCCACAGGGTGGTAATCATTTAGGCAGGTTATTGACGCTTACTTCGACACAGGGACTATGGTGGTCTACTTGAAACGTGTAGGTATAGACTCGGTCAGGAAGAGGTTGAAGGTTGAAAATGTCAGTGAAGAAACTTGACAGTTGGTCCGTGCATGTTTTGAGTACACATTCTGGTAATCCGTCTGGCCCAGCAGCTTTGTGAATGTTGACCTGTTGAAAGGTTTTGTTCAAATAGGCTACGGAGAGCGTTATCACACAGTCATCCAGGACAGCTGGTGCGCTCATGCATGATTCAGTGTTGCTTGCCTCGAAGCGAGCATAAAAGGCATTTAGCTTGTCTGGTAGGCTCGCATCACTGGGCAGCTTGCATCTGCGTCTGCCACATCCAACGTGCATCGGAGCCGGTGTAGTAGGATTCATTCTTAACTTTGTAACTTCTATGGTATCGGGGACGGTTACGTCCCACTTGAGCAAAAAACAGGGAAAATGCAGAGAGGCAAATAAAATAAAAAAAATGTAATACATTTTTTTTCATTAAATCACACATGTAAGATACTCAATTAAAGCTACACTCATTGTGAATCCAGCCAACATGTCAGAGTTTTTAAAGGCTTTTCGGCGAAAGCATAAGAAGCTATTATCTGATGATAGTACAACAGTAAATAAAGAGGTTAGCATATTTCAACCCTGCAGGCACTACACAAAAGGCAGAATTAAAATATAAAACATGCCTTACCTTTGACGAGCTTCTTTTGATGGCACTCCAATATGTCCCATAAACATCACAATTGGTCCTTTTGTTCGATTAATTCCATCCATAGATATCCAAAATGTCAACTTATTTGGCGCGTTTCATCCAGAAAAAAAATATCCAGAAAAAAACAGCTTCCAAAATGTGCAACATCACTACAAAATATTTCAAAAGTTGCCTATAAACTTGGCAAAATATTTCAAACTACTTTTGTAATACAACTTTAGGTATTTTTAAACGTTAATTATCGATCAAATTGAAGACGGGTCTCTCTGTGTTCAATTCAGGAACAGAACAAACCAATCTACTTTTCACATCTTGCACAACTCTCAACAGTGTTACGCAGTTCCTAGATGGCCTACTTCTTCATTGCACAAATGAATAACCTCAACCAAATTCCAAAGACTGGTGACATCCAGTGGAAATGGTAGGAACTGAAAACAAGTTCCTAAGAAATATCGTTTGCCAACGAGAACTCACTGAACAGACAGAGACCTAAAAAAAAAAAATCTGAACGGTTAGTCCTCTGGGTTTTGCCTGCTACATAAGTTCTGTTATACTCACAGACATGATTCAAACAGTTTTATAAACTTATATTCTTGGCATGAGTAGCAGGAAGTTGAAATTGGGCACGCTATTTATCCAAAAGTGAAAATGCTGCCCCCTATACCTTAAGAAGTTAATCCTGTATTGACACTTTTCTTGTTTGGTGGTTTGTCTGAGGGCATAGCGGGATTCCTTATAAGAGTCCGGATTAGTCTCCAGCTCCTTGAAAACAGCAGCTCTTGCCTTTAGCCTTTAGCTCGAAACAGATGTTGCCTGTAATCCATGGCTTCTGTTTGGGATATGTACATACAGTCACTGCGGGGACGACGTCATCGATGCATTTATTGATGAAGCCGATAACTGAGGTGGTGTACTCCTCAAAGCCATTGGATGAATCCTGGAACCTATTCCAGTGTGTGCTAAAACAAAAGAGAGCTAGAGCAAAACAGTCTTGTAGCCACCGACCACTTCCATATTGAGCGAGTCACAGTTTTTTTTTTTTTTTTTTAACTAGGCAAGTCAGTTAAAACAAATTCTTATTTGCAATGACGGCCTTGGAACAGTGGGTTAACTGCCTTGTTCAGGGATTCAACCTTTTGTTTATTAGTTTAACGCTCGAACCACTAAGCAGGAATCAGAAGGATAGAATTATGGTCAGATTTGCCAAATGGAGAGTGGGGGAGAGCTTTATATGCATCTCTGTGTATGGAGTAAAGGTAGTCTAGGATTTTTTTTTCTGGTTGCACATGTGACATTCTGGTAAAAATTGGGTAAAAGTGATTAAAGTTTCCTGTATTAAGGAGCGCCACCTCTGGGTGAGCATTTCCTTCTTTGCTTATGGCGTTATAGAGTTGGTTGAGTGCGGTCTTAGTGCCAGCTTTGTTCTGTGGTGGTAAATAGATGGCTCCGAATAATATAGATTATAACCTTGTAGATGATAGATAGTGTGGTCTACAGCTTATCATAATGTACTCTACCTCAGGCAAGCAATACCGCAAGACTTCTTTAATATTAGACAACTCGCACTACCTGTTATTTTTACAAATAGACAAACCCCCACCCTCCTCTTACCAGAGTTAGCATCTCTGTTCTGTTTCTGAAAATCCCGGTAGCTCAATATTGTCCATATCGTCATTCAGACATGTCTTGGTGAAACATAAGATGTTACATTGTTTAATGTCCCGTTGGTAGGATAATCTTAATCGTAGGTCATCAATTTTATTTTCCGATGATTGCACGTTAGCAAGAAGACTGGATGGCAGTGGGAGTTTACTCGCTCGCCTACGGATTCTAGAAGGCTGCCCGATCTGCGGCCCCTTTTCCTGCATCTTTTCTTCACGTAAAAGGTGGGGATCTGGCCCTGTTCCAGTGAAAGCAGGATATCCTTCTTGTCGACTCGTTAAAGGAAAAAGTTTCTTCCAGTCCGCAGTGAGTAATCGCAGTTCTGATGTCCAGAACTTATTTTCAGTCATAAGAGACAGTAACATTATGTACACAAGTTTAAAAATAAGTTACACAAAACACAAACCAACTAAGAAAATAGCACAATTGGTTTTACATAATGTAAACCGTCAGCCATGTTCTTTGTCATATTGATACACCATCCAAAGTGTAATTAAGAGTCTATTGAAGTATCTGTGCGTTAATCTAAGTAATATAATTTTTTGAAAATCCTTATCAAAATCTGTCAGTTTAAACTAGAGATATGTCGGCATTCCACATCTGCGGTGGAAGGTGGCCTAGTTAAAGTGGTGTTTGTAAGACCATAAAACATCTTCTCACGAAAACGTCTCACAAAAACATCTGTAGCTTCCTACAAATTAATATGAAAGACGAGACTCTCAGAAGCCCCACTGGGCTCGTCTGAAGTCGGTAATGCTGATGTGCCAACTTCTGTCAGTAGCGTCCGAACCGTTTGGGCTACAAACTAATATGACCCCACAGTGGAAAAGAGAGACTCTCAAGACCCCCCAATTGTCACGGGTCTAATCTGAAGGTAACCCATAAAAATGAATGGAAGCATGGAGATATTTTTGTTGGCACAAAACTAAGGGGTTTAATATGTGACCAAAATATTTCCTGAGCTTTCTTATATCCCCTAGATATACGACAGACACTTCAAAACCTTGTTCTTTAAGCTTTTTGGAGTCTTTTTTGCAATTTATGGACGTGTTACTCAATGCATATCTAACGGCTAAAATAGTAAAGGCCAAATTCAATATTTTATCAAATATATTCAAAAATATAAATCAAATATTGTATTGACATGACCAACTTAAAACATACGTTAGCTTAGTACCCCAGTCAGGCTGTAAAAGTCAAGGGGATACATGTTCCTTCTGAAGGAAGTATACCCCTCTATAAATTGGTATTCAGATATTCTTGCATTTTTCCATTTCCTTTTCGCGATGGTATTATGGCTTTTCCTGTTTTTGAGCATTCTAACAAGACTCCTGATTCCCCTGCTGAGTTGAAGAACTTTCGGATTACTGAGTCACTCTTGTTTTAATATGGTACACATAAAAATACACATCAAAACCAGGAGCAAATGGGGCTCTGGAGACAAATTAGCTGTAATTTGTTGAGCGTGAAAGGGACATGGCTCTTTCTGAAGCAGCTTTACAGTTGAATGTTACTGCCCTGGAAGTAGAGAGAAACAGATACTACAGCTGAATGTTACTGCTCTGGAAGTATAAAGAAACAGATACTACAGCTGAATGTTACTGCCCTGGAAGTAGAGAGAAACAGAAAAAATGTTACTGCCCTGGAAGTAGAGAGAAACAGATACTACAGCTGAATGTTACTGCCCTGGAAGTATAGAGAAACAGATACTACAGTTGAATGTTACTGCCCTGGAAGTAGAGAGAAACAGATACTACAGCTGAATGTTACTGCTCTGGAAGTATAAAGAAACAGATACTACAGCTGAATGTTACTGCCCTGGAAGTAGAGAGAAACAGAAAAAATGTTACTGCCCTGGAAGTAGAGAGAAACAGATACTACAGCTGAATGTTACTGCCCTGGAAGTAGAGAGAAACAGATACTACAGCTAAATGTTACTGCCCTGGAAGTAGAGAGAAACAGATACTACAGCTGAATGTTACTGCCCTGGAAGTAGAGAGAAACAGATACTACACTTGAATGTTACTGCTCTGGAAGTAGAGAGAAACAGATACTACAGCTAAATGTTACTGCCCTGGAAGTAGAGAGAAACAGATACTACAGTTGAATGTTACTGCCCTGGAAGTAGAGAGAAACAGATACTACAGTTGAATGTTACTGCCCTGGAAGTAGAGAGAAACAGATACTACAGTTGAATGTTACTGCCCTGGAAGTAAAGAGAAACAGATACTACAGCTGAATGTTACTGCCCTGGAAGTAGAGAGAAACAGATACTACAGTTGAATGTTACTGCCCTGGAAGTAGAGAGAAACAGATACTACAGTTGAATGTTACTGCCCTGCAAGTAGAGAGAAACAGATACTACAGCTGAATGTTACTGCCCTGGAAGTAGAGAGAAACAGATACTACAGCTGAATGTTACTGCCCTGGAAGTAGAGAGAAACAGATACTACAGCTGAATGTTACTGCCCTGGAAGTAGAGAGAAACCCTCAGTACTGACATCACACAGAGGTATAGGAGAAATATAAACACTAGCTAAATGAAAGTGCTTTAAAGCATTAGGTGTTGATGTCTTTCTCAAGCAAATGAGAGAATGTAGCCACAGTAAATCAAATGGAATGAAAAACGTACCAGGTCATTAAAGAAGGATCTTGATGGAGGATGTATTACATTGAGACTTGTTTTTTATTTAACTAGGCAAGATCAGTTAAGAACAAATTCTTATTTACAATGACGACCTAGGAACAACAGATTTTTACCTGGTCATGTCGGGGATTCGATCTAGTAACCTTTCAGGTTACTGGCTCAACGCTCTCACCACTAGGCTACCTGTGAAATGACACTCACACGTTGGTGTATGAAAAGGTATGTTAACCATACCAAGTAAAAACCAAGAGATTCAGGAACGAAATCCAAACAAATAGACATCATTATTCTTCTGATAAGATCTGATTGCAACTGCTTCCATTTTTGTCATAAACATAAGTAATATTCAAAAGAGGGAAACATTTATCATACTGTTGTTTCCACCAAATGTGTGTGGGAACCCCTCCATTAACCTCATCAACACATCATTCACTCTGACTCCTCTCCAGTCCTCTGGTGGAGCTCTGCTCTCCAACGACTCTCAGTCTGTGATATACAACAGGTTACATAATGGATTTACAGTGTTCTGAAGCCTGCTACGCTATGCTGCGAGAGCATAGAAAGAAAACATCACCATGCCAGAAGTTTCCCTGTCTGTTTCCAGGAGTTTAACCACTCTGTGTGGGCATACCATTATCTTCTGTGTTCCCTAGTCCCACAGTAAAACAGCTGCGGTATGTTGAAGCCTGATGAGGGACGGGAACTCTGTACTGTGGTGTCTTGAAGCCTGATGAGGGATGGGAACTCTGTACTGTAGTGTCTTGAAGCCTTATGAGGGATGGGAACTCTGTACTGTGGTGTCTTGAAGCCTGCTGATGAGGGACGGGAACTCTGTACTATGGTGTCTTGAAACCTGCTGATGAGGGATGGGAACTCTGTACTGTGGTGTCTTGAAGCCTGCTGATGAGGGATGGGAACTCTGTACTGTGGTGTCTTGAAGCCTGCTGATGAGGGACGGGAACTCTGTACTGTGGTGTCTTGAAGCCTGATGAGAACTCTGTACCATTGTGTCTTGAGGCCTGCTGAGGGGGTAGGAGAACTCTGTACCATTGTGTCTTGAGGCCTGCTGAGGGGGGGAGGATAACTCTGTACCGTTGTGTCTTGAGGCCTGCTGAGGGAGGGGAGGATAACTCTGTACCGTTGTGTCTTGAGGCCTGCTGAGGGGGGAGGATAACTCTGTACCATTGTGTCTTGAGGCCTGCTGAGGGAGGGGAACTCTGTACTGTTGTGTCTTGAGGCCTGCTGAGGGGGGAAGATAACTCTGTACCATTGTGTCTTGAGAACTGATGAGGGGGGAGGATAACTCTGTACTGTGGTGTCTTGAAGCCTGCTGAGGGACAAGAACCCTGAACAGCGGTGTCTTGAAGCCTGCTGAGGGGGGAACGAGAACTCTGTACTGTGGTGTCTTGAAACTTCCTGAGGGAGGCTGAACAATTTAGTTATTTGTTGTCTTGAAGCCTGCTTAGGGAGGACAACTATGAACTGCAGTGTATTAAGGCCTGCTGAGGCAGCGAGATTAACTCTGTACTGTGGTGTCCTGAAACCTGCTGAGGAGGAGAACTATTTGTTTTGAAGCCTTCTGAGGGAGTGAGGAGAACTGTACTGTGGTGTCTTCAAGTTTGCTGAGGGAGTTAAAACGTATCTATACTCTCTTGAACCCTGCTGAGGGGGGAAGGCGATCTATGTACTGAGGTGTCTTGAAGCCTTCTGATGGAGGGAAACTCCCAGGGGAGAGTGAGGGCAGTTGATTATGCGGAAACTGATAATTTTCTGGTGGTTTCCAGAGAGATGCAGGATGACAGGGACAGTTCTCTCCCAGGGCGAGGAGCTCTCCATTGAGAGCATTGGCATCGAGGGGTGAATTGAGTGGAAGAGTGTCCAGGCCCAACTGGGTAACGACACCACGGTCCAGGAAACTCTTCGGCGCCCGAGTCGATGAGAGCAGGCAGAGGAAAGGCCTGGCTCTGCCACAAGGGGGCGCTGTCAAGTAGGGGTGTGGGGGAGACGAGCAGGTGATTTGGCTCAACAGTATGTCCCGCACTACTGCCAAGCCACCTCTTTTGCTGGATGCAGGGAACAAGTGGAGACAAAGTGACCAACCTTGCCACCGTATAGTCAGCTCCTAGTGCTAATTTGCCATGCAATAATCTGATGACAGTGCCCTGTTTACAAAAGCATACAAACATTTTCCAACCAAGTAGAAGTCACGAAAGTCCGAAATAGCGATAAAATGAATCACTTACCTTTGAAGACTTTCATCTGATTGCAGTCACAAGAGTCCCAGCTACACAATAAATGGTTGTTTTATTCGATAAAGTCCCTCTTTATATCCCAAAAACTCTGTTTTGTTGGAGCGTTTTGTTCAATACACTGGCTCAAAAGAGGTCAAAACATGCAGATGAATACATCCTAATAGTACCGGCAAAGTTCGTAGAAACATGTCAATCGATGTTTATTTTTTTATTTTATTTTATTTTACCTTTATTTAACCAGGCAAGTCAGTTAAGAACAAATTCTTATTTTCAATGACGGCCTGGGAACAGTGGGTTAACTGCCTGTTCAGGGGCAGAACGACAGATTTGTACCTTGTCAGCTCGGGGGTTTGAACTCACAACCTTCCGGTTACTAGTCCAACGCTCTAACCACTAGGCTACCCTGCCTCAGGTTGTCTACTGTCTAAATAATCTATAATATTTCAACCGGACCATAGCGTATTCAATAAAAAGGAAAAACAACAAAGGAAACGCACTCAGTCACACGTGCAAACCAGCACTGCATGATTCTACAGTCCATTTACTGAGACCTTTCTTTCTTCTTAATTTTTCAGGAAACAAGCCTGAAACAATGTCTAAAGACTGTTGACATCTAGTGGAAGCCATAGGAACTGTAATCTGGGTCCTAACCATTTAGGTACTCTATAGGCATTCAATTGAAAATTACTCACATCAAAAAATTCCACTTCCTGGATGGATTTTCCTTGGGTTTTCGCCTGCAATATCAATTCTGTTAAACTCACGTACATTATTTTAACAGTTTTAGAAACGTTGGAGTGTTTTCTATTCAAATCTATGCATATCCTAGCTTCTGGGCCTGAGTAACAGGCAGTTTACTTTGGGCATGCTTCTCATCCAGACGTCCTAGCTTCTAAATACTGCCCCCAAGCCATAAGAAGCTAGGACATCCGGGTTGGCAGAGTGTGCTAAAGCAGTGAGTAAAACAAACTTAGGGAGGCTTCTAATGTTAACTTTCATGAAACCAAGGCTTTTACAGTTACAGAAATCAACAAATGAGAGCACCTGGGGAATGGGAGTGGAGCTAGGTGCTGCAGGGCCTGGATTAACCTCTACATCACCAGAGGAACAGAGGAGGAGTAGGATAAGGGTACGGCTAAAGGCTATAAGGACTGGCCGTCTAGTACAGGTTTCTGGGCGTGGAAGGATAAATTCAAGGCATAAGGTACAGACAAGGGTATGGTAGGATGTGAATACAGTGGAGGTAAACCTAGGCATTGCGTGACAATGAGAGAGATATTGTCTCTAGAGACATCATTTAGACCAGGTGAGGTCACCGCATGTGTGGGAGGTGAAACAAAAGGGCTAGCTAAGACATAATGAGCAGGGCTGGAGTCTCTACAGTGAAATAAGACAATTAAACTAACCAAAACAGCAACGGACAAGACATATTGATATTAGGGTGAGGCATGCGTAGCCGGGTGATCATAGGGACCATTGGGAGGCTAGGCAAGCTTGAGACACGGCGATTCAGACAGCTAGCGGGCCGGGGATGGCAGGCTAGCAGAAGGGCCTTAGGGGGATGTCGCAATGGAAGAAAGCCTGTAAGTAAAGGGGTTCAGGACAATTGCCAAAATAGGTATTGTAGCCCAAAAAATTGGCTGATGGACCTCTTCGGCAAGCAGTCCAATATGCTCTAGACAGCTAGTGGGCCACGGCTAGCAGGCTAGCGGATGGGCCTTCAGGGGACGACGCGACGGAGGAACCTGTTGACACCCCTCGGGCGGATTATGTCGATACAATAGTCGTGGTGGAATCGGTGGGGCTCCATGTCGGCAGTAAAAGGGGTCCAGGCCAGTTGGAAAAATATGTACTCTATTCTTAAGAGGCTGATGGACCTCTTCAGCTAGCCGGGGGCTGGACCTAGCACAAGGCTAGTTCCAGGCTCACTGGTGCTTGCTTCGGGAGAGAGACGTTAGCCAGGGGGTAGCCACTCGGATAGCAGCTAGCTAGCTGCGATGATCCAGGTGAAAAGTTTCAGAGTTTGCAGTAGGAAACAGGAGCTGGAGAAAGAGCAGTCCGGTATGCTCTGGGTTGAATCACCCTGTGCAGACTGGCAGGAGTTGACCAGGCTTAGGATAGCTGATGACCGCAAGCCGTGGCTAACTGACTATTAGCTAGTAGCTAGTTAGCTGGCTAGCTTCTGTTGGGGGTTCCGGTTATAAAGTAAAGAAAATAGTAGATACATACCACATTGGGTGAGAAGGGTTGCAGGAGAGTATGTTGGAACTGAGGTTAAAATAAAATAAAAATATATGCAATATATACAAAGGAAAAAAAAAGAAAAAAAAAGTATCAGATGAATGTGGAGCTATATACAGGAAGTACCAGATTAATGTGGTGCTATATACAGGAAGTCCCAGATGAATGTGGAGCTATATACAGGAAGTCCCAGATCAATGCGGAGCTATATACCGGAAGTACCAGATCAATGCGGAGCTATATACAGGAAGTACCAGATGAATGCGGAGCTATATACAGGAAGTACCAGATCAATGCGGAGCTATATACAGGAAGTACCAGATGAATGCGGAGCTATATACAGGAAGTACCAGATGAATGCGGAGCTATATACAGGAAGTACCAGATGAATGCGGAGCTATATACAGGAAGTACCAGATGAATGCGGAGCTATATACAGGAAGTACCAGATGAATGCGGAGCTATATACAGGAAGTACCAGATGAATGCGGAGCTATATACAGGAAGTACCAGATGAATGCGGAGCTATATACAGGAAGTACCAGATGAATGCGGAGCTATATACAGGAAGTACCAGATGAATGCGGAGCTATATACAGGAAGTACCAGATCAATGCGGAGCTATATACAGGAAGTACCAGATCAATGCGGAGCTATATACAGGAAGTACCAGCTCAATGTGGAGCTATATACAGGAAGTACCAGATGAATGTGGAGCTATATACAGGAAGTAACAGATTAATGTGGAGCTATATACAGGAAGTACCAGATGAATGTGGTGCTATATACAGGACGTACCAGATGAATGTGGAGCTATATACAGGAAGTACCAGATCAATGTGGAGCTATATACAGGAAGTACCAGATGAATGTGGAGCTATAAACAGGAAGTACCAGATCCCCTCGCATGGTCCCCGCAGCCGGACAACTTTCTCACGGTTTCTGGAGGGAAATGCTGTAGGAATGCTCAACCGGTGTCGCTCATTCAGCCGACAGAAACATTCAACCGGTTTTCCCCATTAAGCTGCGAGTCGCAGTCAGAGGCCGAGCCTTCTCTGGTCTCTACTCCTCCCGTTACGGGGTCTGAGACGCCGAAGCCTCCCACCATTAGCTCTGATAAATTGAAAACCCTAGTCATTGGCAAATCCATTACCCGCAGTATTAGACTTAAAACGAATCATCCAGCGATCATACTCTGTTTACCAGGGGGCAGGGCTACCGACGTTAAGGCTAATCTGAAGATGGTGCTGGCTAAAGCTAAAACTGGCGAGTGTAGAGAGCATGGAGATATTGTTATCCACGTCGGCACCAACGATGTTAGGATGAAACAGTCAGAGATCACCAAGCGCAACATAGCTTCAGCGTGTAAATCAGCTAGAAAAATGTGTCGGCATTGAGTAATTGTCTTTGGCCCCCTCCCAGTTAGGGGGAGTGATGAGCTCTACAGCAGAGTCTCACAACTCAATCGCTGGTTGAAAACTGTTTTCTGCCCCTCCCAAAAGATAGAATTTGTAGATAATTGGCCCTCTTTCTGGGACTCACCCACAAACAGGACCAAGCCTGGCCTGCTGAGGAGTGACGGACTCCATCCTAGCTGGAGGGGTGCTCTCATCTTATCTACCAACATAGACAGGGCTCTAACTCCTCTAGCTCCACAATGAAATAGGGTGCAGGTCAGGCAGCAGCAGGCTGTTAGCCAGCCTGCCAGCTTAGTGGAGTCTGCCACCAGCACAGTCAGTGTAGTCAGCTCAGCTATCCCCATTGAGACCGTGTCTGTGCCTCGACCTAGGTTGGGCAAAACTAAACATGGCGGTGTTCGCCTTAGAAATCTCACTAGGATAAAGACCTCCTCCATTCCTGTCATTATTGAAAGAGATCATGATACCTCACATCTCAAAATAGGGCTACTTAATGTTAGATCCCTTACTTCAAAGGCAATTATAGTCAATGAACTAATCGCTGATCATAATCTTGATGTGATTGGCCTGACTGAAACATGGCTTAAGCCTGATGAATTTACTGTGTTGAATGAGGCCTCACCTCCTGGCTACACTAGTGACCATATCCCCCGTGCATCCCGCAAAGGCAGAGGTGTTGCTAACATTTACGATAGCAAATTTCAATTTACAAAAAAAAAATGACGTTTTCGTCTTTTGAGTTTCTAGACATGAAATCTATGCAGCCTCCTCAGTCACTTTTTATAGCTACTGTTTACAGGCCTCCTGGGCCATATACAGCGTTCCTCATTGAGTTCCCTGAATTACTATCGGACCTTGTAGTCATAGCAGATAATATTCTAATCTTTGATGATTTTAATATTCACATGGAAAAGTCCACAGACCCACTCCAAAAGGCTTTCGGAGCCATCATCGACTCAGTGCGTTTTGTCCAACATGTCTCTGGACCTACTCACTGTCACAGTCATACTCTGGACCTAGTTTTGTCCCATGGAATAAATGTTGTGGATCTTAATGTTTTTCCTCATAATCCTGGACTATCGGACCACCATTTTATTACGTTTGCAATTGCAACAAAAAATCTGCTCAGACCCCAACCAAGGAACATCAAAAGTCGTGCTATAAATTCTCAGACAACACAAAGATTCCTTGATGCCCTTCCAGACTCCTTCTGCCTACCCAAGGACGCCAGAGGACAAAAATCAGTTAACCACCTAACTGAGGAACTTAATTTAACCTTGTGCAATACCCTAGATGCAGTTGCACCCCTAAAAACTAAAAACATTTCTCATAAGAAACTGGTATACAGAAAATACCCGAGCTCTGAAGCAAGCTTCCAGAAAATTGGAACGTAAATGGCGCCACACCAAACTGGAAGTCTTCCTACTAGCTTGGAAAGACAGTACCGTGCAGTATCGAAGAGCCCTCACTGCTGCTCGATCATCCTATTTTTCCAACTTAATTGAGGAAAATAAGAACAATCCGAAATTCCTTTTTGTTACTGTCTGCAAAGCTAACTAAAAAGCAACATTCCCCAAGAGAGGATGGCTTTCACTTCAACAGTAATAAATTCATGAACTTCTTTGAGGAAAAGATCATGATTATTAGAAAGCAAATTACGGACTCCTCTTTAAATCTGCGTGTTTCTCCAAAGCTCAGTTGTCCTGAGTCTGCACAACTCTGCCAGGACCTAGGATCAAGGGAAATACTCAAGTGTTTTAGTACTATATCTCTTGACACAATGATGAAAATAATCATGGCCTCTAAACCTTCAAGCTGCATACTGGACCCTATTCCAACTAAACTACTGAAAGAGCTGCCCCTCCTATGTAGAACATAATAGACAGCTCTATATCCACCGGATGTGTTCCAGACTCACTAAAAGTGGCAGTAATAAAGCCTCTCTTGAAAAAGCCAAACCTTGACCCAGAACATATAAAAAACTATCGGACTATATCGAATCTTCCATTCCTCTCAAACATTTTTGAAAAGGCTGTTGCGCAGCCTCACTGCCTTCCTGAAGACAAACAATGTATACGAAATGCTTCAGTCTGGTTTTAGACCCCATCATAGCACTGAGACTGCACTTGTGAAGGTGGTAAATGACCTTTTAATGGCATCATACCGAGGCTCTGCATCTGTCCTCGTCCTCCTAAACCTTAGTGCTGCTTTTGACACCATCAATCACCACATTATTTTGGAAAGATTGGAAACCCAAATTGGTCTACATAGACAAGTTCTGGCCTGGTTTAGATCTTATCTGTCGGAAAGATATCAGTTTGTCTCTGTGAATGGTTTGTCCTCTGACAAATCAACTGTATATTTCGGTGTTCCTCAAGGTTCCGTTTTAGGACCACTATTGTTTTCACTCTATATTTTACCTCTTGGGGATGTAATTCGAAAACATAATGTTAACTTTCACTGCTATGCGGATGACACACAGCTGTACATTTCAATGAAACATGGTGAAGCTCCAAAATTGCCCTCGCTAAAAATATGTGTTTCAGACATAAGGAAGTGGATGGCTGCAAGCTTTCTACTTTTAAACTCGGACAAAACAGAGATGCTTGTTCTAGGTCCCAAGAAACAAAGAGATCTTCTGTTGAATCTGACAATTAATATTTTTTTTTTTTTTTTTTGGGTCCCTTTTTCGTGGCGTCCAATTGTTTTAGTAGCTACTATCTTGTCTCATCGCTACAACTCCCATACGGGCTCGGTTGAGACGAAGGTTGAAAGTCATGCGTCCTCCGATACACAAGCCAACCAAGCCGCACTGCTTCTTTACACAGCGCGCATCCAACCCGGAAGCCAGCCGCACCAATGTGTTGGAGGAAACACCGTGCACATGGCAACCTTGGTTAGCGCGCACTGCGCCCGGCCCGCCACAGAAGTCGCTGGTGCGCGATGAGACAAAGACATCCCTACCTGCCAAACCCTCCCTAACCCAGACGACGCTAGGCCAATTGTGCGTCGCCCCACAGACCTCCCGGTCGCGGCCGGTTAAGACAGAGCCTGGGCCCAGAGTCTCTGATGGCACAGCTGGCGCTGCAGTACCCTTAACCACTGCGCCACCCGGGAGGCCCCTGACAATTAATCTTAATGGTTACAGTCGTGGTACAGTCGTCTCAAGTAAAACTGTGAAGGACCTCGGCGTTACTCTGGACCCTGATCTCTCTTTTGAAGAACATATCAAGACTGTTTCAAGGACAGCTTTTTTCCCATCTACATAATATTGCAAAAATCTGAAACTTTCTGTCCAAAAATGATGCAGAAAAATGTATCCATGCTTTTGTCACGTCTAGGTTAGACTACTGCAATGCTCTACCTTCCGGCTACCCGGATAAAGCACTAAATAAACTTCAGTTAGTGCTAAATACGGCTGCTAGAATCCTGACTAGAACCCAAAAAATTGATCATATTACTCCAGTGCTAGCCTCCCTACATTGGCTTCCTGTCAAGGCAAGGGCTGATTTAAAGGTTTTACTGCTAACCTACAAAGCATTACATGGGCTTGCTCCTACCTATCTTTACGGTTTAGTTCTGCCGTACATACCTACACATACACTACGGTCACAAGACGCAGGGCTCCTAATTATCCCTAGAATTTCTAAGCAAACAGCTGGAGGCAGGGCTTTCTCCTATAGAGCTCCATTTTTATGGAATGGTCTGCCTCCCCATATGAGAGACGCAAACTCGGTCTCAACCTTTGAGTCTTTACTGAAGACTCATCTCTTCAGTGGGTCATATGATTGAGTGTAGTCTGGCCCAGGAGTGGGAGGGTGAACGGAAAGGCTCTGGAGCAACGAACCGCCCTTGCTGTCTCTGCCTGGCCGGTTCCCCTCTTTCCACTGGGATTCTCTACAGCCTACCCTATTACAGGGGCTGAGTCACTGGCTTACTGGTGTTCTTTCATGCCGTCCCTAGGAGGGGTGCGTCACTTGAGTGGGTTGAGTCACTGATGTGATCTTCCTGTCTGGGTTGGCGCCCCCCCTTGGGTTGTGCCGTGGCGGAGATCTTTGTGGGCTATACTCGGCCTTGTCTCAGGATGGTAAGTTGGTGGTTGAAGATCAAATCAAATCAAATTTTATTTGTCACATACACATGGTTAGCAGATGTTAATGCGAGTGTAGCGAAATGCTTGTGCTTCTAGTTCCGACAATGCAGTAATAACCAACAATTAATCTAACTAACAATTCCAAAACTACTGTCTTGTACACAGTGTAAGGGGATAAAGAATATGTACATAAGGATATATGAATGAGTGATGGTACAGAGCAGCATAGGCAAGATACAGTAGATGGTATCGAGTACAGTATATACATATGAGATGAGTATGAAAACAAAGTGGCATAGTTAAAGTGGCTAGTGATACATGTATTACATAAGGATACAGTCGATGATATAGAGTACAGTATATACGTATGCATATGAGATGAATAATGTAGGGTAAGTAACATTATATAAGGTAGCATTGTTTAAAGTGGCTAGTGATATATTTACATAATTTCCCATGAATTCCCATTATTAAAGTGGCTGGAGTTGAGTCAGTGTGTTGGCAGCAGCCACTCAATGTTAGTGGTGGCTGTTTAACAGTCTGATGGCCTTGAGATAGAAGCTGTTTTTCAGTCTCTCGGTCCCAGCTTTGATGCACCTGTACTGACCTCGCCTTCTGGATGATAGCGGGGTGAACAGGCAGTGGCTCGGGTGGTTGATGTCCTTGATGATCTTTATGGCCTTTCTGTAACATCGGGTGGTGTAGGTGTCCTGGAGGGCAGGTAGTTTGCCCCCGGTGATGCGTTGTGCAGACCTCACTACCCTCTGGAGAGCCTTACGGTTGAGGGCGGTGCAGTTGCCATACCAGGCGGTGATACAGCCCGCCAGGATGCTCTCGATTGTGCATCTGTAGAAGTTTGTGAGTGCTTTTGGTGACAAGCCGAATTTCTTCAGCCTCCTGAGGTTGAAGAGGCGCTGCTGCGCCTTCTTCACGATGCTGTCTGTGTGAGTGGACCAATTCAGTTTGTCTGTGATGTGTATGCCGAGGAACTTAAAACTTGCTACCCTCTCCACTACTGTTCCATCGATGTGGATAGGGGGGTGTTCCCTCTGCTGTTTCCTGAAGTCCACAATCATCTCCTTAGTTTTGTTGACGTTGAGTGTGAGGTTATTTTCCTGACACCACACTCCGAGGGCCCTCACCTCCTCCCTGTAAGCCATCTCGTCGTTGTTGGTAATCAAGCCTACCACTGTTGTGTCGTCCGCAAACTTGATGATTGAGTTGGAGGCGTGCGTGGCCTCGCAGTCGTGGGTGAACAGGGAGTACAGGAGAGGGCTCAGAACGCACCCTTGTGGGGCCCCAGTGTTGAGGATCAGCGGGGAGGAGATGTTGTTGCCTACCCTCACCACCTGGGGGCGGCACGTCAGGAAGTCCAGTACCCAGTTGCACAGGGCGGGGTCGAGACCCAGGGTCTCGAGCTTGATGACGAGCTTGGAGGGTACTATGGTGTTGAATGCCGAGCTGTAGTCAATGAACAGCATTCTCACATAGGTATTCCTCTTGTCCAGATGGGTTAGGGCAGTGTGGTTGAGATTGCATCGTCTGTGGACCTATTTGGGCGGTAAGCAAATTGGAGTGGGTCTAGGGTGTCAGGTAGGGTGGAGGTGATATGGTCCTTGACTAGTCTCTCAAAGCACTTCATGATGACGGAAGTGAGTGCTACGGGGCGGTAGTCGTTTAGCTCAGTTACCTTAGCTTTCTTGGGAACAGGAACAATGGTGGCCCTCTTGAAGCATGTGGAAACAGCAGACTGGTATAGGGATTGATTGAATATGTCCGTAAACACACCGGCCAGCTGGTCTGCGCATGCTCTGAGGGCGCGGCTGGGGATGCCGTCTGGGCCTGCAGCCTTGCGAGGGTTAACACGTTTAAATGTCTTACTCACCTCGGCTGCAGTGAAGGAGAGACCGCATGTTTTCGTTGCAGGCCCTGTCAGTGGCACTGTATTGTCCTCAAAGCGTGCAAAAAAGTTATTTAGTCTGCCTGGGAGCAAGACATCCTGGTCCGTGACTGGGCTGGATTTCTTCCTGTAGTCCGTGATTGACTGTAGACCCTGCCACATGCCTCTTGTGTCTGTGCCGTTGAATTGAGATTCTACTTTGTCTCTGTACTGACGCTTAGCTTGTTTGATAGCCTTGCGGAGGGAATAGCTGCACTGTTTGTATGTTACCAGACACCTTGCCCTGATTAAAAGCAGTGGTTCGCGCTTTCAGTTTCACGCGAATGCTGCCATCAATCCACGGTTTCTGGTTAGGGAATGTTTTAATCGTTGCTATGGGAACGACATCTTCAACGCACGTTCTAATGAACTCGCACACCGAATCAGCGTATTTGTCAATATTGTTATCTGATGCAATACGAAACATGTCCCAGTCCACGTGATGGAAGCAGTCTTGGAGTGTGGAGTCAGCTTGGTCGGACCAGCGTTGGACAGACCTCAGCGTGGGAGACTCTTGTTTTAGTTTCCGTCTGTAGGCAGGGATCAACAAAATGGAGTCGTGGTCAGCTTTTCCGAAAGGGGGGCGGGGCAGGGCCTTTTATGCGTCGCGGAAGTTAGAGTAACAATGATCCAAGGTCTTTCCACCCCTGGTTGCGCAATCGATATGCTGATAAAATTTAGGGAGTCTTGTTTTCAGATTAGCCTTGTTAAAATCCCCAGCTACAATGAATGCAGCCTCCGGATAAATGGTTTCCAGTTTGCAAAGAGTTAAATAAAGTTTGTTCAGAGCCATCGATGTGTCTGCTTGGGGGGGGGGGGGTATATACGGCTGTGATTATAATCGAAGATAATTCTCTTGGTAGATAATGCGGTCTACATTTGATTGTGAGGAATTCTAAATCAGGTGAACAGAAGGATTTGAGTTCCTGTATGTTTCTTTCATCACACCATGTCACGTTAGCCATAAGGCATACGCCCCCGCCCCTCTTCTTACCAGAAAGATGTTTGTTTCTGTCAGCGCGATGCGTGGAGAAACCCGTTGGCTGCACCGCCTCGGATAGCGTCTCTCCAGTGAGCCACGTTTCCGTGAATCAAAGAACGTTACAGTCTCTGATGTCCCTCTGGAATGCTACCCTTGCTCGGATTTCATAAACCTTATTGTCAAGAGACTGGACATTGGCAAGAAGAATGCTAGGGAGTGGTGCACGGTGTGCCCGTCTCCGGAGTCTGACCAGAAGACCGCCTCGTTTCCCTCTTTTTCGGAGTCGTTTTTTTGGGTCGCTGCATGGGATCCACTCCGTTGTCCTGTTTGTAAGGCAGAACACAGGATCCGCATCGCGAAAAACATATTCTTGGTCGTACTGATGGTGAGTTGACGCTGATCTTATATTCAGTAGTTCTTCTCGACTGTATGTAATGAAACCTAAGATGACCTGGGGTACTAATGTAAGAAATAACACGTAAAAAAACGAAAAACTGCATAGTTTCCTAGGAACGCGAAGCGAGGCGGCCATCTCTGTCGGCGCCGGAAGTATGTGTTATCCCTCTAGTGGTGTGGGGGCTGTGCTTTGGCAAAGTGGGTGGGTTTATATCCTTCGTGTTTGGCCCTGTCCGGGGGTATCATCGGATGGGGCCACAGTGTCTCCTGACCCCTCCTGTCTCAGCCTCCAGTATTTATGCTGCAGTAGTTTGTGTCGGGGGGCTGGTGTCAGTTTGTTATATCTGGAGTACTTCTACTGTCCTATCCGGTGTCCTGTGTGAATTTAAATATGCTCTCTCTAATTCTCTCTTTCTTTCTTTCGGAGGAGGACCTGAGCCCTAGGACCATGCCTCAGGACTACCTGACATGATGACTCCTTGCTTTCCCCAGTCCACCTGGCCGTGCTGCTGCTCCAGTTTCAACTGTTCTGCCTGTGATTCTTATTATTTGACCATGCTGGTCATTTATGAACATTTGAACATCTTGGCCATGTTCTGTTATAATCTCCACCCGGCACAGCTAGAAGAGGACTGGCCACCCCACATAGCCTGGGGGGGTAGTGTACTGTCGCCTGGTTAATGCAATCAGTTACATGACAGCTGCTGCCTGCAGTCACAAACCCACCGGCCTCTGTTTAGGAACTGTCCTAGATACCATGTTCTGTATGTAATTCAATAGGAACTGTCCTAGATACTATGTTCTATATGTAATTCTATAGGAAATGCCCTAGATACTATATTCAATATATACTTCTATAGGAACTGTCCTAGATACTATGTTGTATATGTAATTCAATAGGAACTGTCCTAGATACTATGTTCTATATGTAATTCGATAGAAACTGTCCTTGATACTATGTTCAATATATACTTCTCTAGGAACTGTCCTAGATTGGAATTGTATTCATGGTTGAGAAGATGCTGATATAAGGCTGCAACTCATTATCTTCTGTGATGCCAGGTGATGGTGTTGGAGTTGTCTTGCTGGCCATGATGTTGTCCTCAGTCTCTCTGTGGTCTGTGATGCCAGGTGATGGTGTTGGAGTTGTCTTGTTGGCCATGATGTCGTGTTCAGGCTCTCTGTGGTCTGTGATGCCAGGTGATGGTGTTGGAGTTGTCTTGCTGGCCATGATGTCTTCCTAGGTCTCTCTGTGGTCTGTGATGCCAGGTGATGGTGTTGGAGTTGTCTTGCTGGCCAAGATGTCGTCCTCAGTCTCTCTGTGGTCTGTGATGCCAGGTGAATGGTGTTGGAGTTGTCTTGCTGGCCATGATGTCTTCCTCAGTCTCTCTGTGGTCTGTGATGCCAGGTGATGGAGTTATCATGCTGGCCATGATGTCGTCCTCAGTCTCTCTGTGGTCTGTGATGCCATATGATGTTGTTGGAGTTGTCTTGCTGGCCATGATGTCTTCCTCAGTTTCTCTGTGGTCTGTGATGCCAGGTCATGGTGTTGGAGTTGTCTTGCTGGGCATGATGTCTTCCTCAGTCTCTCTGTGGTCTGTGATGCCAGGTGATGGTGTTGGAGTTGTCTTGCTAGCCATGTCATCCTCAGTCTCTCTGTGGTCTGTGATGCCAGGTGATGGAGTTGTCTTGCTGGCCATGATGTCTTCCTCAGTCTCTCTGTGGTCTGTGATGCTAGGTAATGGTGTTGGAGTTGTCTTGCTGGCCATGATGTCGTCCTCAGTCTCTCTGTGGTCTGTGATGCCAGGTAATGGTGTTGGAATTGTCTTGCTGGCCATGATGTCATCCTCAGTCTCTCTGTGGTCTGTGATGCCAGGTGATGGTGTTGGAGATGTCTTGCTTGCCATTATGTCGTCCTCA
Source organism: Oncorhynchus mykiss (assembly GCF_057628025.1). Lineage (NCBI taxonomy): Eukaryota > Metazoa > Chordata > Actinopteri > Salmoniformes > Salmonidae > Oncorhynchus > Oncorhynchus mykiss. The sequence continues at coordinate 950,070 of NC_143033.1, read as the reverse complement.
GTCTCTCTGTGGTCTGTGATGCTAGGTGATGATGTTGGAGTTCTCTTGCTGGCCATGATGTCTTCCTCAGTCTCTCTGTGGTCTGTTATGCCAGGTGATGGAGTTGTCTTGCTGGCCATGATGTCTTCCTCAGTCTCTCTGTAGTCTGTGATGCAAGGTGATGGTGTTGGAGTTGTCTTGCTGGCCATGATGTCTTCCTCAGTCTCTGTGTGGTCCGTGATGCCAGGTGATGGTGTTGGAGTTGTCTTGCTGGCCATGATGTCGTCCTCAGTCTCTCTGTGGTCTGTGATGCCAGGTGATGGTGTTGGAGTTGTCTTGCAGGCCATGATGTCTTCCTCAGTCTCTCTGTGGTCTGTGATGCCAGGTGATGGAGTTGTCTTGTTGGCCATGATGTCATCCTCGGTCTCTGTGGTCTCTGATGCCAGGTGATGGTGTTGGAGTTGTCTTGCTGGCCATGATGTCTTCCTCAGTCTCTCTGTGGTCTGTGATGCCAGGTGATGGAGTTGTCTTGCTGGCCATGATGTCTTCCTCAGTCTCTCTGTGGTCTGTGATGCCAGGTGTTGTAGTTGTCTTGCTGGCCATGATGTCTTCCTCAGTCTCTCTGTGGTCTGTGATGCCAGGTGATGGTGTTGGAGTTGTCTTATTGGCCATGATTATGTCCTCAGTCTCTCTAAGGTCTGTGATGCCAGGTGATGGAGTTGTCTTGCTGGCCATGATGTCTTCCTCAGTCTCTCTGTGGTCTGTGATGCTAGGTGATGGTGTTGGAGTTGTCTTGCTGGCCATGATGTCATCCTCAGTCTCTCTGTGGTCTGTGATGCTAGGTGATGGTGATGGAGTTGTCTTAATGGCCATGATGTCATCCTCAGTCTCTCTGTGGTCTGTGATGCCAGGCGATGGAGTTGTCTTGCTTGCCATGATGTCTTCCTCAGTCTCTCTGTGGTCTGTGATGCCAGGTAATGGGGTTGGAGTTGTCTTCCTGGCCATGATGTCATCCTAAGTCTCTCTGTGGTCTGTGATGCCAGGTGATGGTGTTGGAGTTGTCTTGCTGGCCATGATGTCTTCCTCAGTCTCTCTGTGGTCTGTGATGTTAGGTGATGGTGTTGGAGTTGTCTTGCTGCCCATGATGTCATCATCAGTCTCTCTGTCATCTGTGATGCCAGGTGATGGTGTTGGAGTTGACTTAATGGCCATGATGTCGTCCTCAGTCTTTCTGTGGTCTGTGATCCCAGGTGATGGTGTTGGAGTTGTCTTGCTGGCCATGATGTCTTCCTTGTCTCTATGTGGTCTGTGATGCTAGGTGATGGTGTTGGAGTTGTCTTGCTGGCCATGATGTCATCCTAAGTCTCTCTGTGGTCTGTGATCCCAGGTGATGGTGTTGGAGTTGTCTTGCTGGCCATGATGTCTTCCTTGTCTCTCTGTGGTCTGTGATGCTAGGTGATGGTGTTGGAGTTGTCTTGCTGGCCATGATGTCTTCCTCAGTCTCTCTGTGGTCTGTGATGCCAGGTGATGGTGTTGGTGTTGTCTTAATGGCCGTGATGTCGTGCTCAGTCTCTCTGTGGCCTGTGATGCCAGGTGATGGTGTTGGAGTTGTCTTGCTGGCCATGATGTCATCCTCAGTCTCTCTGTGGTCTGTGATGCCAGGTGATGGTGTTGGAGTTGTCTTGCTGGCCATGATGTCATCATCAGTCTCTCTGTCGTCTGTGATGCCAGGTGATGGAGTTGTCTTGCTGGCCATGATGTCTTCCTCAGTCTCTCTGTGGTCTGTGATGCTAGGTGATGGTGTTGGAGTTGTCTTAATGGCCATGATGTCGTCCTCAGTCTCTCTGTGGTCTGTGATGCCAGGAGATGGAGTTGGAGTTGTCTTGCTGGCCATGATGTCGTCCTCAGTCTCTCTGTGGTCTGTGATGCTAGGTGATGGTGTTGGAGTTGTCTTGCTGGCCATAATGTCGTCCTCAGTCTCTCTGTGGTCTGTGATGCCAGGTGATGGTGTTGGAGTTGTCTTGCTGGCCAGTCTGTACTTTGTAGTTCTCAACTAACATGTAGCAAGCAGTTCAGTGATGCCTCTACAGCTGTATTGGCGCAAAAAAAGGCAACCACACATCAGTCCACATTAGCAGTCCTCCTCACAACCTCACCACATCAGATCAGTAGTCATCCTCACCACATCAGTCCAGATCAGTAGTCCTCCTCACTACCTCACCACATCAGATCAGTAGTCATCCTCACCACATCAGTCCAGATCAGTAGTCCTCCTCACAACCTCACCACATCAGATCAGTAGTCATCCTCACCACATCTATCCAGATCAGTAGTCCGCCTCATTACCTCACCACATCAGATCAGTAGTCCTCCTCACTACCTCACCACATCAGATCAGTAGTCCTCCTCACTACCTCACCACATCAGATCAGTAGTCCTCCTCACTACCTCACCACATCCGTCCAGATTAGCAGTCCTCCTCACAACCTTACCACATCAGACCAGTAGTCATCCTCTCCACATCAGTCCAGATAAGTAGTCCTCCTCACAACCTCACAACATCCGATCAGTAGTCATCCTCCCCACATCATTCCAGATCAGTAGTCCTCCTCACTACCTCACCACATCCGTCCAGATTAGCAGTCTTCCTCAAAACCTTACCACATCAGATCAGTAGTCATCCTTAGCACATCAGTCCAGATCAGTAGTCCTCCTCACTACCTCACCACATCAGATCAGAAGTCATCCTCACAACCTCACCACATCAGATCAGTAGTCATCCTCACCACATCTGTCCAGATCAGTAGTCCGCCCCATTACCTCACCACATCAGATCAGTAGTCCTCCTCACTACCTTACCACATCAGATCAGTAGTCCTCTTCATTACCTCACCACATCAGATCAGTAGTCCTACTCACTACCTCACCACATCAGATCAGTAGTCCTCCTCATTACCTCACCACATCAGTCCAGATCAGTAGTCCTCCTCACTATCTCACCACATCTGTCCAGATTAGCAGTCCTCCTCACAACCTTACCACATCAGATCAGTAGTCATCCTCAGCACATCAGTCCAGATTAGTAGTCCTCCTCACAACCTCACCACATCAGATCAGTAGTCCTCCTCATTACCTCACCTCATCAGATCAGTAGTCCTCCTCACTACCTCACCACATCAGATCAGATCAGTAGTCCTCCTCACAACCTCACCGCATCAGATCAGTAGTCCCCCTCACTACCTCAGCACATTAGTCCAGATCAGTAGTCCTCCTCATTACCTCACCACATCAGTCCAGATCAGTAGTCCTCCTCACTAATTCACCACATCAGTCCAGACCACATCAGATCAGTAGTCCTCCTCACTACCTCACAACATCAGTAGTCCTCCTCACTACCTCACCACATCAGATCAGATCAGTGTCCTCCTCAACACCTCACCACATCAGATCAGTAGTCCTCCTCACTACCTCACCACATCAGATAGGATCAGTAGTCCTCCTCACTACCTCATTACATCAGATCACTAGTCCTCCTCATTACCTCACCACATCAGATAGGATCAGTAGTCCTCCTCACTACCTCACCACATCAGTCCAGATCAGTAGTCCTCCTCACTACTTCACCACATCAGATCAGTAGTCCTCCTCATTACCTCACCACATCAGATCAGATCAGTTGTCCTCCTCACTACCTCACCACATCAGATCAGTAGTCCTCCTCACTACCTCACCACATCAGTCCAGATCAGTAGTCCTCCTCACTACCTCACCACATCAGATTAGTAGTCCTCCTCACTACCTCACCACATCAGTCCAGATTAGTAGTCCTCACTACCTCACCACATCAGATTAGTAGTCCTCCTCACTACCTCACCACATCAGTCCAGATCAGTAGTCCTAGCCCAGTTCCCAGACCTGTTTGTCCTTTAGCCCAGTTCCCAGACCTGTTTATATAACATCTGATTACATAATCTCTAGTTATTCCAGTGGAACCAGACCATTTTCCCTGAACAGTAAAAAAAATGAGTTTCACATCTTAGACTCCTCGATGAACTGTGGAGTTATTCTGCCATATGAATACATATTCTACCAGGAGACTAAAAGGCTTTTCCCATGAGACAATCTTTAATGACTGATGGTTTATTATAATCAATATATTTATCTGGAGTGTTAAAATGGTTCTAGAGCACTGGCTGCTCTCTGTGAAATTGAACATGAATCTCTTTATGCCAACTCCTGCTTAACCATACTGTAGGGACTGGAGGTAAAAGCCATAGACTCCCAGCTCCTTCTCTCTCCCTCTCTCTCCCCCCTCTCTCTCCCTCTCTCTCCCCCAGCTCTCCCTCTCTCTCCCCCACCTTTCCCTCTCTCTCCCCCCAGCTCTCCATCGCTCTGCAACACCTCTCCCTCTCTCTCCCCCAGAATCTCCCTCTCTCTCTCCCCCAGCTCTCCCTCTCTCTCCCCCACCTCTCCCTCTCTCTCCCCCCAGAATCTCCCTCTCTCTCCCCCCAGAATCTCCCTCTTTCTCCCCCCACCTCTCCCTCTTTCTCCCCACACCTCTCCCTCTTTCTCCCCACACCTCTCCCTCTCTCTCCCCCCAGCTCTCCATCGCTCTGCCACACCTCTCCCTCTCTCTCCCCCCAGAATCTCCCTCTCTCCCCCCAGCTCTCCCTCTCTCCCCCCACCTCTCCCTCGCTCTCCCCCCACCACTCCCTCTCTCTTCCCCCACCTCTCCCTCTCTCTTCCCCCACCTCTCCCTCTCTCTTCCCCCACCTCTCCCTCTCTCTTCCCCCACCTCTCCCTCTCTCTCACCCCCAGCTCTCCCTCTCTCTCACCCCCCAGCTCTCCCTCTCTCTCCCCCCAGAATCTCCCTCTCTCTCCCCCCAGAATCTCCCTCTCTCTCCCCCCACCTCTCCCTCTCTCTCCCCCCACCTCTCCCTCTTTCTCCCCCCACCTCTCCCTCTTTCTCCCCCCACCTCTCCCTCTTTCTCCCCCCACCTCTCCCTCTTTCTCCCCCCACCTCTCCCTCTTCCTCCCCCCACCTCTCCCTCTTCCTCCCCCCACCTCTCCCTCTTCCCCCCACCTCTCCCTCTTCCTCCCCCCACCTCTCCCTCTTCCCCCCACCTCTCCCTCTTCCTCTCCCTCTTCCTCCCCCCACCTCTCCCTCTTCCCCCCCCACCTCTCCCGATTTCTCCTCACACCTCTCCCTCTTCCCCCCCCCACCTCTCCCTCTTTCTCCTCCCACCTCTCCCTCTTTCTCCCCCCACCTCTCCCTCTTTCTCCCCCCACCTCTCCCTCTTTCTCCCCCCACCTCTCCCTTTTTCTCCCCCCACCTCTCCCTCTTTCTCCCCCCACCTCTCCCTCTTCCTCCCCCCACCTCTCCCTCTTCCTCCCCCCACCTCTCCCTCTTTCTCCCCCCACCTCTCCCTCTTTCTCCCCCCACCTCTCCCTTTTTCTCCCCCCACCTCTCCCTCTTTCTCCCCCCACCTCTCCCTCTTCCTCCCCCCACCTCTCCCTCTTCCTCCCCCACCTCTCCCTCTTCCTCCCCCACCTCTCCCTCTCTCTCGCTCCAGCTCTCCATCGCTCTGCCACACCTCTCCCTCCCCCCAGAATCTCCACCTCTCCCCCCCAGCTCTCCCTCTCTCCCCCACCTCTCCCTCTCTCTCCCCCACCTCTCCCTCTCTCTCCCCCACCTCTCCCTCTCTCTCCCCCACCTCTCCCTCTCTCTCCCCCACCTCTCCCCCTCTCTCCCCCACCTCTCCCTCTCTCTCCCCCACCTCTCCCTCTCTCTCCCCCACCTCTCCCTCTCTCTCCCCCACCTCTCCCCCTCTCTCCCCCACCTCTCCCTCTCTCCCCCACCTCTCCCCCTCTCTCCCCCACCTCTCCCTCTCTCCCCCACCTCTCCCTCTCTCTCCCCCCACCTCTCCCTCTCTCTCCCCCACCTCTCCCTCTCTCTCCCCCCACCTCTCCCTCTCTCTTCCCCCACCTCTCCCTCTCTCTTCCCCCACCTCTCCCTCTCTCTTCCCCCACCTCTCCCTCTCTCTCACCCCCCAGCTCTCCCTCTCTCTCCCCCCAGAATCTCCCTCTCTCTCCCCCACCTCTCCCTCTTTCTCCCCCCACCTCTCCCTCTTCCTCCCCCCACCTCTCCCTCTTCCTCCCCCCACCTCTCCCTCTTCCTCCCCCACCTCTCCCTCTTCCTCCCCCCACCTCTCCCTCTCTCTCGCTCCAGCTCTCCATCGCTCTGCCACACCTCTCCCTCCCCCCAGAATCTCCACCTCTCCCCCCCAGCTCTCCCTCTCTCCCCCACCTCTCCCTCTCTCTCCCCCACCTCTCCCTCTCTCTCCCCCACCTCTCCCCCACCTCTCCCCCACCTCTCCCTCTCTCTCCCCCAGCACTCCCTCTCTCTCCCCCACCTCTCCCTCTCTCCCCCACCTCTCCCTCTCTCTCCCCCCACCTCTCCCTCTCTCTCCCCCACCTCTCCCTCTCTCTCCCCCACCTCTCCCTCTCTCTCCCCCCACCTCTCCCTCTCTCTTCCCCCACCTCTCCCTCTCTCTTCCCCCACCTCTCCCTCTCTCTTCCCCCACCTCTCCCTCTCTCTTCCCCCACCTCTCCCTCTCTCTCCCCCCACCTCTCCCTCTTTCTCCCCACACCTCTCCCTCTCTCTCCCCCCAGCTCTCCCTCTCTCTCACCCCCCAGCTCTCCCTCTCTCTCCCCCCAGAATCTCCCTCTCTCTCCCCCCAGAATCTCCATCTCTCTCCCCCCACCTCTCCCTCTCTCTCCCCCCACCTCTCCCTCTTTCTCCCCCCACCTCTCCCTCTTTCTCCCCCCACCTCTCCCTCTTTCTCCCCCCACCTCTCCCTCTTTCTCCCCCCACCTCTCCCTCTTTCTCCCCCCACCTCTCCCTCTTCCTCCCCCCACCTCTCCCTCTTCCCCCCCCACCTCTCCCTCTTCCTCCCCCCACCTCTCTCTCTTCCCCCCCCACCTCTCCCTCTTTCTCCTCCCACCTCTCCCTCTTCCCCCCCCACCTCTCCCTCTTTCTCCTCCCACCTCTCCCTCTTTCTCCCCCCACCTCTCCCTCTTCCTCCCCCCACCTCTCCCTCTCTCTCGCTCCAGCTCTCCATCGCTCTGCCACACCTCTCCCTACCCCCAGAATCTCCACCCCAGCTCTCCCTCTCTCCCCCACCTCTCCCTCTCTCTCCCCCACCTCTCCCTCTCTCTCCCCCAGCTCTCCCTCTCTCTCCCCCACTCTCCCCCACCTCTCCCTCTCTCCCCCACCTCTCCCTCTCTCTCCCCCCACCTCTCCCTCTCTCTCCCCCACCTCTCCCTCTCTCTCCCCCCACCTCTCCCTCTCTCTTCCCCCACCTCTCCCTCTCTCTTCCCCCACCTCTCCCTCTCTCTCCCCCCACCTCTCCCTCTCTCTCCCCCCACCTCTCCCTCTCTCTCCCCCCACCTCTCCCTCTCTCTCCCCCACCTCTCCCTCTCTCTTCCCTCACCTCTCCCTCTCTCTTCCCTCACCTCTCCCTCTCTTCCCCCACCTCTCCCTCTCTCTCACCCCCCAGCTCTCCCTCTCTCTCCCCCCAGAATCTCCCTCTCTCTCCCCCTAAAATCTCCCTCTCTCTCCCCCACCTCTCCCTCTTTCTCCCCCCACCTCTCCCTCTTCCTCCCCCCACCTCTCCCTCTCTCTCGCTCCAGCTCTCCATCGCTCTGCCACACCTCTCCCTCCCCCCAGAATCTCCACCTCTCCCCCCCAGCTCTCCCTCTCTCCCCCACCTCTCCCTCTCTCTCCCCCACCTCTCCCCCAACTCTCCCTCTCTCTCCCCCACCTCTCCCCCAACTCTCCCTCTCTCTCCCCCAGCTCTCCCCCACCTCTCCCTCTCTCTCCCCCCCACCTCTCCCTCTCTCTCCCTCTCTCTCCCCCCACCTCTCCCTCTCTCTTCCCCCACCTCTCCCTCTCTCTTCCCCCACCTCTCCCTCTCTCTTCCCCCACCTCTCCCTCTCTCTCCCCCCACCTCTCCCTCTCTCTCCCCCACCTCTCCCTCTCTCTTCCCCCACCTCTCCCTCTCTCTCACCCCCCCAGCTCTCCCTCTCTCTCCCCCCAGAATCTCCCTCTCTCTCCCCCCACCTCTCCCTCTCTCTCCCCCCACCTCTCCCTCTCTCTCCCCCCACCTCTCCCTCTCTCTCCCCCCACCTCTCCCTCTTTCTCCCCCCACCTCTCCCTCTTTCTCCCCCCACCTCTCCCTCTTTCTCCCCCCACCTCTCCCTCTTTCCCCCCCACCTCTCCCTCTTTCCCCCCCACCTCTCCCTCTTTCCCCCCCCCCACCTCTCCCTCTCCCCCCCCCCCCACCTCTCCCTCTTCCCCCCCCCACCTCTCCCTCTTCCCCCCCCCACCTCTCCCTCTTCTCCTCCCACCTCTCCCTCTTCCCCCCCCACCTCTCCCTCTTCCCCCCCCACCTCTCCCTCTTCCCCCCCACCTCTCCCTCTTCCCCCCCACCTCTCCCTCTTTCTCCCCCCACCTCTCCCTCTTTCTCCCCCCACCTCTCCCTCTTTCTCCCCCCACCTCTCCCTCTTTCTCCCCCCACCTCTCCCTCTTTCTCCCCCCACCTCTCCCTCTTTCTCCCCCCACCTCTCCCTCTTCCTCCCCCCACCTCTCCCCTCTTCCTCCCCCCACCTCTCCCTCTTCCTCCCCCACCTCTCCCTCTTCCTCCCCCCACCTCTCCCTCTTCCTCCCCCCACCTCTCCCTCTTCCTCCCCCCACCTCTCCCTTTTCCTCCCCCCACCTCTCCCTCTTCCTCCCCCCACCTCTCCCTCTTCCTCCCCCCACCTCTCCCTTTTCCTCCCCCCACCTCTCCCTCTTCCTCCCCCCACCTCTCCCTCTTCCTCCCCCACCTCTCCCTCTTCCTCCCCCCACCTCTCCCTCTTCCTCCCCCCACCTCTCCCTCTTCCTCCCCCACCTCTCCCTCTTCCTCCCCCACCTCTCCCTCTCTCTCGCTCCAGCTCTCCATCGCTCTGCCACACCTCTCCCTCCCCCCAGAATCTCCACCTCTCTCCCCCACCTCTCCCTCTCTCTCCCCCACCTCTCCCTCTCTCTCCCCCCACCTCTCCCTCTCTCTCCCCCACCTCTCCCTCTCTCTCCCCCCACCTCTCCCTCCACCTCTCCCTCTCTCTCCCCCACATCTCCCTCTCTCTCCCCCCACCTCTCCCTCTCTCTCCCCCCACCTCTCCCTCTCTCTCCCCCCACCTCTCCCTCTCTCTCCCCCCACCTCTCCCTCTCTCTCCCCCCACCTCTCCCTCTCTCTCCCCCCACCTCTCCCTCTCTCTCCCCTCACCTCTCCCTCTCTCTCCCCCCACCTCTCCCTCTCTCTCCCCCAGATCTCCCTCTCTCTCCCCCCACCTCTCCCTCTCTCCCTCTCTCTCCCCCTACACTATAGGCCCGGGTCCAGTATTTAATTTATCTGAAATGCGAAACCCTTTCCTTACTGGACAATTCCTACCATTCAGCTACCTTTTACTTACACTGTCAATAAAACCCCTTTGTGTCCAGCGCTGAGTTAGAATAAAGAGTAATGCATCAACTGATTCCAGAGGCCTAAAAGCTGGCTACCTTATTCCTTCCACTAAACTAGCCTGTCCCTCCCATCCAACCTGGGCTACCTTATTCCTTCCACTAAACTAGCCTGTCCCTCCCATCCAACCTGGGCTACCTTATTCCTTCCACTAAACTAGCCTGTCCCTCCCATCCAACCTGGGCTACCTTATTCCTTCCACTAAACTAGCCTGTCCCTCCCATCCAACCTGGGCTACCTTATTCCTTCCACTAAACTAGCCTGTCCCTCCCATCCAACCTGGGCTACCTTATTCCTTCCGCTAAACCACCCTTTAAATGACTACAGACACGTAGCACTCACGTCCGTAACCATGAAGTGCTTTGAAAGGCTGGTAATGGCTCACATGAATACCATTATCCCAGAAACTCTAGACCCATTCCAATTTGCATACCGCCCAAACAGATCCACAGATGATGCAATCTCTATTGCACTCCACACTGCCCTTTCCCACCTGGACAAAAATAACACCTATGTGAGAATGATTTTCATTGACTACAGCTCAGCGTTCAACACCATAGTGCCCTCAAAGCTCATCACTAAGTTAAGGATCCTGGGACTAAACACCTCCCTCTGCAACTGGATCCTGGACTTCCTGACAGGCTGCCCCCAACCTCTCCCTCAATGTAACCAAGACTAAGGAGATGATTGTGGACTACAGGAAAAGGAACACAGAGCACGTCCCCATTCTCATCGACGGGGCTGTAGTGGAGCAGGTTGAGAGCTTCAAATTCCTTGGTGTCCACATCAACAACAAACTAGATTGGTCCAAACACATCAAGACAGTCGTGAAGAGGGCACGACAAAGCCTATTCCCCCTCAGGTAAGGCCCAGTAAATCACTGGGGCAAAGCTTCCTGCCATCCAGGACCTCTATACCAGGCTGTGTCAGAGGAAGGCCCTAAAAATTGTCAAAGACCCCAGCCACCCCAGTCATAGACTGTTCTCTCTACTACTGCATAGCAAGAGTGCCAAGTCTAGGACAAAAAGGCTTCTCAACAGTTTTTACCCCCAAGCCATAAGATTCCTGGACAGGTAATGAAATGGCTACCTGGACTATTTGCATTGTGTGCCCACCTCCAACCCCTCTTTTACGCTGCTTCTACTCTCTGTTTATCTTATATGCATAGTCACTTTAACTATACATTCATGTACATACTACCTCAATTGGCCACACCAACCAGTGCTCCCGCACATTGGCTAACCGGGCTATCTGCATCGTGTCCCACCAACCGCCAACCCCTCTTTTACGCTTCTGCTACTCTCTGGCCATCATATATGCATAGTCACTTTAATCATATCTACATACTACCTCAATAAGCCTGACTAACAGGTGTCTGTATATAGGTCTGTTACTCTTTTTTCAAATGTCTTTTTACTGTTGTTTTATTTCTTTACTTACCTACACACACACACACACACACACACCTTTCCCTCCCATCCAACCTGTGTGACTGTATTCAAATAAAATCAAAGTTTGTCACGTGCGCCGAATACAACAGGTGTAGTAGACCTCACAGTGAAATGCTGAATACAACAGGTGTAGTAGACCTTACAGTGAAATGCTGAATACAACAGGTGTAGTAGACCTCACAGTGAAATGCTGAATACAACAGGTGTAGTAGACCTTACAGTGAAATGCTGAATACAACAGGTGTAGTAGACCTCACAGTGAAATGCTGAATACAACAGGTGTAGTAGACCTCACAGTGAAATGCTGAATACAACAGGTGTAGTAGACCTTACAGTGAAATGCTGAATACAACAGGTGTAGTAGACCTCACAGTGAAATGCTGAATACAACAGGTGTAGTAGACCTTACAGTGAAATGATGAATACAACAGGTGTAGTAGACCTCACAGTGAAATGCTGAATACAACAGGTGTAGTAGACCTTACAGTGAAATGCTGAATACAACAGGTGTAGTAGACCTCACAGTGAAATGCTGAATACAACAGGTGTAGTAGACCTTACAGTGAAATGCTGAATACAACAGGTGTAGTAGACCTCACAGTGAAATGCTGAATACAACAGGTGTAGTAGACCTCACAGTGAAATGCTGAATACAACAGGTGTAGTAGACCTTACAGTGAAATGCTGAATACAACAGGTGTAGTAGACCTCACAGTGAAATGCTGAATACAACAGGTGTAGTAGACCTTACAGTGAAATGATGAATACAACAGGTGTAGTAGACCTCACAGTGAAATGCTGAATACAACAGGTGTAGTAGACCTTACAGTGAAATGCTGAATACAACAGGTGTAGTAGACCTTACAGTGAAATGCTGAATACAACAGGTGTAGTAGACCTTACAGTGAAATGCTGAATACAACAGGTGTAGTAGACCTTACAGTGAAATGCTGAATACAACAGGTGTAGTAGACCTTACAGTGAAATGCTGAATACAACAGGTGTAGGTAGACCTTACAGTGAAATGCTGAATACAACAGGTGTAGTAGACCTTACAGTGAAATGCTGAATACAACAGGTGTTGTAGACCTTACAGTGAAATGCTGAATACAACAGGTGTAGTAGACCTTACAGTGAAATGCTGAATACAACAGGTGTTGTAGACCTTACAGTGAAATGCTGAATACAACAGGTGTTGTAGACCTTACAGTGAAATGCTGAATACAACAGGTGTAGTAGACCTTACAGTGAAATGCTGAATACAACAGGTGTTGTAGACCTTACAGTGAAATGCTTACTTACAGGCTCTAACTAATAGTGCAAAAAATGTATTAGGTGAACAATAGGTAAGTAAAGAAATAAAACAACAGTAAAAAGACAGGCTATATACAGTAGAGAGGCTATATACAGTAGAGAGGCTATATAGAGTAGAGAGGCTATATACAGTAGCGAGGCTATAGACAGTAGCGAGGCTATATACAGTAGAGAGGCTATATACAGTAGTGAGGCTATATACAGTAGTGAGGCTATATACAGTAGAGAGGCTCTATACAGTAGAGGCTATATATAGTAGAGAGGTTATATACAGTAGAGAGGCTATATAGAGACACCAGTTAGTCAGGCTGATTGAGGTAGTATGTACATGTAGATATTGTTAAAGTGACTATGCATATATGATGAACAGAGAGTAGCAGTAGAGTAAAAGAGGGGTTGGCGGGTGGTGGGTGGGACACAATGCAGATAGCCCAGTTAGCCAATGTGCGGGAGCACTGGTTGGTCGGCCCAACTGAGGTAGTATGTACATGAATGTATAGTTAAAGTGACTGTGCATGTATGATAAACAGAGAGTAGCAGCAGCGTAAAAGAGGGGTTGGGTGGCAAACAATGCAGATAATCCGGGTAGCCATTTGATTGCCTGTTCAGGAGTGTCATGAAGTTGTATTAATTAATGTGACGACTGTTGTTCCTCGAATGATTAAAGTTTCTAATTGTGTGATTAACTAAATCAAGCAATTATTAACTCATTAACCTGGAGCACCATGGGAAAACAAGTTTTTATTGAGTTTCTATTTCCCAAATTAACTCCAAGAATATCAGAATATTGATTTTACAACAGCCGCTAATTAACCAGTTGCCTCTACCAATCTCGTTCTGAACGTCGTATAGCCCGTGAATCTGCACTGACCCGGGTCTCACCAATGAGTTCGTACCACACCAATCTTAGTTATGTATTTTGTAAAAAGCTAAAATGATGATAAAAGATACACATAGACAAAACACATTATAGGCTATTGATTAGAACTTAGTATAACGGGCCAACACACTATGGTGCGTGTTACCGACAATGGGGATTTCAAAAGAGAAAGTACACAAGAAAAAAGAAAGTACACAAGAGAAATATACATTTGGGTGAATTTGTCAGCTATGCTATTCTAACCCTAGCCTTGCCCAAAACTGCCGCTCTTATGGGTCAAAATATAAGATGTAATTACGTGGGGATGATATCCAAGTATTCTCTGCATGGACCGTCAGGGCTGCTCGATGACTCACTACTCCGGCGCACCTCTCTGATCATCCTCCCAATGTCAGTGTCCTTTCGGCTTAGGAGTCTGTTCCCTCAACCTTTGCTCTGGAGGTCTTCTGGGGAGCTCACAGCATAGGAATGAAACCCTTTAGATACCACGATTCGATGGGAGATGGAGGCTAGGTGGTTCGACTTGAATTCACCCGCTTAGACACACCTACTCATCCGTAGCTTGGGTAGAAAATGATTTCTTTGTCTTCAAACTTGCGTTGCGTTCTGGGTTTGTTGACTTTTTAGACCTTGCTGCAGCTTGGGTCACGTAGTCTCCTTGTAAATTCTATACTCACAGGTTTTATACCCTTGGGTCAGAAGTGGGCATAATCGCCTTTAGGGCAATTCTCTGGGCATACCAAGTTAATGAGGCAAGGTCTAGATTTTATTCAAATCCAATTTTAGACAACTAACAACCTCTTGGTTCTAGGGGGCAACTAGCAGAATATGCATATAATTGACAGCTTTCGATAGAAAACACTCTAACGTTTCCAAAACTGTAAAGATATTGTCTGTGAGTATAACAGAACTGATATTGCAGGCGAAAGACTGAGTTAAATCCAATCCGGAAGTGCCCAGGTTTTGAAAGTGCTCCGTTCCAATGACTCCCTATTTGGCTGTGAATGTACCATCAACGAGCTTACGCTTTCTACGTATTCCCCAAGGTGTATACAGCATTGTGACGTAGTTTTACGCATTTCTGTTGAAGAATAGCCGTAGGCGGCCACATTGCGTTAGTGGTCACATGGTGGCTCCGAGAGAGATTCTCGCGTAAAATACAGAGGTAGCCATTACTCCAATCGGTCCTAGTGAAAAACGAATTGTCCCGACGGATATATTATCGAATAGATATTAGAAAAGCACCTTGAGGATGGATTCTAAACAACGTTTGCCATGTTTCTGTCGATATTATGAAGCTAATTTGGAATATTTTTCGGCGTTGTGGTGACCGCAATTTCCGGGCGATTTCTCAGCCAAACGTGAAGAACAAACGGAGCTGTTTCACCTACAAAAATAATATTTTGGGAAAAAATGAACTTTGGCTATCTACCTGTGAGTCTCGTGAGTGAAAACATCTGAAGTTCATCAAAGGTAAACGATTTAATTTGATTGCTTTTCTGATTTCCGTATTAAGGTTGCCTGCTGCTAGCAAGGCATAATGCTATGCTAGGCTATCAATAAACTTACACAAATGCTTGTCTAGCGTTGGCTGTAAAGCATATTTAGAAAATCTGAGATGACAGGTTAATTAACAAAAGGCTAAGCTGTGTCTCAATATATTTAATTTGTGATTTTCATGAATAGGAATATTTTCTAGGAAGATTTATGTCCGTTGCGTTATGCTAATTAGTTTCAGGCGATGATTACGCTCCCGCATGCGGGTTTGGGAGTCACTAGAGGTTAAAATTTAATCTTCCCCAAAACATTCTCTTTGATTTGGATATTTTCCATACAACTTACAATGTATAAACATCGAACATATACTAGGTGTCACGCCCTGGTCTTAGTATTTTGTGTTTTCTTTATTAATTTGGTCAGGCCAGGGTGTGACATGGGATTTGTATGTGGTGTGTTTTGTCTTGTGGTTTTTGTTAGGTATTGGGTTTGTGGCTTAGTAGGGGTATCTAGTATAGTCTATGGCTGTCTGGAGTGGTTCTCAATCAGAGGCAGGTGTTTATCGTTGTCTCTGATTGGGAACCATATTTAGGCAGCCATATTCTTTGAGTGTTTCATGGGTGATTGTTCCTGTCTCTGTGTTTGCACCAGATAGGGCTGTTTAGGTTTTCGCACATGTATTGTTTTTGTTAATTTATTCATGTATAGTGTCTTTATTAAAGTACTATGAATAACCAGCACGCTGCGTTTTGGTCCGCCTCTCCTTCACCTCAAGAAAACCGTTACACTAGGAAAACTCTTCACATTAATGTTTTCGTAATAACGTCATCTATTAACCTTTAATAACAAAACAAAAATGACATACATTTTCATATTCCATCTATCGTCATGAGGATTGTGGCTGACGGAAACCATTGTTCCAAAGTCCCTTTATTTCATGTTTAACCTCTAGCGTCGAGCAATCCCGTATCCGGGAGCGTAATCATAGCCTCAAGCTCATTACCATAACGCAACGTTTCCTATTCATGAAAATCGCAAATTAAATGAAATAAATATATTGAAACACAAGCTTAGTGGTTAAACAGCCACCACTAACACTGAGTGGCTGCTGCCAACACACTGACACTGACTCAACTCCAGCCACTTTAATAATGGGAATTGA
This sequence comes from Oncorhynchus mykiss, assembly GCF_057628025.1. Classification (NCBI taxonomy): domain Eukaryota; kingdom Metazoa; phylum Chordata; class Actinopteri; order Salmoniformes; family Salmonidae; genus Oncorhynchus; species Oncorhynchus mykiss. The sequence continues at coordinate 934,224 of NC_143033.1, read as the reverse complement.
TGGGAAATGATGTAAATATATCACTAGCCACTTTAAACAATGCTACCTTATATAATGTTACTTACCCTACATTATTCATCTCATATGCATACGTATATACTGTACTCTATATCATCGACTGTATCCTTATGTAATACATGTATCACTAGCCACTTTAAACTATGCCACTTTGTTTACATAGTCATCTCATTTGTACATACTGTACTCGATACCATCTACTGTATCTTGCCTATGCTGCTCTGTACCATCACTCATTCATATATCCTTATGTACATATTCTTTATCCCCTTACACTGTGTACAAGACAGTAGTTTTGGAATTGTTAGTTAGATTACTTGTTATTACTGCATTGTTGGAACTAGAAGCACAAGCATTTCGCTACACTCGCATTAACATCTGCTAACCATGTGTATGTGACAAATAAAATTTGATTTGATGATTTGATTTCATAGCCTTTTGTTAACAACACTGTCATCTCAGATTTTCAAAATATGCTTTAACCAAAGCTACACAAGCATTTGTGTAAGAGTATTGATAGCCTAGCATAGCATTAAGCCTAGCATTCAGCAGGCAACATTTTCACAAAAACAAGAAAAGCATTCAAATAAAATCATTTACCTTTGAAGAACTTCGGATGTTTTCAATGACGAGACTCTCAGTTAAATAGCAAATGTTCATTTTTTCCAAAAAGATTATTTGTGTAAGAGAAATGGTTCCGTTTTGTTCATCACGTTTGGCAAAAAACGAAAATGCAGTCACAACGCCAAACTTTTTTCAAAATTAGCTCCATAATATCGACAGAAACATGGCAAACGTTGTTTAGAATCAATCCTCAAGGTGTTTTTCACAATTCCACCTGGTAAATGTAGTCTCTTATGGTCAATCTTCCACTGATATGCCTACAAATACGTCACAATGCTGCAGACACCTTGGGGAAAACGTGGAAAAGGTAAGCTGACTCCTAGCTCCTCCACAGCCATATAAGGAGTCATTGCCATGAGGGGGTTTCAAAAAATGCGTCACATCCTGATTGTATTTGTATCTGGGTTTTGTCTGTAACATCAGTTCTGTGGCACTCACAGACAATATCTTTGCAGGTTTGGAAACATCAGAGTGTTTTCTTTCCAAAGCTTATATATTATATTATATGCATAGTCAAGCATCTTTTCGTGACAAAACATCTTGTTTAAAACGGGAACGTTTTTCATCCAAAAACTAAAAGAGCGCCCCCTATATCGAAGAAGTTAATGTTCTGAGGCTGGTTCTCCATAGTAACAGGACAAAGGAATTTGTCTGTGGCCTGAGATTTACCAGGGGTGTGAGGGGTCATTAAACCCCCACATCTTCAGACCCCTAGAACTCTCCTCCTCTGTTGGGGTTGAGAAATAATCTGTAGGGTTGTGGTCTCCTGTAACCTGACCTGATCAGGACAGTCATGACAGGAGTCTTATGGCTTGGGGGTAAATACTGTTGAGAATCCTTTTGGTCCTAGACTTGGCACCCCGGTACCGCTTGCCATGCGGTAGTAGAGAGAACAGTCTATGACTGGGGTGACTGGGGTCTTTGACAATTTTTAGGGCCTTCAATCATGAAATGGGAATTATAAACACATTTCAAAGTCAACTCATGTAAATCAATTAATCAAGTATACACAATGATTTATTAATACCATGGCACCAGGGTAGCCCGTCTCCTCCTACCAGCGTGGCTATTTTGTCTCTGTACCTACACAGGGCTGGCAGGAAGTGCTCAAATAAGAAGTAGTCCAACTTGGACTTCATGTCCGCCCGCTTTTCAGACTCTCAAGGAAATAATTATTGCAACTCCACCTGGAAACAAAGTAAAAAGAGAAGTTAGACAAGAAGACCTAATACTTATTTCAATACAACATTAGGGTGTGTCAAAGAACAGATAATGATATGGATTGGCCATTCAATCCCACAATGCATTAACTAAGGCTAGAACAAGGCAGAAAACAAAAGCAAAACAACGAAAAAAAGCATAGTTGATACTGCATAGGTTTATGGATTTTTGTAGTGATGTTTTAGTTTTTTTGAATACTACTAAGTATTAAATTAACTGTCTGGTAGGGCCAACATTATTCCATTTGGGTCTATTAAATCTAACTGAAAATCCATAATCCATGTGGGTTTATTAAATCTAATTTAATATCCATATCATTGTGGGTCTATTAAATCTAATTCAAAATCCATAACATTGTGGGTCTATTAAATCTAATTCAAAATCCATAACATTGTGGGTCTATTAAATCCATGAATAATTTGCATTTCAGCAGCGAGTTTAGCAAGCAGATTTGAAATCATGTTGCGAACTGAAACAGGCTGAATATAATGGGATGTCAACTCAGCGAAAGTGGCTATTGATTAATTAAAATTGTATTATTCTGGAGGCAAATGAAAAAGGGAACTGCGTACATTTTACACACAAACAGTACCTTCCATTTGTGGATTGTGCATCCAAGCGCACGACTAGAATGCATACCGACACACTTGCCATTCGAGTCCTGCATCCAAATACATTATCTTGCTTTTTCTATAGTAGTCTTATCCTATTTGTATGTAGACACTACCATATTCAATTGACACCCCCATTTACCTAAATGACCAGCAAACTAGCTGAATTATTGACGGATCATTCTTTCACCCTGAACAAAATGACCTCATACTGACTGTGAAACTTGAACCAAGATGACAAGCACTGCCTCAGCAACAACAACGAAAATGTTCTAACTACTTAGCTACAAAGGTTGTATATAACAATGCCTGAATGCTTTCAGTAATGCTTTCAAATAAGATACACTAAATTTATTGGACAGCCCTTCAAATTAGTGGATTCAGCTATTTCAGCCACACCAATTGCTGACAGGTGTATAAATTGAGCACACAGCCATACAATCTCCAGAGACAAACATTGGCAGTAGAATGGCCTTCCTAAAGGGCTCTGTGACTTTCAACGTGGCACCGTCATAGGATGCCACCTTTCCAACATTTTTATTTTTATAATTTTTTTTATTATAATTTTTTTATTATTATTATATATTTTTTTACCTTTATTTAACTAGTCAAGTCAGTTAAGAACAAATTCTTATTTTCAATGACGGCCTAGGAACAGTGGGTTAACTGCCTGTTCAGGGGCAGAACGACAAATTTTGTACCTTGTCAGCTCAGGGGTTTGAACTTGCAACCTTCTGGTTACTAATCCAACGCTATAACCACTAGGCTACCCTGCCGCCCCAACATGTCTGTTCGTCAAATTTCTGCTCTGCTAGAGCTGCCCCGGTCAACTGTAAGTGCTTTTATTGCGAAGTGGAAACGTCTATGAGCAACAATGGCTAAGCCGCAAAGTGGTAGGCCACACAAGCTCACAGAATGGGGCCGCCGAGTGCTAAAAATGGTCTTTCCTTGGTTGCAACACTCACTACTGAGTTCCAAACTGCCTCTGGAAGCAACGTCAGCACAATAAATGTTTGTCGGGAGCATCATGAAATGGGTTTCCATGGCCGACCAGCCAAACACAAGCCTAAGATCACCATGCAGAACGCCAAGTGTCGGCTGGAGTGGTGTAAAGGGTGCCGCCATTGGACTAAGGAGCAGTGGAACCTCGTTCTCTGGAGTGATGAATCACGCTTCACCAACTAGCAGTCCAGCGGATGCCAGGAGAACACTACCTGCCAAATGCATGGTGCCAACTGTAAAGTTTGGTGGAGGATGAATAATGGTCTGGGGCTGTTTTTCATGTTTCCGGCTAGGCCCCTTATTTCCAGTTAAGGGAAATCTTAAAGGTACAGCGTACAATTGCATTCTAGACAATTTTGTGCTTTGTGGCAACAGTTTGGGGAAGGCCCTTACCTGTTTCAGCATGACAAAGCGAGGTCCATACAGAAATGGTTTGTTGAGATCAATGTGGAAGAACTTGACTGGCCTGCAAAGAGCCCTGACCTCAGCCCCATTGAACACATTTGTGATTAATTGGAACGCTGACTGCGAGCCAGGACTATAATCGCCCAACATCAGTGCCCGACCTCACTAATGGTCGCTTTCGTTTCAAATACCACAATAACCAACAGGACTATATAATACCACAATAACCAACAGGACTATATAAAACCACAATAACCAACAGGACTATATAAAACCACAATAACCAACAGGACTATATAAAACCACAATAACCAACAAGACTATATAATAACACAATAACCAACAGGACTATATAATACCAGAATAACCAACAAGACTATATAATACCACAATAACCAGCAGGACTATATAATAACACAATAACCAACAGGACTATATAATACCAGAATAACCAACAAGACTATATAATACCACAATAACCAACAGGACTATATAATAACACAATAACCAACAGGACTATATAATAACACAATAACGAACAGGACTATATAATACCAGAATAACCAACAAGACTATATAATACCACAATAACCAACAGGACTATATAATACCACAATAACCAACAGGACTATATAAAACCACAATAACCAACAGGACTATATAATACCACAATAACCAACAGGACTATATAAAACCACAATAACCAACAGGACTATATAAAACCACAATAACCAACAGGACTATATAAAACCACAATAACCAACAAGACTATATAATAACACAATAACCAACAGGACTATATAATACCACAATAACCAACAGGACAATATAATACTGTACCACAATAACCAGTAGAACTATATAATACCCCAATAACCAAAATGACTATATAATACCACAATAACCAACAGGACAATATAATACTGTACCACAATAACCAACAGGACTATATAATACCACAATAACCAACAGGACCTTATAATACCACAATAACCAGTAGAACTATATAATACCACAATAACCAATAGAACTATATAATACCACAATAACCAATAGGACTATATAATACCACAATAACCAACAGGACTATATAATACTGTACGGCAATAACCAACAGGGCTATATAATACCACAATAACCAACAGGACCTTATAATACCACAATAACCAATAGAACTATATAATACCACAATAACCAACAGGACAATATAATACTGTACCACAATAACCAACAGGACAATATAATACTGTACCACAATAACCAACAGGACAATATAATACTGTACCACAATAACCAACAGGACAATATAATACTGTACCACAATAAGCAGTAGAACTATATAATACCACAATAACCAATAGAACTATATAATACCACAATAACCAACAGGACTATATAATACTGTACCGCAATAACCAACAGGGCTATATAATACCACAACAACCAATAGGACTATATAATACCACAATAACCAATAGGACTATATAACACCACAATAACCAATAGGACTATGTAACACCACAATAACCAACCTCACTATATAATACTGTACCACAATAACCAACAGGACTATATACCCTATTACAGGGGCTGAGTCACTGGCTTACTGGGGCTCTCTCATGCCGTCCCTGGAAGGGGTGCGTCACCTGAGTGGGTTGATTCACTGATGTGGTCATCCTGTCTGGGTTGGCGCCCCCCCCTTGGGCTGTGCCATGGCGGAGATCTTTATGGGCTATACTCAGCCTTGTCTCAGGATGGTAAGTTGGTGGTTGAAGATATCCCTCTAGTGGTGTGGGGGCCGTGCTTTGGCAAAGTGGGTCGGGTTATATCCTTCCTGTTTGGCCCTGTCCGGGGGTGTCCTCGGATGGGGCCACAGTGTCTCCTGACCCCTCCTGTCTCAGCCTCCAGTATTTATGCTGCAGTAGTTTATGTGTCGGGGGGCTAGGGTCAGTTTGTTATATCTGGAGTACTTCTCCTGTCCTATTCGGTGTCCTGTGTGAATCTAAGTGTGCGTTCTCTAATTCTCTCCTTCTCTCTTTCTTTCTCTCTCTCAGAGGACCTGAGCCCCAGGACTACCTGACATGATGACTCCTTGCTGTCCCCAGTCCACCTGGCCGTGCTGCTGCTCCAGTTTCAACTGTTCTGCCTTATAATTATTCGACCATGCTGGTCATTTATGAACATTTGAACATCTTGGCCATGTTCTGTTATAATCTCCACCCGGCACAGCCAGAAGAGGACTGGCCACCCCACATATGCTCTCTCTAATTCTCTTTCTTTCTCTCTCTCTCTCGGAGGACCTGAGCCCTAGGACCATGCCACAGGACTACCTGACATGATGACTCCTTGCTGTCCCCAGTCCACCTGACCGTGCTGCTGCTCCAGTTTCAACTGTTCTGCCTTATTATTATTCGACCATGCTGGTCATTTATGAACATTTGAACATCTTGGCCATGTTCTGTTATAATCTCCACCCGGCACAGCCAGAAGAGGACTGGCCACCCCACATAGCCTAGTTCCTCTCTAGGTTTCTTCCTAGGTTTTGGCCTTTCTAGGGAGTTTTTCCTAGCCACCGTGCTTCTACACCTGCATTGCTTGCTGTTTGGGGTTTTAGGCTGGGTTTCTGTACAGCACTTTGAGATATCAGCTGATGTACGAAGGGCTATATAAATACATTTGATTTGATTTGATTTATAATACCACAATAACCAACAGGACTATATAATACCAGAATAACAAATAGGACTACATAATAACACAATAACCAACAGGACTACATAAAAACACAATAACCAACAGGACTATATAATACCAGAATAACAAATAGGACTACATAAAAACACAATAACCAACAGGTTATACAGGTTATACCATACAGTGCCTTGCGAAAATATTCGGCCCACTTGAACTTTGCGACCTTTTGCCACATTTCAGGCTTCAAACATAAAGATATAAAACTGTATTTTTTTGTGAAGAATCAACAACAAGTGGGACACAATCATGAAGTGGAACGACATTTATTGGATATTTCAAACTTTTTTAACAAATCAAAAACTGAAAAATTGGGCTTTGAGATATCAGCTGATGTACGAAGGGCTATATAAATAAATTTGATTTGTTTTGATTTTTATTTAGTAATATTTTACATCAATAGCAGTCCATATCAATTGTCACCTCAATTCAGTCTCATCTGAAATGTACATTATTTTATCTGCACGAACCCTGGCTAAGAATTTGAATCAGCAATACAAAATTGGGTTTAATTTTTTATTTACTAAATACCTAACTAATCAAACATAATTACACATACACACAATTAATCATAACTTGAGTACAAATGACGTCATAAAGGAAAACGGCCCTAGCAGGCGGAACAGATATGACAGCTTGTTAAACAAAGGAAAATTGCTGGGTTTGTGTGAAAGAGCGGGAAGACTGAGGAACACAGGGAGAAGCTGCGCTATCGTAAATACAGTATCTTTTGCATTCTAAATTACCGCCCATTTGGAAAAGGAAAATGCAATAAATATTTACTCTGAGCTGCACTTCAGTAGGTTGGTGGTAGATGAAGGCCGTGTTGCCCAACCGAGTCCTTTGAAGAATGTCTCTGGTTGTCAATTGGATATGTTGTAGTAACGTCATTGTGTGGTGGATGGGATACTCTGTCTGTTCCTTCCTAACCTGCGTTTGCAGCTGCGGTCGCTAACTCAACGGCTAGGAGGTATCACTTCTGTAGTGAATAAGAGTTCCAAGTTCATACCATTCGCAACCAAAGCTCACGCTGATGTTCGTTCTGTAGTTATTATCTGAACCATTCTGACATCGGACCGTTGTCCTTCCTCCCCGGAACAGGAAGTTATGTTGTCGTCAAGGGCTTATATAGGAAGGGAGAGGAGGGCGTGTTTGAAAAGTTTTATAGCCCATGTCCCTTCACAGGGCGGGCCACTGATTGAGCAGCCCTATCTTATGAAAATCAAAATCTCTCATTTTAGAAGCTAAAATCACATTTCATCCCATCACAAATCATTTCCTATTCAAACATTTAAATTGAACAACAATTCCATGTGAATCCGATAACTCTGATGTGTAGACTTTCCACTGTAGAGTTTGTCATCTTATCATTGATGAGAATGTTTCAGATGACAAACGAACTGACATCATATGCATTAAGTACCACCGCATATGTTCAATTGTTCGAATTACCAGAATATAGTTAATTTCCCCCCACATTCTGACGTTCCCAGAATCTATATGTTAACCAAGAGGTTTTGCATATGTAACCTCAGTAGGGTAGAGAGAGGAAAAAGGGTGGAAGAGGTATTTATGACTGTCATAAACCTAACCCCAGGCCAACGTCATGACAACTATATAATACCACAGTAACCAATAGGACTATATAATACAACAATAACCAACAGGACTATATAATACCACAACAACCAGTCTAACTCAGTTCTCCCTCCAGTCTAACTCAGTTCTGCCTCCAGTCTAACTCAGTTCTGCATCTAGGCTAACTATGTTCTCCCTCCAGTCTAACTCTCTTAGCTGTGCTGCCTCCAGTCTAACTCTCTTAGCTGTGCTGCCTCCAGTCTAACTCTCTTGGCTGTGCTGCCTCCAGTCTAACTCTCTTGGCTGTGCTGCCTCCAGTCTAACTCTCTTGGCTGTGCTGCCTCCAGTCTAACTCTCTTGGCTGTGCTGCCTCCAGTCTAACTCTCTTGGCTGTGCTGCCTCCAGTCTAACTCTCTTGGCTGTGCTGCCTCCAGTCTAACTCTCTTGGCTGTGCTGCCTCCAGTCTAACTCTCTTGGCTGTGCTGCCTCCAGTCTAACTCTCTTGGCTGTGCTGCCTCCAGTCTAACTCTCTTGGCTGTGCTGCCTCCAGTCTAACTCTCTTGGCTGTGCTGCCTCCAGTCTAACTCTCTTGGCTGTGCTGCCTCCAGTCTAACTCTCTTGGCTGTGCTGCCTCCAGTCTAACTCTCTTGGCTGTGCTGCCTCCAGTCTAACTCTCTTGGCTGTGCTGCCTCCAGTCTAACTCTCTTGGCTGTGCTGCCTCCAGTCTAACTCTCTTAGCTGTGCTGCCTCCAGTCTAACTCTCTTGGCTGTGCTGCCTCCAGTCTAACTCAATTGGCTGTGCTGCCTCCAGTCTAACTCTCTTGGCTGTGCTGCCTCCAGTCTAACTCTCTTGGCTGTGCTGCCTCCAGTCTAACTCTCTTGGCTGTGCTGCCTCCAGTCTAACTCTCTTGGCTGTGCTGCCTCCAGTCTAACTCTCTTGGCTGTGCTGCCTCCAGTCTAACTCTCTTGGCTGTGCTGCCTCCAGTCTAACTCTCTTGGCTGTGCTGCCTCCAGTCTAACTCTCTTGGCTGTGCTGCCTCCAGTCTAACTCTCTTGGCTGTGCTGCCTCCAGTCTAACTCTCTTGGCTGTGCTGCCTCCAGTCTAACTCTCTTGGCTGTGCTGCCTCCAGTCTAACTCTCTTGGCTGTGCTGCCTCCAGTCTAACTCTCTTGGCTGTGCTGCCTCCAGTCTAACTCTCTTGGCTGTGCTGCCTCCAGTCTAACTCTCTTGGCTGTGCTGCCTCCAGTCTAACTCTCTTGGCTGTGCTGCCTCCAGTCTAACTCTCTTGGCTGTGCTGCCTCCAGTCTAACTCTCTTGGCTGTGCTGCCTCCAGTCTAACTCTCTTGGCTGTGCTGCCTCCAGTCTAACTCTCTTGGCTGTGCTGCCTCCAGTCTAACTCTCTTGGCTGTGCTGCCTCCAGTCTAACTCTCTTGGCTGTGCTGCCTCCAGTCTAACTCTCTTGGCTGTGCTGCCTCCAGTCTAACTCTCTTGGCTGTGCTGCCTCCAGTCTAACTCTCTTGGCTGTGCTGCCTCCATTCTAACTCTCTTGGCTCTGCCTCCAGTCTACAGAATCAACTCAATGACACTTCAACCTTCTATCAATCCCTGCATCCTTCCATCTGTAAGCCATTTGGGTCATATAACTGTCCTGAATAACTGTCTATATGAGGCTCTGTGTCCTCTGGTAATGTCATGGATCTCTGCAACATGTTTTCCAGATTAACATCAGATTAACATACAGACTAGGTAGTGCCAGTGGATATGAGAGGAGATTTCTAGAACCTGTATAATATCTACATTTCATGATTCTGAATGAGACCAAGTCAGAAGATCCCTCTTCAAAAGCCCCCACTATTAATATTTACCACTGCAGAATATCACAGAGGATACCGTTTACTGCCAACGTGATGACTGAATAGATCATATAGAGGAGGATACTGTCTACTGTCAACGTGATGACTGAATAGATCATATAGAGGAGGATACTGTCTACTGTCAACGTGATGACTGAATAGATCATATAGAGGAGGATACTGTCTACTGTCAACGTGATGACTGAATAGATCATATAGAGGAGGATACTGTCTACTGTCAACGTGATGACTGAATAGATCATATAGAGGAGGATACTGTCTACTGTCAACGTGATGACTGAATAGATCATATAGAGGAGGATACTGTCTACTGTCAACGTGATGACTGAATAGATCATATAGAGGAGGATACTGTCTACTGTCAACGTGATGACTGAATAGATCATATAGAGGAGGATACTGTCTACTGTCAACGTGATGACTGAATAGATCATATAGAGGAGGATACTGTCTACTGTCAACGTGATGACTGAATAGATCATATAGAGGAGGATACTGTCTACTGTCAACGTGATGACTGAATAGATCATATAGAGGAGGATACTGTCTACTGTCAACGTGATGACTGAATAGATCATATAGAGGAGGATACTGTCTACTGTCAGCATGATGTATGAGTAGATCATATAGAGGAAATCCAACACTGACTGACACGTGTGGTAGGATGTGAAAAGCTGCTCTCACTGACAACATGCTGTTTCGGGGCATCTGGCATGTATTATTTATGAGGTCTGAATGTTCCTTTACAGTGTGGTTACATGCCGCTCTTACTGCCAGATTCCATCATTACTACTGTATATGAAATGTAGTCACAGATAGAGCTCCAGCATTACTACTGAATATGAAATGTAGTCACAGATAGAGCTCCAGCATTACTACTGTATATGAAATGTAGTCACAGATAGAGCTCCAGCATTACTACTGTATATGAAATGTAGTCACAGATAGAGCTCCAGCATTACTACTGTATATGAAATGTAGTCACAGATAGAGCTCCAGCATTACTACTGTATATGAAATGTAGTCACAGATAGAGCTCCAGCATTACTACTGTATATGAAATGTAGTCACAGATAGAGCTCCAGCATTACTACTGTATATGAAATGTAGTCACAGATAGAGCTCCAGCATTACAACTGTATATGAAATGTAGTCACAGATAGAGCTCCAGCATTACTACTGAGCTTGAAATGTAGTCACAGATAGAGCTCCAGCATTACTACTGTATATGAAATGTAGTCACAGATAGAGCTCCAGCATTACTACTGTATATGAAATGTAGTCACAGATAGAGCTCCAGCATTACTACTGAGCTTGAAATGTAGTCACAGATAGAGCTCCAGCATTACTACTGTATATGAAATGTAGTCACAGATAGAGCTCCAGCATTACTACTGTATATGAAATGTAGTCACAGATAGAGCTCCAGCATTACTACTGAATTTGTAATGTAGTCACAGATAGAGCTCCAACATTACTACTGAATCTGAAATGTAGTCACAGATAGAGCTCCAGCATTACTACTGAATTTGTAATGTAGTCACAGATAGAGCTCCAACATTACTACTGAATCTGAAATGTAGTCACAGATAGGAGTCACTCCCGGCATTTCACTGTTATGAGTAATGGTTGTCATTTCCTCTTGCAAGTAAAAACTACATTACAGTACCAGGCTAGAAAATTGATGAGGAGAGATGCAGAAACAGACATGTTCACTTCACGTACTATAAAACACAGTCAGTAATGTCAGGGTTGGTATTTCTACGTTCAGCTAGTCTCATCAGGAACACCTTCCTTCCCCCATCTGCAGCCCCATTCGATAAAAGGACCGATATGAAATTCAATAAATCTTCACTTATGGCAGAGGGCGTCCAGAGCACATTTAGGAAACGGGGAATAGATTGGTTGTCCGGTATTTATTTGATGAATGAGTGCTGCCTGTAAGTTCAGACCTGAGCCATCTGTTATAGCAGCCCAGTGTCACTGTCAACAGGAGGAGAATCAATCAGAACCTAGATAGCTACAGCTCTAGACTGGTGCTGGAACATTGAGGAGAGGCCTTACTGACTGGTTCTAACTGACTGACTGAATAGCTTTGACTGACTGGCTCTGACTGGCTAACTGAGTGACTTGATGACTGACTGGCTCTGACTGACTGATTGGCTGACTGGCTGTCTGGCAGGATTGCTGACATACTGGCTGACTGGCTGGCAGGTTTGCTGACTGACTGGATGGCTGACTGGCTGACTGGATGGCTGACTGACTGACAGACTGGCTGACTGGTTCACAGAATGAAGGACTGACTGGCTGACTTACTGACTGCCTGGTTTTGCAGCTCTATAGAACAGCCAATACTGAGGAGAAGACAATAGCATTATATAAATGTACAGTGGAGCTTATTAACAAACTGTGTCCCAAAAGGCACCCTATTCCCTGTATAGTGCACTACCTTTGACCAGAGCTTTATGCACACATTTATCAACAGAACCAGAGGACAAAGATTCAGCAGTATGGAGGGAGGGAACTGAAATAAACGTGAAGAGTTTTTTGGAGGAAGTATGGGCAAAGACAGCAAGCATCAGCTGTTGACTGGGTTAGTACGTAACCTAAATCATGAGGGGAGAGCGGTGGAAACCAGGAACAGGTCTTTGAAAACCACTCAACACCTAACACACTGGAGGAGGTTGGTGAATGACCTGGGCTCCCCAAACTCTCTCCAACTCTCTCCCTGACCCTCCACAACACCAGATGTCAAAGGTCAGGTTGTTCTTTAGAGTTTTAACAGACAAATAGACCACTAGTCAAAAGGACTGCATGGCAGTGGAAACCAGTTGAAGCCTAGTGCACTTTCCCTAATTTGGGGTGAAAAACATCCTGGAAACCAGTTGAAGCCCAGTGCACTTTCATTTTCCCACACACACTCCTACTACTGCGAACTACTCCCTGTTGATGAATGGAGCCCTCTCTCTGCATCTGTCATTGATCTGCTGTATACAGTGCCTTGCGAAAGTATTCGGGCCCCCTTGAACTTTGCGACCTTTTGCCACATTTCAGGCTTCAAACATAAAGATATAAAATTGTATTTTTTTTGTGAAGAATCAACAACAAGTGGGACGACATTTATTGGATATTTCAAACTTTTTTAACAAATCAAAAACTGAAAAATTGGGCGTGCAAAATTATTCAGCCCCCTTAAGTTAATACTTTGTAGCGCCACCTTTTGCTGCGATTACAGCTGTAAGTCGCTTGGGGTATGTCTCTATCAGTTTTGCACATCGAGAGACTGACATTTTTTCCCATTCCTCCTTGCAAAACAGCTCGAGCTCAGTGAGGTTGGATGGAGAGCATTTGTGAACAGCAGTTTTCAGTTCTTTCCACAGATTCTCAATTGGATTCAGGTCTGGACTTTGACTTGGCCATTCTAACACCTGGATATGTTTATTTTTGAACCATTCCATTGTAGATTTTGCTTTATGTTTTGGATCATTGTCTTGTTGGAAGACAAATCTCCGTCCCATTCTCAGGTCTTTTGCAGACTCCATCAGGTTCATTAGGTTCTTCCAGAATGGTCCTGTATTTGGCTCCATCCATCTTCCCATCAATTTTAACCATCTTCCCTGTCCCTGCTGAAGAAAAGCAGGCACAAACCATGATGCTGCCACCACCATGTTTGACAGTGGGGATGGTGTGTTCAGCTGTGTTGCTTTTACGCCAAACATAACGTTTTGCATTGTTGCCAAAAAGTTTAATTTTGGTTTCATCTGACCAGAGCACCTTCTTCCACATGTTTGGTGTGTCTCCCAGGTGGCTTGTGGCAAACTTTAAACAACACTTTTTATGGATATCTTTAAGAAATGGCTTTCTTCTTGCCACTCTTCCATAAAGGCCAGATTTGTGCAATATACGACTGATTGTTGTCCTATGGACAGAGTCTCCCACCTCAGCTGTAGATCTCTGCAGTTCATCCAGAGTGATCATGGGCCTCTTGGCTGCATCTCTGATCAGTCTTCTCCTTGTATGAGCTGAAAGTTTAGAGGGACGGCCAGGTCTTGGTAGATTTGCAGTGGTTTGATACTCCTTCCATTTCAATATTATCGCTTGCACAGTGCTCCTTGGGATATTTAAGGCTTGGGAAATATTTTGTATCCAAATCCGGCTTTAAACTTCTTCACAACAGTATCTCGGACCTGCCTTGTGTGTTCCTTGTTCTTCATGATGCTCTCTGCGCTTTTAACGGACCTCTGAGACTATCACAGTGCAGGTGCATTTATACGGAGACTTGATTACACACAGGTGGATTGTATTTATCATCATTAGTCATTTAGGTCAACATTGGATCATTCAGAGATCCTCACTTAACTTCTGGAGAGAGTTTGCTGCACTGAAAGTAAAGGGGCTGAATAATTTTGCACGCCCAATTTTTCAGTTTTTGATTTGTTAAAAAAGTTTGAAATATCCAATAAATGTCGTTCCACTTCATGATTGTGTCCCACTTGTTGTTGATTCTTCACAAAAAAATAGAGTTTTATATCTTTATGTTTGGAGCCTGAAATGTGGCAAAAGGTCGCAAAGTTCAAGGGGGCCGAATACTTTCGCAAGGCACTGTATGTTATTGAGGATGTTTCTCAACATTTCATGTGATGTCAAGCCCTAACCCCTAATCCTAAACCCAACCCCTAATCCCAACCCCTCACCCCAACCCTAACCCTAACGCCAACCTCAACCCCAACCCTAACCCCAACCCTCCTAACCCAGCCCTCCTAACCCTAACCCCAGCTCACTAACCCCAACCCTCCTAACCCAGCCCCCCTAACACTAACCCAGCCCCCCTAACCCTAACCCCGGCCCTCATAAACCCAGCCCCGTAACCCCAGCCCTCATAAACCCAGCCCCGTAACTCCAGCCCCCTATCTCCAGCCCTCATGAACCCAGCCCCCTAACACCAGCCCCCTATCTCCAGCCCTCATGAACCCAGCCCCGTAACGCCAGCCCTCCCAGCCCCCTAACCCCAGCCCACATAAACCCAGCCCCGTAATCCAAGCTCTCCTATCCCTAACCCCAGCCTCAAATCCACATCCCTCCTAAACCCAGCCTTCCTAACACCAGCCCTCCTAAACCCAGCCCCAGCCCTCCTAACCCCAGCCCTCCTCAAATCAAATCAAATCAAATCAAATCAAATTTTATTTGTCACATACACATGGTTAGCAGATGTTAATGCGAGTGTAGCGAAATGCTTGTGCTTCTAGTTCCGACAATGCAGTAATAACAAGTAATCTAACTAACAATTCCAAAACTACTGTCTTGTACACAGTGTAAGGGGATAAAGAATATGTACATAAGGATATATGAATGAGTGATGGTACAGAGCAGCATAGGCAAGATACAGTAGATGGTATCGGGTACAGTATGTACAAATGAGATGAGTATGTAAACAAAGTGGCATAGTATAGTATAAAGTGGCTAGTGATACATGTATTACATAAGGATACCGTCGATGATATAGAGTACAGTATATACGTATGCATATGAGATGAATAATGTAGGGTAAGTAACATTTATATAAGGTAGCATTGTTTAAAGTGGCTAGTGATATATTTACATCATTTCCCATCAATTCCCATTATTAAAGTGGCTGGAGTTGAGTCAGTGTCAGTGTGTTGGCAGCAGCCACTCAGTGTTAGTGGTGGCTGTTTAACAGTCTGATGGCCTTGAGATAGAAGCTGTTTTTCAGTCTCTCGGTCCCAGCTTTGATGCACCTGTACTGACCTCGCCTTCTGGATGATAGCGGGGTGAACAGGCAGTGGCTCGGGTGGTTGATGTCCTTGATGATCTTTATGGCCTTCCTGTGACATCGGGTGGTGTAGGTGTCCTGGAGGGCAGGTAGTTTGCCCCCGGTGATGCGTTGTGCAGACCTCACTACCCTCTGGAGAGCCTTACGGTTGAGGGCGGTGCAGTTGCCATACCAGGCGGTGATACAGCCCGCCAGGATGCTCTCGATTGTGCATCTGTAGAAGTTTGTGAGTGCTTTTGGTGACAAGCCGAATTTCTTCAGCCTCCTGAGGTTGAAGAGGCGCTGCTGCGCCTTCTTCACGATGCTGTCTGTGTGAGTGGACCAATTCAGTTTGTCTGTGATGTGTATGCCGAGGAACTTAAAACTTGCTACCCTCTCCACTACTGTTCCATCGATGTGGATAGGGGGGTGTTCCCTCTGCTGTTTCCTGAAGTCCACAATCATCTCCTTAGTTTTGTTGACGTTGAGTGTGAGGTTGTTTTCCTGACACCACACTCCGAGGGCCCTCACCTCCTCCCTGTAGGCCGTCTCATCGTTGTTGGTAATCAAGCCTACCACTGTTGTGTCGTCCGCAAACTTGATGATTGAGTTGGAGGCGTGCGTGGCCACGCAGTCGTGGGTGAACAGGGAGTACAGGAGAGGGCTCAGAACGCAACCTTGTGGGGCCCCAGTGTTGAGGATCAGCGGGGAGGAGATGTTGTTGCCTACCCTCACCACCTGGGGGCGGCCCGTCAGGAAGTCCAGTACCCAGTTGCACAGGGCGGGGTCGAGACCCAGGGTCTCGAGCTTGATGACGAGCTTGGAGGGTACTATGGTGTTGAATGCCGAGCTGTAGTCGATGAACAGCATTCTCACATAGGTATTCCTCTTGTCCAGATGGGTTAGGGCAGTGTGCAGTGTGGTTGAGATTGCATCGTCTGTGGACCTATTTGGGCGGTAAGCAAATTGGAGTGGGTCTAGGGTGTCAGGTAGGGTGGAGGTGATATGGTCCTTGACTAGTCTCTCAAAGCACTTCATGATGACGGATGTGAGTGCTACGGGGCGGTAGTCGTTTAGCTCAGTTACCTTAGCTTTCTTGGGAACAGGAACAATGGTGGCCCTCTTGAAGCATGTGGGAACAGCAGACTGGTATAGGGATTGATTGAATATGTCCGTAAACACACCGGCCAGCTGGTCTGCGCATGCTCTTTTATTTTTATTTTTTTATTTCACCTTTATTTAACCAGGTAGGCTAGTTGAGAACAAGTTCTCATTTGCAACTGCGACCTGGCCAAGATAAGGCATAGCAGTGTGAACAGACAACACAGAGTTACACATGGAGTAAACAATTAACAAGTCAATAACACAGTAGAAAAAAAGGGGAGTCTATATATACATTGTGTGCAAAAGGCATGAGGTAGGCAAATAATTACAATTATGCAGATTAACACTGGAGTGATAAATGATCAGATGGTTATGTACAGGTAGAGATATTGGTGTGCAAAAGAGCAGAAAAATAAAAATAAATAAATAAAAACAGTATGGGGATGAGGTAGGTGAAAATGGGTGGGCTATTTACCAATAGACTATGTACAGCTGCAGCGATCGGTTAGCTGCTCAGATAGCAGATGTTTGAAGTTGGTGAGGGAGATAAAAGTCTCCAACTTCAGCGATTTTTGCAATTCGTTCCAGTCACAGGCAGCAGAGAACTGGAACGAAAGGCGGCCAAATGAGGTGTTGGCTTTAGGGATGATCAGTGAGATACACCTGCTGGAGCGCGTGCTACGGATGGGTGTTGCCATCGTAACCAGTGAACTGAGATAAGGCGGAGCTTTACCTAGCATGGACTTGTAGATGACCTGGAGCCAGTGGGTCTGGCGACGAATATGTAGCGAGGGCCAGCCGACTAGAGCATACAAGTCGCAGTGGTGGGTGGTATAAGGTGCTTTAGTGACAAAACGGATGGCACTGTGATAAACTGCATCCAGTTTGCTGAGTAGAGTGTTGGAAGCAATTTTGTAGATGACGTCGCCGAAGTCGAGGATCGGTAGGATAGTCAGTTTTACTAGGGTAAGTTTGGCGGCGTGAGTGAAGGAGGCTTTGTTGCGGAATAGGGCCTCTGAGGGCGCGGCTGGGGATGCCATCTGGGCCTGCAGCCTTGCGAGGGTTAACACGTTTAAATGTCTTACTCACCTCGGCTGCAGTGAAGGAGAGACCGCATGTTTTCGTTGCAGGCCGTGTCAGTGGCACTGTATTGTCCTCAAAGCGGGCAAAAAAGTTATTTAGTCTGCCTGGGAGCAAGACATCCTGGTCCGTGACTGGGCTGGGTTTCTTCCTGTAGTCCGTGATTGACTGTAGACCCTGCCACATGCCTCTTGTGTCTGAGCCGTTGAATTGAGATTCTACTTTGTCTCTGTACTGGCGCTTAGCTTGTTTGATAGCCTTGCGGAGGGAATAGCTGCACTGTTTGTATTCGGTCGTGTTACCAGACACCTTGCCCTGATTAAAAGCAGTGGTTCGCGCTTTCAGTTTCACACGAATGCTGCCATCAATCCACGGTTTCTGGTTAGGGAATGTTTTAATCGTTGCTATGGGAACGACATCTTCAACGCACGTTCTAATGAACTCGCACACCGAATCAGCGTATTCGTCAATGTTGTTATCTGACGCAATACGAAACATCTCCCAGTCCACGTGATGGAAGCAGTCTTGGAGTGTGGAGTCAGCTTGGTCGGACCAGCGTTGGACAGACCTCAGCGTGGGAGCCTCTTGTTTTAGTTTCTGTCTGTAGGCAGGGATCAACAAAATGGAGTCGTGGTCAGCTTTTCCGAAAGGGGGGCGGGGCAGGGCCTTATATGCGTCGCGGAAGTTAGAGTAACAATGGTCCAAGGTCTTTCCTCCCCTGGTTGCGCAATCGATATGCTGATAAAATTTGGGGAGTCTTGTTTTCAGATTAGCCTTGTTAAAATCCCCAGCTACAATGAATGCAGCCTCCGGATAAATTGTTTCCAGTTTGCAGAGAGTTAAATAAAGTTCGTTCAGAGCCATCGATGTGTCTGCTTGGGGGGGGATATATACGGCTGTGATTATAATCGAAGAGAATTCTCTTGGTAGATAATGCGGTCTACATTTGATTGTGAGGAATTCTAAATCAGGTGAACAGAAGGATTTGAGTTCCTGTATGTTTCTTTCATCGCACCATGTCACGTTAGTCATAAGGCATACGCCCCCGCCCCTCTTTTTACCAGAAAGATGTTTTTTCCTGTCTGCGCGATGCGTGGAGAAACCTGTTGGCTGCACCGCTTCGGATAGCGTCTCTCCAGTAAGCCACGTTTCCGTGAAGCAAAGAACGTTACAGTCTCTGATGTCCCTCTGGAATGCTACCCTTGCTCGGATTTCATCAACCTTGTTGTCAAGAGACTGGACATTGGCAAGAAGAATGCTAGGGAGTGGTGCGCGCTGTGCCCGTCTCCGGAGTCTGACCAGAAGACCGACTCGTTTCCCTCTCTTTCGGAGTCGTTTTTTGGGTCGCTGCATAGGATCCACTCCGTTGTCCTGTTTGTAAGGCAGAACACAGGATCCGCGTCGCGAAAAACATATTCTTGGTCGTACTGATGGTGAGTTGATGCTGATCTTATATTCAGTAGTTCTTCTCGACTGTATGTAATGAAACCTAAGATGACCTGGGGTACTAATGTAAGAAATAACACGTAAAAAAACAAAAAACTGCATAGTTTCCTAGGAACGCGAAGCGAGGCGGCCATCTCTGTCGGCGCCGGAACCCAGCCCTCCTAAACCCAGCCCTCCTAAACCCAGCCCTCCTAAACCCAGCCCTCCTAAACCCAGCCATCCTAAACCCAGCCATCCTAAACCCAGCCCTCCTAAACCCAGCCCTCCTAAACCCAGCCCTCCTAAACACAGCCCTCCTAAACACAGCCCTCCTAAACACAGCCCTCCTAAACACAGTCCTCATAAACCCAGCCCTCATAAACCCAGCCCCGTAACCCCAGCCCTCCCAACCCTAACCCCCTAACCCCAGCCCCCTAACTCCAGCCCCCTAACCCCAGCACCCTAACCCCTAACTCCAGCCCTCATGAACCCAGCCCCGTAACGCAAGCCCTCCCAACCCTAACCCCAGCCCCCTAACCCCAGCCCACATACACTGAGCCCACATAAATCCAGCCCTCCTAACCCCAGTCCTCCTAACCCCAGTCCTCCTAAACCCAGTCCTCCTAAACCCAGCCCTCCTAAACCCAGCCCTCCTAAACCCAGCCCTCCTAAACCCAGTCCTCCTAACCCCAGTCCTCCTAACCCTAAACCAAGCCCCCTAACCCCAGCCTCCTAACCCCAGCCCTCCTAACCCCAGTCTACCTAACCCCAGCCCTCCTAACCCTAAACCAAACCCCTAACCCCAGCCTCCTAACCTCAGCCCTCCTAAACCCAGCCCTCCTAACCCCAGCCCTCCTAAACCCAGCCTCAGCCCCATAACCCCAGTCCTCCTGAACCCAGTCCTCCTAAACCCAGTCCTCCTAAACCCAGTCCTCCTAAACCCAGTCCTCCTAAACCCAGTCCTCCTAAACCCAGCCCTCCTAAACCCAGTCCTCCTAAACCCAGTCCTCCTAAACCCAGTCCTCCTAAACCCAGTCCTCCTAAACCCAGTCCTCCTAAACCCAGCCTCCTAACACCAGCCCTCCTAAACCCAGTCCTCCTAACCCCAGTCCTCCTAAACCCAGTCCCCCTAACCGCAGTCCTCCTAGCCCCAGACCCCTATCCCAACCCTCCTAACCCCAGAACCCTAACCCCAGACCACTTACCCAGCCCTCCTAACCCCAGCCCTCCTAACCCCAGCCCTCCTAACCCAACCCTCCTAAACCCAACCCTCCTAACCCCAGCCCTCCTAACCCCAGCCCTCCTAACCCCAGCCCTCCTAACACCAGCCCTCCTAACACCAGCCCTCCTAACCCAACCCAACCCTCCTAAACCCAACCCTCCTAAACCAAGCCTCCTAACCCCAGCCCTCCTAACCCCAGCCCTCCAACCCCAGCCCTCCAACCCCAGCCCTCCTAATCCCAGCCCTCCTAAACCCAGCCCTCCTAAACCCAGCCCTCCTAAACCCAGTCCTCCTAAACCCAACCCTCCTAAACCAAGCCCACCTAACCCCAGCCCACCTAACCCCAGCCCTCCTAACCCCAGACCCCTATCCCAACCCTCCTAACCCCAGAACCCTAACCCCAGACCACTTACCCAGCCCTCCTAAAACCAGCCCTCCTAAACCCAGCCCCCTAACCTCGGCCCTCCAAACCCCAGCCCTCCGAAACCCAGCATTCCTAACCCCTGCCTTCCTAAACCCAACCTTCCTAACCCAACCCTCCTAACCCCAGCCCTCCTAACCCTAAACCAAGCCCCCTAACACCAGCACTCCTAACCCAACCCTCCTAACCCCATCCCCCTAACCCCAGTCTTCCTGAACCCAGTCCTCCTAAACCCAGTCCTCCTAAACCCAGCCTCCTAACACCAGCCCTCCTAAACCCAGTCCTCCTAACCCCAGTCCTCCTAAACCCAGTCCCCCTAACCGCAGTCCTCCTAGCCCCAGACCCCTATCCCAACCCTCCTAACCCCAGAACCCTAACCCCAGACCACTTACCCAGCCCTCCTAACCCCAGCCCTCCTGAACCCAGTCCTCCTGAACCCAGTCCTCCTAAACCCAGTCCTCCTAAACCCAGTCCTCCTAAACCCAGTCCTCCTAAACCCAGCCTCCTAAACCCAGCCTCCTAACACCAGCCCTCCTAAACCCAGTCCTCCTAAACCCAGTCCCCCTAACCGCAGTCCTCCTAGCCCCAGACCCCTATCCCAACCCTCCTAACCCCAGAACCCTAACCCCAGACCACTTACCCAGCCCTCCTAACCCCAGCCCTCCTAACCCCAGCCCTCCTAACCCCAGCCCTCCTAACACCAGCCCTCCTAACCCCAGCCCTCCTAACACCAGCCCTCCTAACACCAGCCCTCCTAACCCAACCCTCCTAAACCAAGCCTCCTAACCCCAGCCCTCCTAACCCCAGCCCTCCTAACCCCAGCCCTCCTAACCCCAGCCCTCCTAAACCCAGCCCTCCTAAACCCAGTCCTCCTAAACCCAACCCTCCTAAACCAAGCCTCCTAACCCCAGCCCACCTAACCCCAGCCACCTAACCCCAGCCCTCCTAACCCCAGCCCTCCTAGCCCCAGCCCTCCTAGCCCCAGACCCCTATCCCAACCCTCCTAACCCCAGAACCCTAACCCCAGACCACTTACCCAGCCCTCCTAAAACCAGCCCTCCTAAACCCAGCCCCCTAACCTCGGCCCTCCTAACCCCAGCCCTCCTAAACCCAGCATTCCTAACCCCTGCCTTCCTAAACCCAACCTTCCTAACCCAACCCTCCTAACCCCAGCCCTCCTAACCCTAAACCAAGCCCCCTAACACCAGCACTCCTAACCCAACCCTCCTAACCCCAGCCCCCTAACCCCAGCCCCCTAAGCCATTAACCCCGTCCCCCTAACCTTAACCCCATCCCCACTAACCCCAGCCCCTAACCCATTAACCCCAGCCCCCTAACCTTAACCACAGCCCCACTAACCCCAGCCCCTAAGCCATTAACCCCAGCCCCCTAACCTTAACCACAGCCCCACTAACCCCAGCACCCTAACCTTAACCACAGCCCCACTAACCCCAGCCCCCTAACCTTAACCCTAGCCACCCTAACCCTAACACCAGCCCAACTAACCCCAGCCCCTAACCCATTAACCCCAGCCCCGTAACCCTAACACCTGTGAACAGGGTCATTTATAACATAGCCAGCCCATGTAGATTCGGCTGGCTGGCTGGCTGGCTTAACCCTGTCTTTTCCCTGCTCCTCTCTGATCCCACAGGAATGCTGAATGCTCTTTCCCCCAGTGGGCTAAGCATATCACAGGGAGGACACATTGATTGAATCAACGTTGTTTCAACATCATTTATTTTAATAAATGCATACCAAGATAACCCTGACCCATCCCCCCTTAGTCCCCATCCGCCTTATTTAGAAATGCCATCATTGGATGTTTCGGTAGTTGGGTTTCCCAAGGGACTCCATAGGCCTTAATTAAGTAGAAAATTGTCTGGTAATGTGTATGTATCTTTCAAATGTTGGAATGTTCTCAAAACATTATTGTCATGATATTGGTAAGGGTACGGATTTGGACATTTGGACCACTGGGGCCGCCATCCAGATTGCAAGGCATTAGCCTAGTGGTTAGAGCGTTGGGCCAGTAACCGAAAGGTTGCAAGTTTGAATCCCCGAGCTGACAAGGCAAAAATATGTCCTTCTGCCCCTGAACAAGGCAGATAACCAACTGTTCCTAGGCTGTCATTGAAAATAAGAATTTGTTCTTAACTGACTTGCCTAGTTAAATAAAGGTAAAATCATTATTGTGAAATGTTAGAGTATGGGCATTCCATGTTGCATTGTTTTTAAATGTTGCAATAAATAGAAATTGTGTGAGCTATTATAGAACCAACGCATAGTTTACATTGTTTAAGGGCTAGATATGTGGAGATCACCTCTTCCAGGACAATAGGAGACACCATATTACATTGTTTAAGGGATATATCAGTGGAGACCACCTCTTCCAGGACAATAGGAGACACCATATTACATTGTTTAAGGGATATATCAGTGGAGACCACCTCTTCCAGGGTAATAGGAGACACCATATTACATTGTTTAAGGGATATATCAGTGGAGACCACCTCTTCCAGGACAATACACCATATTACATTGTTTAAGGGATATATCAGTGGAGACCACCTCTTCCAGGGCAATAGGAGACACCATATTACATTGTTTAAGGGATATATCAGTGGAGACCACCTCTTCCAGGACAATAGGAGACACCATATTACATTGTTTAAGGGATATATTAGTGGAGACCACCTCTTCCAGGGCAATAGGAGACACCATATTACATTGTTTAAGGGATATATCAGTGGAGACCACCTCTTCCAGGGTAATAGGAGTCACCATATTACATTGTTTAAGGGATATATCAGTGGAGACAACCTCTTCCAGGGTAATAGGAGTCACCATATTACATTGTTTAAGGGATATATCAGTGGAGACCACCTCTTCCAGGACAATAGGAGACACCATATTACATTGTTTAAGGGATATATTAGTGGAGACCACCTCTTCCAGGGCAATAGGAGACACCATATTACATTGTTTAAGGGATATATCAGTGGAGACCACCTCTTCCAGGGTAATAGGAGACACCATATTATATTGTTTAAGGTATATATCAGTGGAGACCACCTCTTCCAGGACAATACACCATATTATATTGTTTAAGGGATATATCAGTGGAGACCACCTCTTCCAGGGTAATAGGAGACACCATATTACATTGTTTAAGGGATATATCAGTGGAGACCACCTCTTCCAGGACAATACACCATATTATATTGTTTAAGGGATATATCAGTGGAGACAACCTCTTCCAGGGTAATAGGAGTCACCATATTACATTGTTTAAGGGATATATCAGTGGAGACCACCTCTTCCAGGGTAATAGGAGACACCATATTACATTGTTTAAGGGATATATCAGTGGAGACCACCTCTTCCAGGGTAATAGGAGACACCATATTATATTGTTTAAGGTATATATCAGTGGAGACCACCTCTTCCAGGACAATACACCATATTATATTGTTTAAGGGATATATCAGTGGAGACCACCTCTTCCAGGGTAATAGGAGACACCATATTACATTGTTTAAGGGATATATCAGTGGAGACCACCTCTTCCAGGGTAATAGGAGACACCATATTATATTGTTTAAGGTATATATCAGTGGAGACCACCTCTTCCAGGACAATACACCATATTATATTGTTTAAGGGATATATCAGTGGAGACCACCTCTTCCAGGGTAATAGGAGACACCATATTACATTGTTTAAGGGATATATCAGTGGAGACCACCTCTTCCAGGACAATACACCATATTATATTGTTTAAGGGATATATCAGTGGAGACAACCTCTTCCAGGGTAATAGGAGTCACCATATTACATTGTTTAAGGGATATATCAGTGGAGACCACCTCTTCCAGGGTAATAGGAGACACCATATTACATTGTTTAAGGGATATATCAGTGGAGACCACCTCTTCCAGGGTAATAGGAGACACCATATTATATTGTTTAAGGTATATATCAGTGGAGACCACCTCTTCCAGGACAATACACCATATTATATTGTTTAAGGGATATATCAGTGGAGACCACCTCTTCCAGGGTAATAGGAGACACCATATTACATTGTTTAAGGGATATATCAGTGGAGACCACCTCTTCCAGGACAATACACCATATTATATTGTTTAAGGGATATATCAGTGGAGACAACCTCTTCCAGGACAATACACCATATTACATTGTTTAAGGGATATCAGTGGAGACCACCTCTTCCAGGACAATAGGAGACACCATATTACATTGTTTAAGGGATATATCAGTGGAGACAACCTCTTCCATGGTAATAGGAGAAACCATATTACATTGTTTAAGGGATATATCAGTGGAGACCACCTCTTCCAGGACAATACACCATA
The DNA here is from genome assembly GCF_057628025.1 of Oncorhynchus mykiss. NCBI lineage: Eukaryota > Metazoa > Chordata > Actinopteri > Salmoniformes > Salmonidae > Oncorhynchus > Oncorhynchus mykiss. The sequence goes on along the minus strand of NC_143033.1, from coordinate 908,742 downwards.
TTACATTGTTTAAGGGATATCAGTGGAGACCACCTCTTCCAGGGTAATAGGAGACACCACATTACACTGTTTAAGGGATATATCATTGGAGACCACCTCTTCCAGGACAATACAACATATTACATTGTTTAAGGGATATATCAGTGGAGACCACCTCTTCCAGGACAATGCACCATATTACATTGTTTAAGGGATATATCAGTGGAGACAACCTCTTCCAGGACAATAGGAGACACCATATTACATTGTTTAAGGGCTAGATATGTGGAGATCACCTCTTCCAGGGTAATAGGAGACACCATATTACATTGTTTAAGGGCTAGATATGTGGAGATCACCTCTTCCAGGACAATAGGAGACACCATATTACATTGTTTAAGGGATATATCAGTGGAGACCACCTCTTCCAGGACAATACACCATATTACATTGTTTAAGGGATATATTAGTGGAGACCACCTCTTCCAGGACAATTGGAGACACCATATTACATTGTTTAATGGATATATCAGTGGAGACAACCTCTTCCAGGACAATAGGAGTCACCATATTACATTGTTTAAGGGATATATCAGTGGAGACCACCTCTTCCAGGGTAATAGGAGACACCATATTACATTGTTTAAGGGATATATCAGTGGAGACCACCTCTTCCAGGACAATAGGATACACCATATTACATTGTTTAAGTCTTTACTGAAGACTCATCTCTTCAGTGGGTCATATGATTGAGTGTAGTCTGGCCCAGGAGTGGGAAGGTGAACGGAAAGGCTCTGGAGCAACGAACCGCCCTTGCTGTCTCTGCCTGTCCGGTTCCCCTCTTTCCACTGGGATTCTCTGCCTCAAACCCTATTACAGGGGCTGAGTCACTGGCTTACTGGGGCTCTTTCATACCGTCCCTGGGAGGGGTGCGTCACTTGAGTGGGTTGAGTCACTGATGTGATCTTCCTGTCTGGGTTGGCGCCCCCCCCTTGGGTTGTGCCGTGGCGGAGTTCTTTGTGGGCTATACTCGGCCTTGTCTCAGGATGGTAAGTTGGTGGTTGAAGATATCCCTCTAGTGGTGTGGGGTCTGTGCTTTGGCAAAGTGGGTGGGGTTATATCCTTCCTGTTTGGCCCTGTCCGGGGGTGTCCTCGGATGGGGCCACAGTGTCTCTCCAGGGTTTTGAAAAGGGACGTTTCTTTTTTTGCTGAGTTTACAAGGTATTCTACTATTACAGTAGACATGTGTATAAGGTATCATACTATTACAGTAGCCATTTATATAAGGAATAACTAGTATAGAGGAGGCGGCCAGTGTACCTGTCCCATGGAGCGTCCCCGTCCCTGTCCCCGGCCACGGCCCACAGTCTTGTCCTCCTCTGAGCTGGTACAGCGCTGCAGATGGATGTCCAACACTGACTGGTTCAAGAACTGGGAGGAGCAGTGGGGGCACAACACTGGCTCCTTATCTGGGGAGATGGGGTGGGCAGAATGAGTTAATTACTTACTAAATTAGTGTTTATCACATTCCAAATAGTGTTTCGAGACTGTACATGAAATTAATTGAAATACACTAAACATGGAAAGGACAGGGATGTATGGATTGAGTGTGTATTTAGACAGTCACAGGCCCTGGTCACAGGCCCCCCCTGTCCCTACTAGAGGTCGACCGATTGTGATTTTTCAACGCAGGTACCGATTATGATTTGTCAACGCAGGTACCGATTATTGGAGGGCCAAAAAAAGCCAATACCGATTAAATCGGGCAATTTTTTAAATTGTATTTATTTGTCATAATGACAATTACAACAATACAGAATGAACACTTATTTTAACTTAATACATCAATAAAATCAATTTAGCCTCAAATAAATAATTAAACATGTTCAATTTGGTTTAAATAATGCAAAAACAAAGTGTTGGAGAAGAAAGTAAAAGTGCAATATGTGCCATGTAAGAAAGCTAACGTTTAAAATTAAGGGATATATCAGTGGAGACCACCTCTTCCAGGGTATTGGAGACGCCATATTTATCTCTATGCTCAGACAGGGTGCAGAAGAATCATGTCTAAAGCAATTTAGAATGGTGCTAAATTCAAGTGCCTGGAAATACGATTTCAATTGGCTACTCCTAGTTTACCTCTTTGTAAATGTGTTAATTTCATCCGGAATGGTTTACCTTGCCATATATATTTTAAAACCGATTTTTATCCCGATATCCAGAAAGGGAAGACATGGAAAGCATTGTGCTACAGGACTTCAGACATGGATTAATTTAGACATAGATATTCTGCTGGTTAAAGCAACTAGGATGTTATTTAATGTACTGAAGGTATAGTTTTTGCCAATGGATTTATCTAAGGAAGAAAATATATCTACTACCCAAATATAAAAAACATCATTGCGATGACCTGGATTTTGAAGCACTTCATGATGACGGAAGTGAGTACTACTGGTCGGTAGTCTTTCAGTTCAGTTTTAAACACGGCAAGGTGACCGGGGACATTAGGAACCTGATTCACTATGTCTCTCAGTTCAGTTATAAACATGGCAAGGTGACCGGGGACATTAGGAACCTGATTCACTATGTCATTCAGTTATAATCACAGCAAGGTGACCAGGGACATTAGGAACCTGATTCACTATGTCATTCAGTTATAATCATGGCAAGGTGACCAGGGACATTAGGAACCTGATTTACTATGTCATTCAGTTATAATCACAGCAAGGTGACCAGGGACATTAGGAACCTGATTCACTATGTCATTCAGTTATAAACACGGCAAGGTGACTGGGGACATTAGGAACCTGATTCACTATGTCATTCAGTTATAATCATGGCAAGGTGACCAGGGACATTAGGAACCTGATTCACTATGTCATTCAGTTCAGTTATAAACACGGCAAGGTGACCGGGGACATTAGGAACCTGATTTACTATGTCATTCAGTTATAATCACAGCAAGGTGACCAGGGACATTAGGAACCTGATTCACTATGTCATTCAGTTATAAACACGGCAAGGTGACCGGGGACATTAGGAACCTGATTCACTATGTCATTCAGTTATAATCATGGCAAGGTGACCAGGGACATTAGGAACCTGATTCACTATGTCATTCAGTTCAGTTATAAACACGGCAAGGTGACCGGTGACATTAGGAACCTGATTCACTATGTCATTCAGTTCAGTTATAAACACGGCAAGGTGACCAGGGACATTAGGAACCTGATTCACTATGTCATTCAGTTATAATCACGGCAAGATGACCAGGGACATTAGGAACCTGATTTACTATGTCATTCAGTTATAAACACATCAAGGTGACCAGGGACATTAGGAACCTGATTTACTATGTCATTCAGTTCAGTTATAAACACGGCAAGGTGACCAGGGACATTAGGAACCTGATTCACTATGTCATTCAGTTATAAACACATCAAGGTGACCGGGGACATGAGGAACCTGATTCACTATGTCATTCAGTTATAAACACATCAAGGTGACCAGGGACATTAGGAACCTGATTTACTATGTCATTCAGTTATAAACACGGCAAGGTGACCGGGGACATTAGGAACCTGATTTACTATGTCATTCAGTTATAAACACGGCAAGGTGACCGGGGACATTAGGAACCTGATTTACTATGTCATTCAGTTCAGTTATAAACACGGCAAGGTGACCGGGGATATTAGGAACCTGATTCACTATGTCATTCAGTTATAATCACGGCAAGGTGACCAGGGACATTAGGAACCTGATTTACTATGTCATTCAGTTCAGTTATAAACACGGCAAGGTGACCAGGGACATTAGGAACCTGATTCACTATGTCATTCAGTTATAATCACGGCAAGGTGACCAGGGACATTAGGAACCTGATTTACTATGTCATTCAGTTCAGTTATAAACACGGCAAGGTGACCAGGGACATTAGGAACCTGATTCACTATGTCATTCAGTTCAGTTATAATCACGGCAAGGTGACCAGGGACATTAGGAACCTGATTCACTATGTCATTCAGTTATAATCACAGCAAGGTGACCGGGGACATTAGGAACCTGATTTACTATGTCATTCAGTTCAGTTATAAACACGGCAAGGTGACCAGGGACATTAGGAACCTGATTCACTATGTCATTCAGTTATAATCACGGCAAGGTGACCAGGGACATTAGGAACCTGATTTACTATGTCATTCAGTTCAGTTATAAACACGGCAAGGTGACCAGGGACATTAGGAACCTGATTCACTATGTCATTCAGTTCAGTTATAATCACGGCAAGGTGACCAGGGACATTAGGAACCTGATTCACTATGTCATTCAGTTATAATCACAGCAAGGTGACCGGGGACATTAGGAACCTGATTTACTATGTCATTCAGTTCAGTTATAAACACGGCAAGGTGACCAGGGACATTAGGAACCTGATTTACTATAATGCACTACTTGTTCATAGGGCTCTGGTCAAAAGTTGTGAACTAAATAGGGAATAGGGTGCAATTTGGGATGCTGTGGATCTCCCAGGGAGATGATGCTGGATCTGTTGCTATCCTGGGTCACAGGAACACCACTTGTTGGCCCACATGTGAGGAGGAGGAGGAGGAGGGGGAAGGGGAAGGAAGTGGTTTTAACAGGAGTAATGTGGATGATATACACCAGCAGGATGTGTGATGTAAGACTGCGGCGGCAGTGTAGCTTAGCAACTTTAAACAACTTCAAGTCTTTTATGATAAATCTTTGGTAAAAAGGGAGAAATGGTGTTAAAATAGTTACCTCTAATTTATGAAGGACCACTAGGTTTTAATGCCTAGATTTACGATGTTAACCAGTGTCACTCCTCCATCTGGAGTCAATCTACCAGCCCTGGAATTCAGACGACCAAATCCGCTCCAATGCAACACTTACCTCAGCAATAAAAATGCATTTGAAGACTACATAAAGGAGAGGCAGTAAAAATGTTGGGGAGTTAGGAATGGCTGCATTCACAGAGGATAGGATCTAATGGTAGACACATCTGTATCAGGTTAGCTTGTGAGGGGTGGATCCTCCTATTCAAGAGAGAAAAAGGCAGCCAGTATGATGTAGATCAACTTTAGTGAACTGCTGAGTGAAGCCTACAATATGAGTTATAGTGTTTATAGCAGGGATAAAACAGCACCTGGCCTGGGCCTAACCCTACAGAGGTTACTGAATGAGCTTCTACTTTTCTATTCCAGAATGTTCTACTCTTCTATTCTACTGTTCTATTCCAGAATGTTATACTGTTCTATTCCAAGAATACTGTTCTGTTCTATTCTACTGTTCTACTCCAGAATGTTCTACTGTTCTGTTCTATTCTACTGTTCTATTCTAGAATCGTCTACTGTTATTTTGTTCTCTTCCAGAATATTCTACTGTTACACTGTTCTATTCCAGCCAGTAGTCAGAGTTGTGTGCTGTGAGGAGCCTCCATTATTCACAGCAGAGCCTGAAGAGTTTCAGTTTGTCTATTTGTGAGAACAGTTCAGTCAGTTGAGCAGCCAATCCAAACAGGGTCGCTCATCCATGAAATACTATTAAAAACTAAAAACAATGTTTTATGTGAGAAGTAGACATTGATCTGAATCCGAAAAGAAGAGGAAATTCACAAGCACCACAATGCCCTCTCCAACCATGTTCTACCAAGGTTTTCCAGCATATATATTTGATCTACTACAGTAGCTCTGCATCCTGTATCAAAAGGTTGGCTGGTCCTCTTTAAAGTCCAGTCGATCACTTCATTACTCCCTTTTTGTTTACAAAGCTCTGCTGAAAAAGCTTCCAACCTACCTCTCTTCACTGTTAAAATAAAATAATATACAATACACCCAACACCTTCACAGGGATGGTTAACTCTGGAGGTGCCACTAGTACGTACTGATCTAGATACATCTGCAGTTTTAGTGCCCCCCATTTTTGGAATAGCCTACAAACTCCCTACATCTCGACTCTCTGGTGCCTCTAGGGCAGTTTAGGACTTTAATGTTGAATATGTTTAGATTGTATTTGTGGTGTTTGAAGCTGTAGTTTGTCATTTGTGGATAATTCATAATGTGTTGTATTGTTGTCCTCGGGGCACCATTGTAAATGAAACCCTGGTCTCATTGGGCTTCCCTGAATAAATACAAATAGAAAGTAGCTATGTTGGTCTATTATACTTCCTACAATGTGTTCAGGTTGCTTAAGATTCAAATCTTCTGAAACATGCTAATTCACACTCTTCGAGGAGGTGCTTCCACAATAATGTGATTTGTACCACATACAAGTGAGAGTACTGGATTCGTCACACCACACGAATCCCATTCCACTACCTTTTTAAGCTGTTTTTAATTAAATGAAAGAAAGCTTAGCTTTTCTACTTACCAGACCATCAGGATTGATTGAGCTGTTTTGTATTGTAGTAATGTGGTGCCTGCCTGCATTTCCTTAAACCTTTATTTCAGCAATACTTGTCATTGAGAATTATTATTTTATTTCATAACAGGCTTTTTGGTCAGTAGGTGTCCAACATAACACCATATGGTGGTGTGGTGAACACAGTCACTCATATTTAGAGGTCTATAGAGCTTGTCTCAATTCCTGATCTCTGTAACCATTAGCTTACCTGTGTAATATTGATATAAACTCAGAAACACTTGGTCCTGTTTTATCAATTGCTGTGCTGATCAATGGGCAGTTCATTGCCTCTGTCAAATGAATATGGAGCTTAAAGTTGTGTATATTTGTATTTATTTTAGCAATAAAGTTGATGACTCTACAATAATACGCATTTACCATAGGCCTATATCTTAAATTACATACAGCCTAATGATAAATATATATATACATTATTTTAATAGTAGGACACTGTAAAGTCTATTATTCCTCTGCAGAGTATGGATTGAAGAGGGTATGAATCGTGAGGCACCTGCCTACACATTGTTTGCAGTACAATAGGCCAGCATAGCTACTGTAGTAGGTCACAGCTGTGTGCTGGGCAACCTTGGTAGAGTATGGGTGAAGTAAGCATTGTGGATCTCATTAGTGGTGCATGGGTCATCTGTTTGGTCACCCGCAATTGCTACTAAACCAGCCACCACGGCCAAACTACATGTGATAAAGTGAAAATATGAGGTCTGCACCCGAACCTAACCCGCGAATAGACTGATATTTTGGTAGGCAACTTGTCTATAATAGATACATGCAGCTTCTCTTCTGTCAACTTACTGACTGTACAAAACATTAGGAACACCTGCTCTTTCCATGACGTAGACTGACCAGGTGAATCCAGGTGAAAGGTATTATCCCTTATTGATGTTACTCGTTAAATCCACTTCAATCAGTGTACAAGAGGAGACAGGTTAAAGAAGAATGTTTAATTGAGACATGGATTGTGTATGTGTGCCATTCAGCGGGGAATAGGGCCAGATGGATTTACCAGGACGTGTACTACGAGCACGCACTGACAAATTGGCCAGTGTCTTCACTGACATTTTCAATCATGGTCCAAACACACCAAGACAGTTGTGAAGAGGGCACGACAAAGCCTATTCCCCCTCAGGAGACTGAAAAGATTTGGCATGGGTCCTCAGATCCTCAAAAGGATTTACAGCTGCACCATCGAGAGCATCCTGACTAGTTGCATCACTGCCTGGTATGGCAACTGCTCGGCCTCCGACCGCAAGGCACTACAGAGGGTAGTGTGTACGGCCCAGTACATCACTGGGGCCAAGCTTCCTGCCATGCAGGAACTCTATACCAGGCAGCGTCAGAGGAAGTCTCTAAAAATTGTCAAAGACTCCAGCCACCCTAGTCATAGACTGTTTTCTCTGCTACCGCACGGAAAGCGGTACCAGAGTGCCAATTCTGGGTCCAAAATGTTTCTTAATAACAGCTTCTACCCCCAAGCCATAAGACTCCTGAACAGCTAATCAAAGGGCTGCCCAGACTCTCTTTACGCCACTGCTACTCTCTGTTTATGATCTATGCATAGCATGCACATAGTACCTTGATTAGTGCTTCTGTTAAACACAAATTTAAGCTTTCTGCCAATATCAGATATGTCTATGTCCTGGGAAATGTTCTTGTTACTTACAACCTCATGCTAATTGCATTAGCCTATGTCAGCGTAACCGTCCCGTGGAAGGGACACCGATCCTAAAGAAGTTTTAAGCACGTCACTGTAAGGCCGGAAATACCTGTTGTATTCTGAGCATGTGACAAATAACATTTGATTTGATTCCATTTGCTCTTTTCCGGCCATTGTTATGAGCCGTCCTACCCTCAGCGACCACTGGTTTTAACGATGTGTGGTCTAAATATTCATAACATTAAAAACATCAACAGGCTTAATACAGATACAAAGTACGAAAGCTCCACATACCTCACGTCAACTCAGACCCTACTCACTGGCTGACGACGTCAGTCATCTGACTGACAAACAACATCACAAACACTACTGACATGTAACACTATAACACTACTGACATGTAACACTACTGACATGTAACACTATAACACTACTGACATGTAACACTATAACACTACTGACATGTAACACTACTGACATGTAACACTATAACACTACTGACATGTAACACTATAACACTACTGACATGTAACACTACTGACATGTAACACTATAACACTACTGACATGTAACACTATAACACTACTGACAGAATTAAATCACATTTTATTTGTCACGTACACATTTAGCAGATGTTATTGCGGGTGTAGCGAAATGCTTGTGTTTCTAGCTCCAACACTGCAGTAGTATCTAACTAAATGCTTGTGTTTCTAGCTCCAACAGTGCAGTAGTATCTAACTAAATGCTTGTGTTTCTAGCTCCAACACTGCAGTAGTATCTAACTAAATGCTTGTGTTCCTAGCTCCAACACTGCAGTAGTATCTAACTAAATGCTTGTGTTTCTAGCTCCAACAGTGCAGTAGTATCTAACTAAATGCTTGTGTTTCTAGCTCCAACACTGCAGTAATATCTAACAATTCACAACAATAGACACAATTTCACACAACCTAAAATAATGGAATTAAGGAATATACAAATATTAGGGTGAGTAATGTCAGAGTGGCATAGACTAAAATACAGTAGAATAGAATACAGTATCTACATACAGTATGCGATGAGTTGTAGCGGCTTTCTTCCTGGGAAGGAGAGGCAGACCAAAACGCAGCGTGGTTGTAGTTCATGTTCTTTAATAAGAGACACTTAACATGAACTAACTACAAAACAATACATGTGAAAACCGACCACAGTCCTATCTGGTGCATAGACACAAAGACAAGAAACAATCACCCACAAAACCCAACACAAAACAGGCTACATAAATATGGTTCCCAATCAGAGACAATGACTAACACCTGCCTCTGATTGAGAACCATATCAGGCCAAACATAGAAATAGACAAACCAGACATACAACATAGAATGCACACGCAGCTCACGTCCTGACCAACACTAAAACAAGTAAAACACAAAAGAACTATGGTCAGAACGTGACATGAGTAAAGCAAAAATATTAGACTCCTGTTCCATTATTAAAGTGGCCAGTGATTTCAAGTCTATGTATATGGGGCAGCATAACCGGGTGGAAGCCGCCTAGTGATAGCTATTTAACAGTCTGATGGCCTTGAGATAGAAGCTGTTTTTCAGTCTCTCTGTTCCAGCTTTGATGCACCTGTACTGACCTCGCCTTCTCGATGATAGCGGGGTGAACAGGCCGTGGCTCGTGTGGTTATAGTCCTTGATGATCTTTTTGGCCTTCCTGCAGACCGCACCACCCTCTGGAGAGCCCTGCGGTTGTGGGTCGTGCAGTTGCCGTACCAGGCGGTGATACAGCCCGACAGGATGCTCTCAATTGTGCATCTGTAAAAGTTTGTGAGGGTTTTAGGTGTCAAGCCAAATTTGTTTAGCCTCCTGAGGCTGACATGTCAACACACACAATCTCCAATAGGAAACAGCTTAATACCCGTCATAAAGGCACTTAAAGTTCTCCTGAGTCTGAGTCTGTTCTATTCCAACCTCCAACCTATTCTGACTAATGGTAGCAGTGATTTGATAATCATCCTCAGTATTCAGTCTAATAGAGCTCTTTCCCTGATTTTATAACCTAAAACCATCATGTCTGGGGTGACATTGACACTGGGAGGAAGCAAGTCTGTCAAATCAATTTCACAGCAATAAAGGGCAGCGCTGGACGTGAGCCAGGAGAGGACAAAAGGGATGTTATAATACCAGACAGACACAGACAGACAGACAGACAGACAGACAGACAGACAGACAGACAGACAGACAGACAGACAGACAGACAGACAGACAGACAGACAGGACAGGACAGGACAGACAGGATGTTATAATACCAGACAGACAGACAGACAGACAGACAGACAGACAGACAGACAGACAGACAGACAGACAGGACAGGACAGACAGACAGGCCTGGATAAAGATCAAGTATGTTCTGGTCAGGAAAACAGGGTAAATGCTGTAGGTGGATGGGTTAGGGTTAAAATGGTAAAAGGAAAGCACTCACATGTCTGGGTTTGCCTGTTGCAGATGCATTGGAATTATTTCATGATAATGCACACATCATTTGCCGATACATACAGTAAGCTAAATACATGCAGGGGATACTGTCAAGTACAGTGTGCAAGTGTTCCTATACGAAGACAACAATATATACAGATGAGAGTTTCAATATTAGTGTATTTACTTCTTATGTTTGCGTTAAATAACTAGTGTTAACTATTTCAGTAAATTATTCATGCTCAATGGGTTAGACTAGACTAGAGCAGTAGACTGGAACAGTAGACTGACTATAGACTAGAGCAGTAGACTGGAACAGTAGACTGACTATAGACTAGAGCAGTAGGCTGGAACAGTAGACTGACTATAGACTAGAGCAGTAGACTGGAACAGTAGACTGACTATAGACTAGAGCAGTAGACTAGAGCAGTAGACTGACTGTAGACTAGAGCAGTAGACTGGAACAGTAGACTGACTATAGACTAGAGCAGTAGACTAGAGCAGTAGACTGACTGTAGACTGGGACAGTAGACTGGAGCAATAGACTAGAGCAGTAGACTGGAACAGTAGACTGACTATAGACTAGAGCAGTAGACTGACTTTAGACTAGAGCAGTAGACTGACTTTAGACTAGAGCAGTAGACTGACTGTAGACTAGAGTGGTAGATTGGAACAGTAGACTGACTGAAAACTAGAGCAGTAGACTAGAGAAGTAGACTGACTGTAGACTAGAGAAGTACATTGACTGTAGACTAGAGAATATGTTTGCATTTAAAACACAAATCCTCCAAGAGTATCCCAATAGTTGTTTTCATTCTTAAAACAGAGGCAGTTGGTTTTTTCAAAGTAATTTCCTTCTCAATTCATTTCTCCCCTGGTCTGACATCGAGTCTGGTCTGGCTTCACACAGATAGTGTAACAGGCTCCAGTCGTATGCGTTTGTGTGTGTGTGTGTGTGTGTGTGTGTGTGTGTGTGTGTGTGTGTGTGTGTGTGTGTGTGTGTGTGTTTTCAGCATTGGACCATCACCATATTTTATCCTCTCATTGCCCCCATGCCAGATCTGCTCCCAGATTACTTCAGGAGAAATGACGGAGCAAACAAAGAAAGGTTAATAATGCACTTTTTAGAGGTTAAATTGAGTAAAGTACCTCACTACACACCATCACCACACAGTACCACTACACACCATTACCATCACCACACAGTACCACTACACACCATCACCATCACCACACACTACCACTACACACCATCACCATCAACAAACACTACCACTACACACCATCACCACACACTACCACTACACAGCATCACCACACACTACCACTACACACCATCACCATCACCACACACTACAACGGCAAACCATCACCACACACTACAACTACACACCATCACCACACACAACCACTACACACCATCACCACACACTACCACTACACACCATCACCACACACTACCACTACACACCATCACCACACACTACCACTACACACCATCAACACACACTACCACTACAAACCATCACCATCACCACACACTACCACTACACACCATCACCACACACTACCACTACACACCATCACCACACACTACCACTACACACCATCACCAGACACACACACTACCACTACACACCATCACTACACCACACACTACCACTACACACCATCACCTCATACTACCACTACACACCATCACCACACACAACCACTACACACCATCACCACACACCATTAACACACACTTCCACTACACACCATCACCACACACCTTTAACACACACTACCACTACACACCATCACCACACACTACAACTACACACAATCACCATCACCCCACACTACCACTACACACCATCACCAGACACTACCACTACACATCATCACCACACACTACACACCATCACCACACACCATTAACACACACTACCACTACACACCATCACCACACACCATTAACACACACTTCCACTACACACCATCACCACACATAATTAACACACACTACCACTACACACCATCACCACACACTACAACTACACACAATCACCATCACCACACACTACCACTACACACCATCACCAGACACTACCACTGCACACCATCACCACACACTACCACTACACACCATCAACCCACACACACTACCACTACACACCATCACCACACACACTTCCAGTACACGCCATCACCACACACTACCACTACACACCATCAACACACACACACTACCACTACACACCATCACCAGACACACACACTACCACTACACACCATCACCACACACTACCAATACACACCATCACCATCACCACACACTACAACGACACACCATCACCACACACTACAACTACACACCATCACCATCACCAAACTCTACCACTACACACCATCACCACACACTACCACTACACAGCATCACCACACACAACCACTACACACCATCACCATCCCCACACAGTACCACTACACACCATCACCACACACTACCACTACACACCATCACCACACACTACAACTACACACCATCACAAAACACTACAACTACACACCATCACCATCACCACACACTACCACTACACACCATCACCATCACCATCACCACACAGTACCACTACACACCATCACCACACACTACCACTACACACCATCACCAGACACACACACTACCACTACACACCATCACTACACCACACACTACCACTACACACCATCACCACACACTACCACTACACACCATCACCATCACCACACACAACCACTACACACGATCACCATCCCCACACAGTACCACTACACACCATCACCACACACTACCACTACACACCATCACCACACACTACAACTACACACCATCACCATCACCACACACTACCACTACACACCATCACCATCACCATCACCACACAGTACCACTACACACCATCACCACACAGTACCACTACACACCATCACCACACACTATCACTACACACCATCAACACACACTGCCACTACAAAACATCACCATCACCATACACTACCACTACACACCATCACCACACACTACCACTACACACCATCACCACACACTACCACTACACACCATCACCATTACACACACTACCACTACACACCATCACCACAAACTACCACTACACACCATCACCATACACTACACACCATCACCACACACCATTAACACACACTACCACTACACACCATCACCACACACCATTAACACACACTTCCACTACACACCATCAACACACACCATTAACACACACTACCACTACACACCATCACCACACACTACAACTACACACAATCACCATCACCACACACTACCACTACACACCATCACCAGACACTACCACTACACACCATCACCACACACTAACACTACACACCATCACCACACACACTACCACTACACACCATCACCACACACACTACCACTACACGCCATCACCACACACTACCACTACACACCATCAACACACACACACTACCACTACACACCATCACCAGACACACACACTACCACTACACACCATCACCACACACTACCAATACACACCATCACAATCACCACACACTACCACTACACACCATCACCACACACTACCAAAACACACCATCACCACACACTACAACGACACACCATCACCACACACTACAACTACACACCATCACCATCACCACACACTACCACTACACACCATCACCACACACTACCACTACACACCATCACCACACACTACCACTACACACCATCACCATACACTACACACCATCACCACACACACTACCACTAACACCATCACCACACACACTACCACTACACGCCATCACCACACACTACCACTACACACCATCAACACACACACACTACCACTAAACACCATCACCAGACACACACACTACCACTACACACCATCACCACACACTACAACTACACACCATCACCAGCACCACACACTACCACTACACACCATCACCACACATTAACACTACACACCATCACCACACACACTACCACTACACACCATCACCACACACACTACCACTACACGCCATCACCACACACTACCACTACACACCATCAACACACACACACTACCACTACACACATCACCAGACACACACACTACCACTACACACCATCACCACACACTACAACTACACACCATCACCATCACCACACACTACCACTACACACCATCACCACACACTACCAAAACACACCATCACCACACACTACAACGACACACCATCACCACACACTACAACTACACACCATCACCACACACTACCACTACACAACATCACCACACACTACCACTACACACCATCACCAGACACTACCACTGCACACCATCACCACACACTACCACTACACACCATCAACCCACACACACTACCACTACACACCATCACCACACACACTTCCAGTACACGCCATCACCACACACTACCACTACACACCATCAACACACACACACTACCACTACACACCATCACCAGACACACACACTACCACTACACACCATCACCACACACTACCAATACACACCATCACCATCACCACACACTACAACGACACACCATCACCACACACTACAACTACACACCATCACCATCACCAAACTCTACCACTACACACCATCACCACACACTACCACTACACACCATCACCACACACAACCACTACACACCATCACCATCCCCACACAGTACCACTACACACCATCACCACACACTACCACTACACACCATCACCACACACTACAACTACACACCATCACAAAACACTACAACTACACACCATCACCATCACCACACACTACCACTACACACCATCACCATCACCATCACCACACAGTACCACTACACACCATCACCACACACTACCACTACACACCATCACCAGACACACACACTACCACTACACACCATCACTACACCACACACTACCACTACACACCATCACCACACACTACCACTACACACCATCACCACACACAACCACTACACACGATCACCATCCCCACACAGTACCACTACACACCATCACCACACACTACCACTACACACCATCACCACACACTACAACTACACACCATCACCATCACCACACACTACCACTACACACCATCACCATCACCATCACCACACAGTACCACTACACACCATCACCACACAGTACCACTACACACCATCACCACACACTATCACTACACACCATCAACACACACTGCCACTACAAAACATCACCATCACCATACACTACCACTACACACCATCACCACACACTACCACTACACACCATCACCACAAACTACCACTACACACCATCACCATACACTACACACCATCACCACACACCATTAACACACACTACCACTACACACCATCACCACACACCATTAACACACACTTCCACTACACACCATCAACACACACCATTAACACACACTACCACTACACACCATCACCACACACTACAACTACACACAATCACCATCACCACACACTACCACTACACACCATCACCAGACACTACCACTACACACCATCACCACACACTAACACTACACACCATCACCACACACACTACCACTACACACCATCACCACACACACTACCACTACACGCCATCACCACACACTACCACTACACACCATCAACACACACACACTACCACTACACACCATCACCAGACACACACACTACCACTACACACCATCACCACACACTACCAAAACACACCATCACCACACACTACAACTACACACCATCACCATCACCACACACTACCACTACACACCATCACCACACACTACCACTACACACCATCACCACACACTACCACTACACACAATCACCATACACTACACACCATCACCACACACACTACCACTACACACCATCACCACACACACTACCACTACACGCCATCACCACACACTACCACTACACACCATCAACACACACACACTACCACTAAACACCATCACCAGACACACACACTACCACTACACACCATCACCACACACTACAACTACACACCATCACCATCACCACACACTACCACTACACACCATCACCACACACTAACACTACACACCATCAACACACACACTACCACTACACACCATCACCACACACACTACCACTACACGCCATCACCACACACTACCACTACACACCATCAACACACACACACTACCACTACACACATCACCAGACACACACACTACCACTACACACCATCACCACACACTACAACTACACACCATCACCATCACCACACACTACCACTACACACCATCACCACACACTACCAAAACACACCATCACCACACACTACAACGACACACCATCACCACACACTACAACTACACACCATCACCATCACCACACACTACCACTACACAACATCACCACACACTACCACTACACACCATCACCAGAAACACACACTACCACTACACACCATCACTACACACTCCAACTACACAACATCACCACACACACTACCAATACACACCATCACCACACACTACACACCATCAACACACACACTACCACTACACACCATCAACACACACACTACCACTTCACACCATCACCAAAATCTACCACTACACACCATCAACACACACACAAACACACAACCACTACACACCATCACCACACACACTACCACTACACACCATCACCACACACTACCACTACACACCATCACCACACACTACCACTACACACCATCAACACACACTACCACTACAAACCATCACCATCACCACACACTACCACTACACACCATCACCACACACTACCACTACACACCATCACCACACACTACCACTACACACCATCACCAGACACACACACTACCACTACACACCATCACTACACCACACACTACCACTACACACCATCACCACATACTACCACTACACACCATCACCACACACAACCACTACACACCATCACCACACACCATTAACACACACTTCCACTACACACCATCACCACACACCTTTAACACACACTACCACTACACACCATCACCACACACTACAACTACACACAATCACCATCACCCCACACTACCACTACACACCATCACCAGACACTACCACTACACATCATCACCACACACTACACACCATCACCACACGCCATTAACACACACTACCACTACACACCATCACCACACACCATTAACACACACTTCCACTACACACCATCACCACACATAATTAACACACACTACCACTACACACCATCACCACACACTACAACTACACACAATCACCATCACCACACACTACCACTACACACAATCACCATCACCACACACTACCACTACACACCATCACCAGACACTACCACTGCACACCATCACCACACACTACCACTACACACCATCAACCCACACACACTACCACTACACACCATCACCACACACACTTCCAGTACACGCCATCACCACACACTACCACTACACACCATCAACACACACACACTACCACTACACACCATCACCAGACACACACACTACCACTACACACCATCACCACACACTACCAATACACACCATCACCATCACCACACACTACAACGACACACCATCACCACACACTACAACTACACACCATCACCATCACCAAACTCTACCACTACACACCATCACCACACACTACCACTACACACCATCACCACACACAACCACTACACACCATCACCATCCCCACACAGTACCACTACACACCATCACCACACACTACCACTACACACCATCACCACACACTACAACTACACACCATCACAAAACACTACAACTACACACCATCACCATCACCACACACTACCACTACACACCATCACCATCACCATCACCACACAGTACCACTACACACCATCACCACACACTACCACTACACACCATCACCAGACACACACACTACCACTAAACACCATCACTACACCACACACTACCACTACACACCATCACCACACACTACCACTACACACCATCACCAGACACACACACTACCACTAAACACCATCACTACACCACACACTACCACTACACACCATCACCACACACACTACCACTACACGCCATCACCACACACTACCACTACACACCATCAACACACACACACTACCACTAAACACCATCACCAGACACACACACTACCACTACACACCATCACCACACACTACAACTACACACCATCACCATCACCACACACTACCACTACACACCATCACCACACACTAACACTACACACCATCAACACACACACTACCACTACACACCATCACCACACACACTACCACTACACGCCATCACCACACACTACCACTACACACCATCAACACACACACACTACCACTACACACATCACCAGACACACACACTACCACTACACACCATCACCACACACTACAACTACACACCATCACCATCACCACACACTACCACTACACACCATCACCACACACTACCAAAACACACCATCACCACACACTACAACGACACACCATCACCACACACTACAACTACACACCATCACCATCACCACACACTACCACTACACAACATCACCACACACTACCACTACACACCATCACCAGAAACACACACTACCACTACACACCATCACTACACACTCCAACTACACAACATCACCACACACACTACCAATACACACCATCACCACACACTACACACCATCAACACACACACTACCACTACACACCATCAACACACACACTACCACTTCACACCATCACCAAAATCTACCACTACACACCATCAACACACACACAAACACACAACCACTACACACCATCACCACACACACTACCACTACACACCATCACCACACACTACCACTACACACCATCACCACACACTACCACTACACACCATCAACACACACTACCACTACAAACCATCACCATCACCACACACTACCACTACACACCATCACCACACACTACCACTACACACCATCACCACACACTACCACTACACACCATCACCAGACACACACACTACCACTACACACCATCACTACACCACACACTACCACTACACACCATCACCACATACTACCACTACACACCATCACCACACACAACCACTACACACCATCACCACACACCATTAACACACACTTCCACTACACACCATCACCACACACCTTTAACACACACTACCACTACACACCATCACCACACACTACAACTACACACAATCACCATCACCCCACACTACCACTACACACCATCACCAGACACTACCACTACACATCATCACCACACACTACACACCATCACCACACGCCATTAACACACACTACCACTACACACCATCACCACACACCATTAACACACACTTCCACTACACACCATCACCACACATAATTAACACACACTACCACTACACACCATCACCACACACTACAACTACACACAATCACCATCACCACACACTACCACTACACACAATCACCATCACCACACACTACCACTACACACCATCACCAGACACTACCACTGCACACCATCACCACACACTACCACTACACACCATCAACCCACACACACTACCACTACACACCATCACCACACACACTTCCAGTACACGCCATCACCACACACTACCACTACACACCATCAACACACACACACTACCACTACACACCATCACCAGACACACACACTACCACTACACACCATCACCACACACTACCAATACACACCATCACCATCACCACACACTACAACGACACACCATCACCACACACTACAACTACACACCATCACCATCACCAAACTCTACCACTACACACCATCACCACACACTACCACTACACACCATCACCACACACAACCACTACACACCATCACCATCCCCACACAGTACCACTACACACCATCACCACACACTACCACTACACACCATCACCACACACTACAACTACACACCATCACAAAACACTACAACTACACACCATCACCATCACCACACACTACCACTACACACCATCACCATCACCACACAGTACCACTACACACCATCACCACACACTACCACTACACACCATCACCAGACACACACACTACCACTAAACACCATCACTACACCACACACTACCACTACACACCATCACCACACACTACCACAACACACCATCACCACACACAACCACTACACACGATCACCATCCCCACACAGTACCACTACACACCATCACCACACACTACCACTACACACCATCACCACACACTACAACTACACACCATCACCATCACCACACACTACCACTACACACCATCACCATCACCATCACCACACAGTACCACTACACACCATCACCACACAGTACCACTACACACCATCACCACACACTATCACTACACACCATCAACACACACTGCCACTACAAAACATCACCATCACCATACACTACCACTACACACCATCACCACACACTACCACTACACACCATCACCACACACTACCACTACACACCATCACCATGCACACACACTACCACTACACACCATCACCACAAACTACCACTACACACCATCACCATACACTACACACCATCACCACACACCATTAACACACACTACCACTACACACCATCACCACACACCATTAACACACACTTCCACTACACACCATCAACACACACCATTAACACACACTACCACTACACACCATCACCACACACTACAACTACACACAATCACCATCACCACACACTACCACTACACACCATCACCAGACACTACCACTACACACCATCACCACACACTAACACTACACACCATCACCACACACACTACCACTACACACCATCACCACACACACTACCACTACACGCCATCACCACACACTACCACTACACACCATCAACACACACACACTACTACTACACACCATCACCAGACACACACACTACCACTACACACCATCACCACACACTACCAATACACACCATCACAATCACCACACACTACCACTACACACCATCACCACACACTACCAAAACACACCATCACCACACACTACAACGACACACCATCACCACACACTACAACTACACACCATCACCATCACCACACACTACCACTACACACCATCACCACACACTACCACTACACACCATCACCACACACTACCACTACACACCATCACCATACACTACACACCATCACCACACACACTACCACTAACACCATCACCACACACACTACCACTACACGCCATCACCACACACTACCACTACACACCGTCAACACACACACACTACCACTAAACACCATCACCAGACACACACACTACCACTACACACCATCACCACACACTACAACTACACACCATCACCAGCACCACACACTTCCACTACACACCATCACCACACACTAACACTACACACCATCACCACACACACTACCACTACACACCATCACCACACACACTACCACTACACGCCATCACCACACACTACCACTACACACCATCAACACACACACACTACCACTACACACATCACCAGACACACACACTACCACTACACACCATCACCACACACTACAACTACACACCATCACCATCACCACACACTACCACTACACACCATCACCACACACTACCAAAACACACCATCACCACACACTACAACGACACACCATCACCACACACTACAACTACACACCATCACCATCACCACACACTACCACTACACAACATCACCACACACTACCACTACACACCATCACCAGACACTACCACTGCACACCATCACCACACACTACCACTACACACCATCAACCCACACACACTACCACTACACACCAACACCACACACACTTCCAGTACACGCCATCACCACACACTACCACTACACACCATCAACACACACACACTACCACTACACACCATCACCAGACACACACACTACCACTACACACCATCACCACACACTACCAATACACACCATCACCATCACCACAAACTACAACGACACACCATCACCACACACTACAACTACACACCATCACCATCACCAAACTCTACCACTACACACCATCACCACACACTACCACTACACACCATCACCACACACAACCACTACACACCATCACCATCCCCACACAGTACCACTACACACCATCACCACACACTACCACTACACACCATCACCACACACTACAACTACACACCATCACAAAACACTACAACTACACACCATCACCATCACCACACACTACCACTACACACCATCACCATCACCATCACCACACAGTACCACTACACACCATCACCACACACTACCACTACACACCATCACCAGACACACACACTACCACTACACACCATCACTACACAACACACTACCACTACACACCATCACCACACACTACCACTACACACCATCACCACACACAACCACTACACACGATCACCATCCCCACACAGTACCACTACACACCATCACCACACACTACCACTACACACCATCACCACACACTACAACTACACACCATCACCATCACCACACACTACCACTACACACCATCACCATCACCATCACCACACAGTACCACTACACACCATCACCACACAGTACCACTACACACCATCACCATACACTACACACCATCACCACACACCATTAACACACACTGCCACTACAAAACATCACCATCACCATACACTACCACTACACACCATCACCACACACTACCACTACACACCATCACCACAAACTACCACTACACACCATCACCATACACTACACACCATCACCACACACCATTAACACACACTACCACTACACACCATCACCACACACCATTAACACACACTTCCACTACACACCATCAACACACACCATTAACACACACTACCACTACACACCATCACCACACACTACAACTACACACAATCACCATCACCACACACTACCACTACACACCATCACCAGACACTACCACTACACACCATCACCACACACTAACACTACACACCATCACCACACACACTACCACTACACACCATCACCACACACACTACAACTACACGCCATCACCACACACTACCACTTCACACCATCAACACACACACACTACCACTACACACCATCACCAGACACACACACTACCACTACACACCATCACCACACACTACCAATACACACCATCACAATCACCACACACTACCACTACACACCATCACCACACACTACCAAAACACACCATCACCACACACTACAACTACACACCATCACCATCACCACACACTACCACTACACACCATCACCACACACTACCACTACACACCATCACCACACACTACCACTACACACAATCACCATACACTACACACCATCACCACACACACTACCACTACACACCATCACCACACACACTACCACTACACGCCATCACCACACACTACCACTACACACCATCAACACACACACACTACCACTAAACACCATCACCAGACACACACACTACCACTACACACCATCACCACACACTACAACTACACACCATCACCATCACCACACACTACCACTACACACCATCACCACACACTACCACAACACACCATCACCACACACACTACCACTACACATCATCACCACACACACTACCACTACATGCCATCACCACACACTACCACTACACACCATCAACACACACACACTACCACTACACACCATCACCAGACACACACACTACCACTACACACCATCACCACACACTACCAATACACACCATCACAATCACCACACACTACCACTACACACCATCACCACACACTACCAAAACACACCATCACCACACACTACAACGACACACCATCACCACACACTACAACTACACACCATCACCATCACCACACACTACCACTACACACCATCACCACACACTACCACTACACACCATCACCACACACTACCACTACACACCATCACCAGGCACACACACTACCACTACACACCATCACCACAAATTACCACTTCACACCATCACCATACACTACACACCATCACCACACACCATTAACACACACTACCACTACACACCATCACCACACACCATTAACACACACTTCCACTACACACCATCAACACACACCATTAACACACACTACCACTACACACCATCACCACACACTACAACTACACACCATCACCATCACCACACACTACCACTACACACCATCACCAGACACTACCACTACACACCATCACCACACACTAACACTACACACCATCACCACACACACTACCACTACACACCATCACCACACACACTACCACTACACGCCATCACCACACACTACCACTACACACCATCAACACACACACACTACCCCTACACACCATCACCAGACACACACACTACCACTACACACCATCACCACACACTACCAATACACACCATCACAATCACCACACACTACCACTACACACCATCACCACACACTACCAAAACACACCATCACCACATACTACAACGACACACCATCACCACACACTACAACTACACACCATCACCATCACCACACACTACCACTACACACCATCACCACACACTACCACTACACACCATCACCACACACTACCACTACACACAATCACCATACACTACACACCATCACCACACACACTACCACCACACACCATCACCACACACACTACCACTACACGCCAACACCACACACTACCACTACACACCATCAACACACACACACTACCACTACACACCATCACCAGACACACACACTACCACTACACACCATCACCACACACTACAACTACACACCATCACCATCACCACACACTACCACTACACACCATCACCACACACTAACACTACACACCATCACCACACACACTACCACTACACACCATCACCACACACACTACCACTACACGCCATCACCACACACTACCACTACACACCATCAACACACACACACTACCACTACACACCATCACCAGACACACACACTACCACTACACACCATCACCACACACTACAACTACACACCATCACCATCACCACACACTACCACTACACACCATCACCACACACTACCAAAACACACCATCACCACACACTGCAACGACACACCATCACCACACACTACAACTACACACCATCACCATCACCACACACTACCACTACACAACATCACCACACACTACCACTACACACCATCACCAGACACACACACTACCACTACACACCATCACTACACACTCCAACTACACAACATCACCACACACACTACCAATACACACCATCACCACACACTACACACCATCAACACACACACTACCACTACACACCATCAACACACACACTACCACTACACACCATCACCAAAATCTACCACTACACACCATCAAAACACACACACACACACACACACTACCACTACACACCATCACCACACACACTACCACTACACACCATCACCACACACACTACCACTACACATCATCACTACACACTACCACCAGACACTACACACCATCAACACACACCATTAACACACACTACCACTACACACCATCACCACACACTACAACTACACACAATCACCATCACCACACACTACCACTACACACCATCACCAGACACTACCACTACACACCATCACCACACACTACCACTACCCACCATCACCACACACACTACCACTACACATCATCACCACACACACTACCACTACACGCCATCACCACACACTACCACTACACACCATCAACACACACACACTACCACTACACACCATCACCAGACACACACACTACCACTACACACCATCACCACACACTGCCAATACACACCATCACAATCACCACACACTACCACTACACACCATCACCACACACTACCAAAACACACCATCACCACACACTACAACGACACACCATCACCACACACTACAACTACACACCATCACCATCACCACACACTACCACTACACACCATCACCACACACTACCACTACACACCATCACCACACACTACCACTACACACCATCACCAGGCACACACACTACCACTACACACCATCACCACAAACTACCACTACACACCATCACCATACACTACACACCATCACCACACACCATTAACACACACTACCACTACACACCATCACCACACACCATTAACACACACTTCCACTACACACCATCAACACACACCATTAACACACACTACCACTACACACCATCACCACACACTACCACTACACACCATCACCACACACTACCACTACACACCATCACCATCACCACACACTACCACTACACACCATCACCATCACCACACACTACCACTACACACCATCACCACACACTACCACTACACACCATCACCATCACCACACACTACCACTACACACAATCACCATCACCACACACGACCACTACACACCATCACCACACACTACCACTACACACCATCACCAAGCACTACTTACCATCACCACACACTACCACTACACACCATCACCAGACACTACCACTACACACCATCACCACACACTACCACTACACACCATCACCACACACTACCACTACACACCATCAACAAACACACACTACCACTACACACCATCACCACACACTACCACTACACACCATCACAACACACTACCACTACACACCATCACCACACACACTACCACTACACACCATCACCACACACACTACCAATACACGCCATCACTACACACTACCACCAGACACTACACACCATCACCACACACCATTAACACACACTACCACTACACACCATCACCACACACTACAACTACACACAATCACCATCACCACACACTACCACTACACACCATCACCAGACACTACCACTACACACCATCACCACACACTACCACTACCCACCATCACCACACACACTACCACTACACATCATCACCACACACACTACCACTACACGCCATCACCACACACTACCACTACACACCATCAACACACACACACTACCACTACACACCATCACCAGACACACACACTACCACTACACACCATCACCACACAATGCCAATACACACCATCACAATCACCACACACTACCACTACACACCATCACCACACACTACCAAAACACACCATCACCACACACTACAACGACACACCATCACCACACACTACAACTACACACCATCACCATCACCACACACTACCACTACACACCATCACCACACACTACCACTACACACCATCACCACACACTACCACTACACACCATCACCAGGCACACACACTACCACTACACACCATCACCACAAACTACCACTACACACCATCACCATACACTACACACCATCACCACACACCATTAACACACACTACCACTACACACCATCACCACACACCATTAACACACACTTCCACTACACACCATTAACACACACCATTAACACACACTACCACTACACACCATCACCACACACTACCACTACACACCATCACCACACACTACCACTACACACCATCACCATCACCACACACTACCACTACACACCATCACCATCACCACACACTACCACTACACACCATCACCACACACTACCACTACACACCATCACCATCACCACACACTACCACTACACACCATCACCATCACCACACACGACCACTACACACCATCACCACACACTACCACTACACACCATCACCAGACACTACCACTACACACCATCACCACACACTACCACTACACACCATCACCACACACTACCACTACTCACCATCAACAAACACACACTACCACTACACACCATCACCACACACTACCACTACACACCATCACAACACACTACCACTACACACCATCACCACACACTACCATTACACACCATCACCACACCCAGACTAAAACTACACATCATCTCCATCACCACACACTTCCACTACACACCATCACCACACACTACAACTACATGCCATCAACACACACTACCACAACACACCATCACCACACACTACACACCATCACCACACACACTACCACTACACACCATCACCATCCCCACACAGTACCACTACACACCATCACCACACACTACCACTACACACCATCACCACACACTACAACTACACACCATTACAAAAACACTACAACTACACACCATCACCATCACCACACACTACCACTACACACCATCACACACACACTACCACTACACACCATCACCACACACACTACCACTACACACCATCACCACACACTACCACTACACACCATCACCACACACTACCACTACACACCATCAACACACACTACCACTACACACCATCACCACACACTACCACTACACACCATCACCATCACCACACACGACCACTACACACCATCACCACACACTACCACTACACACCATCACCACACACTACCACTACACACCATCACCACACACTACCACTACACACCATCAACACACACTACCACTACACACCATCAACACACACTACCACTACACACCATCACCACACACTACCACTACACACCATCACCATCACCACACACGACCACTACACACATCACCACAAACTACACACCATCACCACACACACTACCACTACACACCATCACAATCCCCACACAGTACCACTACACACCATCACCACACACTACCACTACACACCATCACCACACACTACAACTACACACCATCACAAAGCACTACAACTACACACCATCACCATCACCATCACCACACACTACCACTACACACCATCAACACACACACTACCACTACACACCATCACCACACACACTACCACTACACACCATCACCACACACTACCACTACACACCATCAACACACACTACCACTACACACCATCAACACACACTACCACTACATACCATCACCACACACTACCACTACACACCATCACCATCACCACACACTACCACTACACACCATCACCACACACTACCACTACACACCATCACCACACACTACCACTACACACCATCACCACACACTACCAATACACACCATCACAATCACCACACACTACCACTACACACCATCACCACACACTACAACGACACACCATCACCACACACTACAACTACACACCATCACCATCACCACACACTACCACTACACACCATCACCACACACTACCACTACACACCATCACCACACACTACCACTACACACCATCACCAGGCACACACACTACCACTACACACCATCACCACAAACTACCACTACACACCATCACCATACACTACACACCATCACCACACACCATTAACACACACTACCACTACACACCATCACCACACACCATTAACACACACTTCCACTACACACCATCAACACACACCATTAACACACACTACCACTACACACCATCACCAAGCACTACTTACCATCACCACACACTACCACTACACACCATCACCAAACACTACCACTACACACCATCACCATACACTACCACTACACACCATCACCATCACCATCACCACACACTACCACTACACACCATCACCACACACTACCACTACACACCATCACCAAGCACTACTTACCATCACCACACACTACCACTACACACCATCACCAGACACTACCACTACACACCATCACCACACACTACCACTACACACCATCACCACACACTACCACTCCACACCATCAACAAACACACACTACCACTACACACCATCACCACACTCTACCACTACACACCATCACCACACACTACCACTACATACCATCACCATACACTACCACTACACACCATCACCATCACCATCACCACACACTACCACTACACACCATCAACACACACTACCACTACACACCATCAACACACACTACCACTACACACCATCACCACACACTACCACTACACACCATCACCATCACCACACACGACCACTAGACACCATCACCACACACTACCACTACATACCATCACCACACACTACCACTACACACCATCACCATCACCACACACTAGCACTACACACCATCACCACACACTACCACTACACACCATCACCACACACTACCACTACACACCATCACCACACACTACCACTACACACCATCAACACACACACACTAACCACTACACACCATCACCACACACTACCACTACACACCATCACAACACACTACCACTACACCCATCACCACACACTACCATTACACACCATCACCACACACCATCACACCATCACCACACACTTCCACTACACACCATCACCACACACTACACCTACATGCCATCAACACACACTACCACAACACACCATCACCACACACTACACACCATCACCACACACACTACCACTACACACCATCACCATCCCCACACAGTACCACTACACACCATCACCACACACTACCACTACACACCATCACCACACACTACAACTACACACCATCACAAAACACTACAACTACACGCCATCACCATCACCACACACTACCACTACACACCATCACCATCACCATCACCACACACTACCACTACACACCATCAACACACACACTACCACTACACACCATCACCACACACACTACCACTACACACCATCACCACACACTACCACTACACACCATCAACACACACTACCACTACACACCATCAACACACACTACCACTACACACCATCACCACACACTACCACTACACACCATCACCATCACCACACACGACCACTACACACCATCACCACACACTACCACTACATACCATCACCCACACACTACCACTACACACCATCAGCATCACCACACACTACCACTACACACCATCACCACACACTACCACTACACACCATCACCACACACTACCACTACACACCATCACCACACACTACCACTACACGCCATCACCACACACACTACCACTACACGCCATCACCACACAGTACCACTACACACCATCAACACACACACACTACCACTACACACCATCACCAGACACACACACTACCACTACACACCATCAACACACATTACCAATACACACCATCACAATCACCACACACTACCACTACACACCATCACCACACACTACCAAAACACACCATCACCACACACTACAACGACACACCATCACCACACACTACAACTACACACCATCACCATCACCACACACTACCACTACACACCATCACCACACACTACCACTACACACCATCACCACAGACAACGACTACACACCATCACCATCCCCACACAGTACCACTACACACCATCACCACACACTACCACTTCACACCATCACCATCACCACACACTACCACTACACACCATCACCATCACCACACACTACCACTACACACCATCAAACACACACTACCACTACACACCATCACCAAGCACTACATACCATCAGCACACACTACCACTACACACCATCACCAGACACTACCACTACACACCATCACCACACACTACCACTACACACCATCACCACACACTACCACTACACACCATCAACACACACACACTACCACTACACACCATCACCACACACTACCACTACACACCATCACAACACACTACCATTACACACCATCACCACACACTACCATTACACACCATCACCACAAACGCACCATCACCATCACCACACACTTCCACTACACACCATCACCACACACTACAACTACATGCCATCAACACACACTACCACAACACACCATCACCAAACACTACACACCATCACCACACACACTACCACTACACACCATCACCATCCCCACACAGTACCACTACACACCATCACCACACACTACCACTACACACCATCACCACACACTACAACTACACACCATCACAAAACACTACAACTACACACCATCACCATCACCACACACTACCACTACACACCATCACCATCACCATCACCACACACTACCACTACACACCATCAACACACACACTACCACTACACACCATCACCACACATACTACCACTACACACCATCACCACACACTACCACTACACACCATCAACACACACTACCACTACACACCATCAACACACACTACCACTACACACCATCACCACACACTACCACTACACACCATCACCATCACCACACACGACCACTACACACCATCACCACACACTACCACTACATACCATCACCACACACTACCACTACACACCATCACCATCACCACACACTACCACTACACACCATCACCACACACTACCACTACACACCATCACCACACACTACCACTACACACCATCACCACACACTAACAATACACGCCATCACCACACACTACCACTACACACCATCACCACACACTACCACTACACACCTTCACCACACACACTACCACTTCACACCATCACCACACACACTACCACTACACGCCATAACCACACACTACCACTACACACCATCAACACACACACACTACCACTACACACCATCACCACACACACTACCACTACACACCATCACCACACACTACCACTACACACCATCATCATCACCACACACTACCACTACACACCATCACCACACACTACCACTACACACCATCACTACACACTACCACTACACACCGTCACAAGACACACACACACTAACACTACACACCATCACCACACACTACCACTACACACCATCACCAGACACGCACACTACCACTACACACCATCATCACACAGTACCACTACACACCATCACCACACACACACACACACACACACACACACACTACCACTACACACAATCACCACACACTACCACTACACGACATTAACACACACTACCACTACACACCATCAAAACACACTACACACCATCAACACACACTACCACTACACACCATCACCAGACACACACACTACCACTACACACCATCACCACACACTACACACCATCAACACACACACTACCACTACACACCATCAACACACACACTACCACTACACACCATCACCACACACACTACCACTACACACCATCACCACACACTACCATTACACACCATCAACACACACTACCACTACACACCATCACCACACACTACCACTACACACCATCACCACACACACTACCACTACACACAATAACCACACACACTACCACTACACGCCATCACCACACACTACCACTACACACCATCACCACTCACTACCACTACACGCCATCACCAGACACTACCACTACACACCATCACCAGACACACACACTACCACTACACACCATCACCACACACTACAACTACACAACATCACCACACACACTACCAGTACACACCATCACCACACACTACACACCATCAACACACACACTACCACTACACACCATCAACACACACACTACCACTACACACCATCACCACACACACTACCACTACACACCATCACCACACACTACCATTACACACCATCAACACACACTACCACTACACACCATCACCACACACTACCACTACACACCATCACCACACACACTACCACTACACACAATAACCACACACACTACCACTACACGCCATCACCACACACTACCACTACACACCATCACCAGACACTACCACTACACACCATCAACACACACACACTACCACTACACACAATCACCACACACACTACAACTACACTGTTACGTTCCCCAGTTTATATGTTGTAGTTTGTGTATTTGCATGTGTATATTTTAGGAAATTGCTTCCTGAAATCCCTCAAGAAGCTGATTGGTCGACTCCAGGGCTAATTGGAGAGCTGACCCCGCCCCCTCGTCAAGACGCAGCTGTCTCCAATTACCTGTTCCTTCTGAAGCTATATAAAGCAATCACCATCACCACACACTACCACTACACACCATCACCACACACACTACCACTACACACCATCACCACACACACTACCACTACACGCCATCACCACACACACTACCACTACACGCCATCACCACACACTACCACTACACACAATCAACACACACACTACCACTACACACCATCACCAGACACACACACTACCACTACTCACCATCACCACACACTACCAATACACACCATCACAATCACCACACACTACCACTACACACCATCACCACACACTACCAATACACACCATCACCATTACCACACACTACAACGACACACCATCACCACACACTACAACTACACACCATCACCATCACCACACACTAACACTACACGCCATCACCACACACTACCACTACACATCATCACCATACACTACCAAAACACACCATCACAATCACCACACACTACCACTACACACCATCACCACACACTACCAATACACACCATCAGCATCACCACACACTACAACTACACACCATCACCATCACCACACACTAACACTACACACCATCACCACACACTACCACTACACACCATCACCACACACAACCACTACACACCATCACCATCCCCATACAGTACCACTACACACCGTCACCACACACTACCACTACACACCATCACCACACACTACAACTACACACCATCACAAAACACTACAACTACACACCATCACCATCACCACACACTACCACTACACACCATCACCAGACACACACACTACCACTACACACCATCACCACACACTACCACTACACACCATCACCACACACTACACACCATCACCACACACTACACACCATTAACACACACTACCACTACACACCATCAACCACACACTACAACTACACACAATCACCATCACCACACACTACCACTACACACCATCACCACACACAACCACTACACACCATCACCATCCCCACACAGTACCACTACACACCATCACCACACACTACCACTACACACCATCACCACACACTACAACTACACACCATCACAAAACACTACAACTACACACCATCACCATCACCACACTCTACCACTACACACCATCACCATCACCACACACTACCACTACACACCATCACCACACACTACCACTACACACCATCACCAGACACACACACTACCACTACACACCATCACCACACACTACCACTACACACCATCACCACACATTACACACCATTAACACACACTACCACTACACACCATCAACCACACACTACCACTTCACACCATCACCATCACCACACACTACCACTACACACCATCACCATCACCACACACTACCACTACACACCATCAAACACACACTACCACTACACACCATCACCAAGCACTACATACCATCAGCACACACTACCACTACACACCATCACCAGACACTACCACTACACACCATCACCACACACTACCACTACACACCATCACCACACACTACCACTACACACCATCAACACACACACACTACCACTACACACCATCACCACACACTACCACTACACACCATCACAACACACTACCATTACACACCATCACCACACACTACCATTACACACCATCACCACAAACGCACCATCACCATCACCACACACTTCCACTACACACCATCACCACACACTACAACTACATGCCATCAACACACACTACCACAACACACCATCACCAAACACTACACACCATTCACCACACACACTACCACTACACACCATCACCATCCCCACACAGTACCACTACACACCATCACCACACACTACCACTACACACCATCACCACACACTACAACTACACACCATCACAAAACACTACAACTACACACCATCACCATCACCACACACTACCACTACACACCATCACCATCACCACACACTACCACTACACACCATCAACACACACACTACCACTACACACCATCACCACACATACTACCACTACACACCATCACCACACACTACCACTACACACCATCAACACACACTACCACTACACACCATCAACACACACTACCACTACACACCATCACCACACACTACCACTACACACCATCACCATCACCACACACGACCACTACACACCATCACCACACACTACCACTACATACCATCACCACACACTACCACTACACACCATCACCATCACCACACACTACCACTACACACCATCACCACACACTACCACTACACACCATCACCACACACTACCACTACACACCATCACCACACACTAACAATACACGCCATCACCACACACTACCACTACACACCATCACCACACACTACCACTACACACCTTCACCACACACACTACCACTTCACACCATCACCACACACACTACCACTACACGCCATAACCACACACTACCACTACACACCATCAACACACACACACTACCACTACACACCATCACCACACACACTACCACTACACACCATCACCACACACTACCACTACACACCATCATCATCACCACACACTACCACTACACACCATCACCACACACTACCACTACACACCATCACTACACACTACCACTACACACCGTCACAAGACACACACACACTAACACTACACACCATCACCACACACTACCACTACACACCATCACCAGACACGCACACTACCACTACACACCATCATCACACAGTACCACTACACACCATCACCACACACACACACACACACACACACACACACTACCACTACACACAATCACCACACACTACCACTACACGACATTAACACACACTACCACTACACACCATCAAAACACACTACACACCATCAACACACACTACCACTACACACCATCACCAGACACACACACTACCACTACACACCATCACCACACACTACAACTACACAACATCACCACACACACTACCAGTACACACCATCACCACACACTACACACCATCAACACACACACTACCACTACACACCATCAACACACACACTACCACTACACACCATCACCACACACACTACCACTACACACCATCACCACACACTACCATTACACACCATCAACACACACTACCACTACACACCATCACCACACACTACCACTACACACCATCACCACACACTACCACTACACACCATCACCACACACACTACCACTACACACAATAACCACACACACTACCACTACACGCCATCACCACACACTACCACTACACACCATCACCACTCACTACCACTACACGCCATCACCAGACACTACCACTACACACCATCACCAGACACACACACTACCACTACACACCATCACCACACACTACAACTACACAACATCACCACACACACTACCAGTACACACCATCACCACACACTACACACCATCAACACACACACTACCACTACACACCATCAACACACACACTACCACTACACACCATCACCACACACACTACCACTACACACCATCACCACACACTACCATTACACACCATCAACACACACTACCACTACACACCATCACCACACACTACCACTACACACCATCACCACACACACTACCACTACACACAATAACCACACACACTACCACTACACGCCATCACCACACACTACCACTACACACCATCACCACTCACTACCACTACACGCCATCACCAGACACTACCACTACACACCATCAACACACACACACTACCACTACACACAATCACCACACACACTACAACTACACTGTTACGTTCCCCAGTTTATATGTTGTAGTTTGTGTATTTGCATGTGTATATTTTAGGAAATTGCTTCCTGAAATCCCTCAAGAAGCTGATTGGTCGACTCCAGGGCTAATTGGAGAGCTGACCCCGCCCCCTCGTCAAGACGCAGCTGTCTCCAATTACCTGTTCCTTCTGAAGCTATATAAAGCAATCACCATCACCACACACTACCACTACACACCATCACCACACACACTACCACTACACACCATCACCACACACACTACCACTACACGCCATCACCACACACACTACCACTACACGCCATCACCACACACTACCACTACACACAATCAACACACACACTACCACTACACACCATCACCAGACACACACACTACCACTACTCACCATCACCACACACTACCAATACACACCATCACAATCACCACACACTACCACTACACACCATCACCACACACTACCAATACACACCATCACCATTACCACACACTACAACGACACACCATCACCACACACTACAACTACACACCATCACCATCACCACACACTAACACTACACGCCATCACCACACACTACCACTACACATCATCACCATACACTACCAAAACACACCATCACAATCACCACACACTACCACTACACACCATCACCACACACTACCAATACACACCATCAGCATCACCACACACTACAACTACACACCATCACCATCACCACACACTAACACTACACACCATCACCACACACTACCACTACACACCATCACCACACACAACCACTACACACCATCACCATCCCCATACAGTACCACTACACACCGTCACCACACACTACCACTACACACCATCACCACACACTACAACTACACACCATCACAAAACACTACAACTACACACCATCACCATCACCACACACTACCACTACACACCATCACCAGACACACACACTACCACTACACACCATCACCACACACTACCACTACACACCATCACCACACACTACACACCATCACCACACACTACACACCATTAACACACACTACCACTACACACCATCAACCACACACTACAACTACACACAATCACCATCACCACACACTACCACTACACACCATCACCACACACAACCACTACACACCATCACCATCCCCACACAGTACCACTACACACCATCACCACACACTACCACTACACACCATCACCACACACTACAACTACACACCATCACAAAACACTACAACTACACACCATCACCATCACCACACTCTACCACTACACACCATCACCATCACCACACACTACCACTACACACCATCACCACACACTACCACTACACACCATCACCAGACACACACACTACCACTACACACCATCACCACACACTACCACTACACACCATCACCACACATTACACACCATTAACACACACTACCACTACACACCATCAACCACACACTACAACTACACACAATCACCATCACCAGACACTACCACTACACACCATCACCAGACACACACACTACCAATACACACCATCACCACACACTACCAATACACACCATCACAATCACCACACACTACCACTACACACCATCACCACACACTACCAATACACACCATCACCATCACCACACACTACAACAACACACCATCACCACACACTACAACTACACACCATCACCATCACCACACACTAACACTACACACCATCACCACACACTACCACTACACACCATCATCACACACTAACAATACACACCATCACAATCACCACACACTACCACTACACACCATCACCACACACTACCAATACACACCATCACCATCACCACAACTACACACCATCACCATCACCACACACTAACACTACACACCATCACCACACACAAC
Source organism: Oncorhynchus mykiss (assembly GCF_057628025.1). NCBI lineage: Eukaryota > Metazoa > Chordata > Actinopteri > Salmoniformes > Salmonidae > Oncorhynchus > Oncorhynchus mykiss. Next base: position 868,704 of record NC_143033.1, on the reverse strand, counting down.
CACTACACACCATCACCATCCCCATACAGTACCACTACACACTGTCACCACACACTACCACTACACACCATCACCACACACTACAACTACACACCATCACAAAACACTACAACTACACACCATCACCATCCCCATACAGTACCACTACACACTGTCACCACACACTACCACTACACACCATCAACCACACACTACAACTACACACAATCACCATCACCACACACTACCACTACAAACCATCACCAGACACTACCACTACACACCATCACCACACACAACCACTACACACCATCACCATCCCCACACAGTACCACTACACACCATCACCACACACTACCACTACACACCATCACCACACACTACAACTACAAACCATCACAAAACACTACAACTACACACCATCACCATCACCACCCACTACCACTACACACCATCACCATCACCACACACTACCACTACACACCATCACCACACACTACCACTACACACCATCACCAGACACTACCACTACACACCATCACCACACACAACCACTACACACCATCACCTTCCCCACACAGTACCACTACACACCATCACCAGACACACACTACCACTACACACCATCACCACACACTACCACTACACACCATCACCACACATTACACACCATTAACACACACTACCACTACACACCATCAACCACACACTACAACTACACACAATCACCATCACCAGACACTACCACTACACACCATCACCAGACACTACCACTACACACCATCAACAGACACTACCACTACACACCATCACCACACACTACCACTACACACCATATCACCACACACTACCACTACACACCATCAACACACACACACTACCATTACACACATTCACCACACACAACCACTACACACCATCACCACACACTACCACTACACACCATCACCACACACACACTAACACTACACACCATCACCATCACCACACACTACCACTACACACCATTACCACACACTACGACTACATGCCATCAACACACACTACCACGACACACCATCCCCAAACACTACACACCATCACCACACACACTACCACTACACAACATCACCACACACTACCACTACACACCATCACCAGACACACACACTACCACTACACACCATCACTACACACTCCAACTACACAACATCACCACACACACTACCAATACACACCATCACCACACACTACACACCATCAACACACACACTACCACTACACACCATCAACACACACACTACCACTACACACCATCACCAAACACTACCACTACACACCATCAACACACACACACACACACACACTACCACTACACACCATCACCACACACACTACCACTACACACCATCACCACACACACTACCACTACACACCATCACCACACACTACCACTACACACCATCAACACACACACATTACCACTACACACCATCAACACACACTACCACTACACACCATCACCACACAGTACCACTACACACCCACACCATCACCACACACTACCACTACACACCATCACCATCACAAAACACGACCACTACACACCATCACCACACACTACATACCATCACCACACACTACCACTACACACCATCACCATCACCACACACTACCACTACACACCATCACCACACACTTCCACTACACGCCATCACCACACACTACCACTACACGCCATCACCACAAACTACCACTACACACCTTCATCACCACACACTACCACTCCACATCTTCATCACCACACACTACCACTACACACCTTCATCACCACACACTACCACTACACACCTTCATCACCACACACTACCACTACACACCTTCATCACCACAAACTACCACTACACACCTTCATCACCACACACTACCACTACACACCTTCATCACCACACACACTACCACTACACGCCATCACCACACACACTACCACTACACGCCATCACCACACACACTACCACTACACGCCATCACCACACAAACTAACACTACACGCCATCACCACACACACTAGCACTACACGCCATCACCACACACACTACCACTACACACCATCACCACATACTACCACTACACACCATCACAACACACTACCACTACACGCCATCACCACACACTACCACTACACACCATCACCACACACTACCACTACACACCTTCATCACCACACACTACCACTCCACATTCTTCATCACCACACACTACCACTACACACCTTCATCACCACACACTACCACTACACACCTTCATCACCACACACTACCACTACACACCTTCATCACCACACACTACCACTACACACCTTCATCACCACACACACTACCACTACACTCCATCACCACACACACTACCACTACACGCCATCACCACACACACTACCACTACACGCCATCACCACACAAACTACCACTACACGCCATCACCACACACTACCACTACACACCATCACCACACACTACCACTACACACCATCACCACACACTACCACTACACACCATCAACACACACACACTACCACTACACACCATCACCACACACACTACCACTACACTCCATCACCACACACACTACCACTACACGCCATCACCACACACACTACCACTACACGCCATCACCACACAAACTACCACTACACGCCATCACCACACACTACCACTACACACCATCACCACACACTACCACTACACACCATCACCACACACTACCACTACACACCATCAACACACACACACTACCACTACACACCATCACCACACACACTACCACTACACACCATCACCACACACAACCACTACACACCATCACCATCCCCATACAGTACCACTACACACTGTCACCACACACTACCACTACACACCATCACCACACACTACAACTACACACCATCACAAAACACTACAACTACACACCATCACCATCCCCATACAGTACCACTACACACTGTCACCACACACTACCACTACACACCATCAACCACACACTACAACTACACACAATCACCATCACCACACACTACCACTACAAACCATCACCAGACACTACCACTACACACCATCACCACACACAACCACTACACACCATCACCATCCCCACACAGTACCACTACACACCATCACCACACACTACCACTACACACCATCACCACACACTACAACTACAAACCATCACAAAACACTACAACTACACACCATCACCATCACCACCCACTACCACTACACACCATCACCACACACTACCACTACACACCATCACCACACACTACCACTACACACCATCACCAGACACTACCACTACACACCATCACCACACACAACCACTACACACCATCACCTTCCCCACACAGTACCACTACACACCATCACCAGACACACACTACCACTACACACCATCACCACACACTACCACTACACACCATCACCACACATTACACACCATTAACACACACTACCACTACACACCATCAACCACACACTACAACTACACACAATCACCATCACCAGACACTACCACTACACACCATCACCAGACACTACCACTACACACCATCAACAGACACTACCACTACACACCATCACCACACACTACCACTACACACCATATCACCACACACTACCACTACACACCATCAACACACACACACTACCATTACACACATTCACCACACACAACCACTACACACCATCACCACACACTACCACTACACACCATCACCACACACACACTAACACTACACACCATCACCATCACCACACACTACCACTACACACCATCACCACACACTACGACTACATGCCATCAACACACACTACCACGACACACCATCACCAAACACTACACACCATCACCACACACACTACCACTACACAACATCACCACACACTACCACTACACACCATCACCAGACACACACACTACCACTACACACCATCACTACACACTCCAACTACACAACATCACCACACACACTACCAATACACACCATCACCACACACTACACACCATCAACACACACACTACCACTACACACCATCAACACACACACTACCACTACACACCATCACCAAACACTACCACTACACACCATCAACACACACACACACACACACACTACCACTACACACCATCACCACACACACTACCACTACACACCATCACCACACACACTACCACTACACACCATCACCACACACTACCACTACACACCATCAACACACACACATTACCACTACACACCATCAACACACACTACCACTACACACCATCACCACACAGTACCACTACACACCCACACCATCACCACACACTACCACTACACACCATCACCATCACAAAACACGACCACTACACACCATCACCACACACTACATACCATCACCACACACTACCACTACACACCATCACCATCACCACACACTACCACTACACACCATCACCACACACTTCCACTACACGCCATCACCACACACTACCACTACACGCCATCACCACAAACTACCACTACACACCTTCATCACCACACACTACCACTCCACATCTTCATCACCACACACTACCACTACACACCTTCATCACCACACACTACCACTACACACCTTCATCACCACACACTACCACTACACACCTTCATCACCACAAACTACCACTACACACCTTCATCACCACACACTACCACTACACACCTTCATCACCACACACACTACCACTACACGCCATCACCACACACACTACCACTACACGCCATCACCACACACACTACCACTACACGCCATCACCACACAAACTAACACTACACGCCATCACCACACACACTAGCACTACACGCCATCACCACACACACTACCACTACACACCATCACCACATACTACCACTACACACCATCACAACACACTACCACTACACGCCATCACCACACACTACCACTACACACCATCACCACACACTACCACTACACACCTTCATCACCACACACTACCACTCCACATTCTTCATCACCACACACTACCACTACACACCTTCATCACCACACACTACCACTACACACCTTCATCACCACACACTACCACTACACACCTTCATCACCACACACTACCACTACACACCTTCATCACCACACACACTACCACTACACTCCATCACCACACACACTACCACTACACGCCATCACCACACACACTACCACTACACGCCATCACCACACAAACTACCACTACACGCCATCACCACACACTACCACTACACACCATCACCACACACTACCACTACACACCATCACCACACACTACCACTACACACCATCAACACACACACACTACCACTACACACCATCACCACACACACTACCACTACACTCCATCACCACACACACTACCACTACACGCCATCACCACACACACTACCACTACACGCCATCACCACACAAACTACCACTACACGCCATCACCACACACTACCACTACACACCATCACCACACACTACCACTACACACCATCACCACACACTACCACTACACACCATCAACACACACACACTACCACTACACACCATCACCACACACACTACCACTACACACCATCACCACACACTACCACTACACACCATCAACACACACACACTACCACTACACACCATCACAACACACTACCACTACACGCCATCACCACACACTACCACTACACACCATCAACACACACACACTACCACTACACAACATCACCACACACACTACCACTACACACCATCACCACACACTACCACTACACACCATCACCACACACTACCACTACACACCATCACCATCACCACACACTACCACTACACACCATCACCACACACTACCACTACACACCATCACTACACACTACCACTACACACCATCACCAGACACACACACACTACCACTACACACCATCACCACACACTACCACTACACACCATCACCACACACTACCACTACACACCATCACCAGACACGTACACTACCACTACACGCCATTAACACACACTACCACTACACACCATCAACACACACTACACACCATCAACACACACTACCACTACACACCATAACACACACTACACACCATCAACACACACACTACCACTACACACCATCAACACACACACTACCACTACACACCATCACCACACACTACCACTACACACCATCAACACACACACTACCACTACACACCATCACCACACACACTACCACTACACACCATCAACACACACACACTACCACTACACACCATCAACACACACTACCACTACACACCATCAACACACACTACACACCATCAACACACACTACACACCATCAACACACACTACACACCATCAACACACACTACCACTACACACCATCACCACACACTACACACCATCAACACACACACTACCACTACACACCATCACCACACACTACCACTACACACCATCAACACACACACTACCACTGCACACCATCACCACACACACTACCACTACACGCCATCAACACACACACACTACCACTACACGCCATCAACACACACACACACACTACCACTACACGCCATCAACACACACACACACTACCACTACACGCCATCAACACACACACACACACTACCACTACACGCCATCACTACACACTACCACCAGACACACCATCACTACACACTACCACTACACGCCATCAACACACACACACTACCACTACACATCATCACCAGACACACACACAATCACCACACACTACCACTACATGCCATCAACACACACTACCACATACAGACGGAATGGTTCCCTATAAAACTGTCCAGTCAAATTATGCTGCCTTTTACATTAATAATATTATTTGATGTCACAAAGTGTTTGTGTGAGAAGAGAACAGATTCTAATGGTGAAGTGAACATGGTCACATATCGTATCCGGGGCTGGTGTTGACACGCTGGAGCCTTGGGGAGAAACATAAATGAAATGCAAATGAGACGAAAATAAGTAAAAACAGAGAGTGGTTTGGGGTGGCTGTTGAGAGAGAGAGAGAGAGAGAGAGCCAACAGGGAGGAGAGCTTATTAAATAGGTTATAAATTCTTAAAAATCATTAAACTATATTCACAGAATTTAAAAGCTACAACAATGTGAACATTTTGAAAAAAAAGATTTTCAACATTGTATAACCTCTACAAAGCTGATGCTAGCTAGCTAGCTATCTTTTTCCATAGACTTCACTGGTTAGCTATCTAGCAATCTGAGATCTCATTGGTCCAATGTTTTGAAAGCAGCTTGCTAACCTTGTCCAGCTAACACATGTATCTATTATCTAATGTTATCTTAAGTAATGTCATTTCTCTGCACTGTTTCTGTTGAAATTGATCGGCTCTATATTTACCTGCTTATTCCCTGCCATGGTGCATGTCTTTTAGGGATGCCTTCCGTTTATATTTGATTTATTTGATTTATTTTCCCTCTGATCACGTATTTATCCTCCCTTACTCCAATGTATTCCATATTGCCCACTTCCTCATCAGACAGTAGCAAAATACTGTTAGAAACAGTGGTAATTTCACTAGTGGACATTTCCAGATCATAGTCTAACACGAATGAGACTGTATCAGCATGTTAAAAGGCAACAAAATAATCCAAGTGACTTGTGACTGAATATATATCTAATAAACATTCCTAAACTATACTTTTGTAGACCTGTTAAATTACTCTAGCATATAAAAAGGTTAGAAATTAATTATCTATTTATTTCAGAAGATATAACATTTGTTGATGAAGGAAACATTGGATGACTTGGTGAAGGTGTGGTTATTGCTCACATCCACCTTCTCCAGTACTGTCCCGTCGATGTGGGTAAGGGGGGCTCTGTCTTCTGTTTCCTGAAGTCCACAATCATCTCCTTTGTATTGTTTCCTTCTTATCCTTTATCCGTGTGCTCATTCAACATAGTATTAGGAGAGTCCTGTGAACATCAACAGTCCTGAACATGACATTCTGTAAAGCACCATCTTCCTATTTGAGAACCTTGACATATTGGCACAATATGAAATCTGATGGGCAACAGCATCACCCCTGTAACCTCCATAAAGTCTACAGACACGTTTAAAGATTCAGTCAATCACATTGCCATGATCTGTAGAAGCTGTTATTATCAAATTAGAAAATGTATCATAATTACATCGAAAACTTTGTTGATTCATGTCCAACATGCTAATTGAGGAGTGTTCACTATTTGGACCAGCAGCACGACCAGGGTCTCAGGTCGTCCAGAATGGGAGAGACAGAGACAGAGAGACAGAGAGACAGAGGGTGGTTTAGTGGTGGGAGGGTGGGTGGATGGGAAGAGAGGAGGGAGCTCCCACTGAAATAAAGATAAAAATATATATGAGGGGGGGAGGGGGGGTGATTAGTGGGAGAATGCTTAAGAAAACACAGTACACCATATTAGAGGTGCATTCCACCATCTACTGTGCTGGAGTGTGTAGTCAATCACAGTTTACAGACTGAATGAATAAACCATCTACTGTGCTGGAGTGTGTAGTCAATCACAGTTTACAGACTGAATGAATAAACCACCTACTGTGCTGGAGTGTGTAGTCAATCACAGTTTACAGACTGAATGAATAAACCATCTACTGTGCTGGAGTGTGTAGTCAATCACAGTTTACAGACTAAATTAATAAACCATCTACTGTGCTGGAGTGTGTAGTCAATCACAGTTTACAGACTAAATTAATAAACCACCTACTGTCAACAGACCTTTCTTTGGGGGGTATAAACAGTCCACCTCTTCTGCCAAACTTCTATCATAATGTCTCTAATCTTACCTCCCAGTCTAACTGTCTGAATGACATTACATTTTGTCAGCTGGTGATTGTCATGCAAATAACTGCCGGTCTCATGGTAATTGACAGTAATTAACATAATACATTTAGCATCTCCTGGATTCCACATATCAAAAAGTATAATAAATCAGTTTAATATAGCCTACACCGTCACAATAAATACATTTTTTTTAAACAGGTTTAAAGAAACATGATATGAAGAAAATGTAGTCTATTTCAGAAGAACAGAATAGCATACTCTGAGTTGTCCTTTTGATCTGGCTACGCCATATGGCTGTGTGCTACACTAGTTCATTTAGCAGAATTCTGTGGCATTATTTTATCTTATTTTATAGTATGAAGAATACAACTGAACAAAGTGAATATAAAATAAAAAGGATATTTTCTTCAAAAGATTTCTGAGGGAGTGTGCACATGCAGCTATTCTGCGTTGAGCAGTTAACAAAGGAACAGGCCCACCTAAATGCTTCATTTAGAGTTATTTATGCAACTTTAGTTGCGATACAAACGTTGGGCTATATGTTTAGTTTTTTATACATTCTAAGGCTGCATGATGCAACTCTAATGATGATTAGAATAAAGTCTCATGAAAGGCTCTGCTCTGTTTCTTGTGCAGGCTGCACACACTTCATCAGTCTCTCATTCACAGTTTGACAAGCCCCTGATAATATTCTCACCCATTAGCCTACTCCTGTCTATACAGAAATAAATACAATCATTCAAAATAGGACACTAACACATGATTTAGCCACAGAGGATCATTAGCTTCTTTTGAAAATAAAAAAAATAAGTTGTTTTAAATCGTATTGCCTACAGTTAGAAGGAAAGGCAGCATGTGCAATTTGAGAAGATTATTTTTGAGTCTGTGAAAAGTGGAGATGCCAAGCCAGGCATAACGTCATATTTCAAAATACAATCACAGGAAAACATAGTTTGGAAAGAAATTGTTGCTGAGAAGAGAAGTCAATGACAATACTAAACTGTCTTTTAATTATCAACATTCTCAACTTAATTGAACTAACAACGTACAGCCTATCTTATTGGCACCAGCAGAGAGCATTGATCATATCCCCGGTGAGTGCTCACTAAATATAGTGACTATTTATCATTGTTGGGTCAGTGCTATTTAAGTTTGTTTTTTGCCAATCATTTCCTCCTCAAGTTTAGATGGACGTCAAATGATACTAGTGTTTTCTCATTGGTCTATTAAATGGACAACATCATATTATATTAGTGTCTCTCCTTCTCATTGGTCTATTATATGGACAACATCATATCATATTAGTGTCTCTCCTTCTCATTGGTCTATTAAATGGACAACATCATAGTGTCTCCCCTTCTCATTGGTCTATTATATGGACAACATCATATTATATTAGTGTCTCTCCTTCTCATTGGTCTATTATATGGACAACATCATATTATATTAGTGTCTCTCCTTCTCATTGGTCTATTACATGGACAACATCATAGTGTCTCCCCTTCTCATTGGTCTATTATATGGACAACATCATAGTGTCTCCCCTTCTCATTGGTCTATTATATTGACAACATCATATTATATTAGTGTCTCCCCTTCTCATTGGTCTATTATATGGACAACATCATAGTGTCTCCCCTTCTCATTGGTCTATTATATGGACAACATCATAGTGTCTCCCCTTCTCATTGGTCAATTATATGGACAACATCATATTATATTAGTGTGTCTCTCCTTCTCATTGAGTTTGAGTTTATTTTATTTTTACAGGGACAGTGCACATTAATCAACGTTTTAGTAGAACTGCCGGTTTTAGCCAGCCGGCTGTTTTTCAACCGCAGTTAGGGCAGGTTATTAAAAACAATTACAGTACAGCAGTGAGCACCCGCAGAGCAACATACGACAAGCAAGATATAGCATACAGACAGAGCAACATAGCACAAAAAGCAACAAGACAAAATCCATAAAAGCAACAAAGTGTTTCCACACCTCACAAGCTACAGACAACAGACAACATGGAAAGCTGCAATAAACAGCTAGGGACCATGATCACAAATCTGATTGGCCTTTAGCCATGTCTTCATGTTTTTTGTGAAAGTGTGATATGTGGTGCCAGTGTATTCCATACATGGGAAGCTCTCACAGAGAAAGCGGATTTACTATAGATGCTTTTCCTTAAGGGAAAGCTTAACTATACAGTCACCTCTCATGGCAGACCTTGTGGATCTGCTGCCATATGTTTGGGTTTTCTGTTTAACAAAAATACTGAGTGCAGGGGGAGCCAGGCCATTTAGGATATTGAATACAAGACATGCGTTGGTGTATTGCACAAGATTTTCCTAATCTTGTGCTCATGCTTTCTCAGGATGTAACAGTGATGATGTCTATTGGGCTTCTTATCAAGCACTTTGAGAGCCTGTTTGCAGACAGACTGAATGGGTTTTAATGTTTTACAGCAAGCTTGGGCCCAACTAGTCAAGCAGTATGTTAAGTGGGGGAGTATCATAGATTTGAAGTACAGTTTTGCTACCTCTGTACAATTTCGAATTTGGTTATCTGAATGACCTTTTTCACATGCTTTTTAAAAGAGAGGTTGGTATCAAGTATGATGTCAAGGTACTTAAAATCAGATACCACCTGGAGCTTCTCCCCTGACACATAGACATCTGGCTCAGTAGCATCTGTTGCCCTCTTTGTGAAGAACATGTAAACAGTATTTTTTCACATTGAGATGCAAACATGAGTCACTGAGCCACTTTGTAACCTGGACCATTACAGTAGTGAGTTCTTGTGCAGCTTGTTGTTTACTCTTTGCATGCACATATATCACTGTATCATCTGCATACATATGAACTTCAGACCCAGTACAGACAGAAGGCAGATCATTAATGTACAGGCTGAACAGGAGGGGTCCCAGTATTGACCCTTGGGGCACGCACACATCATAGCTAAGAGTGGGCGACAGCTCATTGCTCACTCTGACACATTGAGTTCTTCCTTCAAGATATGATTACATCCATCTCAAGGCATTGGGGGAAAAGTTGAACTTGGACAATTTTGTGATGCGAATCTCATGGTTAACAGTATCAAAAGCCTTCCTTAGGTCCAGAAACACAGCCCCAAGAGAAGAAAAGTTAGTCCAGCCCCAACACATCTTTGGCTTTAGAGTTCTGTAGTGAGCTAGTCACCTTGTTCACCTTTGACTCAGAAACCTCCCTTATGATGAAGACAGGTTGAGCGTCATTCACTAGCACTGAGCCCAAGAATCCAGTGGAGGGGTTCTGTGTCAATACCCTGACAGAGTCAATAAAGTAGGAATTAAAGGCTATATCTCATTGGTCTATTATATAGACAACATCATAGTGTCTCCACTTCTCATTGGTCTGTTATATAGACAACATCATAGTGTCTCCCCTTCTCATTGGTCTGTTATATAGACAACATCATAGTGTCTCCCCTTCTCATTGGTCTATTATATAGACAACATCATAGTGTCTCCCCTTCTCATTGGTCTGTTATATAGACAACATCATAGTGTCTCCCTTTCTCATTGGTCTGTTATATAGACAACATCATAGTGTCTCCACTTCTCATGGGTCTATTATATAGACAACATCTTATCTACCGACATAGACAGGGCTCTAACTCCTCTAGCTCCACAATGAAATAGGGTGCAGGTCAGGCAGCAGCAGGCTGTTAGCCAGCCTGCCAGCATAGTGGAGTGTACCACTAGCACAGTCAGTGTAGTCAGCTCAGCTATCCCCATTGAGACCGTGTCTGTGCCTCAACCTAAGTTGGGCAAAACTAAACATGGCGGTGTTCACCTTAGCAATCTCACTAGAATAAAGTCCTCCTCCATTCCTGCCATTATTGAAAGAGATCGTGATACCTCACATCTCAAAATATAACTACTTAATGTTAGATCCCTCACTTCAAAGGCAGTTATAGTCAATGAGCTAATCACTGGTCATAATCTTGATGTGATTGGCCTGACTGAAACATGGCTTAAGCCTGATGAATTTACTGTGTTAAATGAGGCCTCACCTCCTGGCTACACTAGTGACCATATCCCCCGTGCATCCCGCAAAGGCGGTATGATGTTGCTAACATTTACAATAGCAAATTTCAATTTACAAAAAATTGAAATTTGTCTTTTGAGCTTCTAGTCATGAAATCTATGCAGCCTCCTCAATCACTTTTAATAGCTACTGTTTACAGGCCTCCTGGGCCATATACAGTGTCATGATGTTACCCTCTTTGGATACAGCAAGTGCCATCCCCCAATCACTGTCTCCTACAACTAGGCTGCTGTGGTCAGAGAGGTCGTAAATTCCTGGAGGAGATTATCTCCTCATGGCCACAGTATAGAGACAGAGTGCATTTTCATAGAGAACAAAGGAATTTCTTTCACCTCACAGAACTTGAGGTCCGAACAACATTTATGTTCTGGAGTATAAAAGATCGGTGAAGAATCCAGCTACGAACTGATCCGTTTGGTGCAATTTTGTGGGGCTCATGGGTGACGGTGCAGCCACATTACCATAACGCTGTTTATATAATAGCCTTAGATATGAGGTTTACATCTCCTTTTTGTATAAGATGAATGAGTGAGGATGATACTGTTTGTAAAATTGTGTAATGTGATTTTGAACTTTTTGATGAAGGAAACTCAAACTTTTGAGTTTAACTAAATCAGAGGACCGCCCATGAGCCCAGTTAGGGTCGGGCATCCTGGGACAAGCCCTTTCCTGCAATTCCACATAAAACCCCACTTTGAGAATTTTTCAACAGACCATGTTTCTCTCCAGTACGAGAGGACAAAGGTTGCAGACCAGCTTACCTCGATAACGAAAGGGCCAAGGATTGAGACCAGACTGCGGAATCTTTTAACCATCCCACGTGGTTAAACTCTTAGACTATCGATACCGACAGAATAAGAACAAGTCTTTGATATTAATTGAACGCGAAGAACAACAACCACCGAAACATCCATAATGACATGAATGAATGTCACTCTGAACTATCCATTCTAACCATGACAAAGAGAGAGATGGACAATTCTACAAAAGAAACAAACTTTTCAGCACAGATCCCGACGGCACACTGAGTGTAAATATATATATTGATTGCAATTGTTCACGAATGAGTGAGCGTTCATGTGCAAAGGATTAGCATTTGTTATAATTATCAACTGTGTGTTGTCTTATCTCAGTCGACCCCCACTTCCCTTTTGTCTAATAAGCCGCAATGCCGGATTAGCCCACCAGGGCATATTGCCCTATCATTTCTTGTAACCATATTTACTTTGTTTGCGTGTGCACTTCTGTTATTGTTTAGTTAGTTAATAAATAAATGATTTAAGACAATTGATGTAAAGGATGACTCATAGTGAAGACTGGGTTCATGCAGATAACCAACAATTTACCACGTTTGGAATGAGACTAACGTGAGGTAAAGTAAATAATTCATTAATTCGAAGACTATGGATCAGATAAAATATCTAAAAAGGTATTTTAGGAAATGATCATTTGTAATCTGAATATTTTCCTTGGTGCCCCGAGTTCCTAGTTAATTACAGTTACATGATTAATCAGTTTAATCGCGTAATACTAATTACAGAGAATCTTTGATAAAAACTAAAAGTCTTCAGTTAATGATGCCAAAGACACGACAACAGCGTTCCTCATTGAGTTCCCTGAATTCCTATCGGAACTTGTAGTCATAGCAGATAATATTCACATTTTTTGTGATTTTAATATTCACATGGAAAGGTCCACAGACCCACTCCAAAAGGCTTTCGGAGCCATCATCGACTCAGTGGGTTTTGTCCAACATGTCCCTGGACCTAATCACTGCTACAGTCATAATCTGGACCTAGTTTTGTCCTGTGGAATAAATGTTGTGGATCTTAATGTTTTTCTTCATAATACTGGACTATCGGACCACCATTTATTAAGTTTGCAATCGCAACAAATAATCTGCTCAGACCCCAACCAAGGAGCATCAAAAGTTGGGCTATAAATTCTCAGACAACCCAAAGATTCATTGATGTCCTTCCAGACTCCCTCTGTCTACCCAAGGACGCCAGAGGACAAAAAACTAGCTCCCTGGTATACTGAAAATACCCGTGTTGGCGCCACACCAAACTGGAAGTCTTCCGACTAGCTTGGAAAGACAGTACCGTGCAGTATCGAAGAGCCCTCACTGCTGCTCGATCATCCTATTTTTCCAACTTAATTGAGGAAAATAAGAACAATCCGAAATGTCTTTTTGATACTGTCGCAAAGCTAACTAAAAAGCAGCATTCCCCAAGAGAGGATGGCTTTCACTTCAGCAGTAATAAGTACATTAACTTCTTATAGGAAAATATCATTAGGATGAAAATTACGGACTCCTCTTTAAATCTGCGTATTCCTCCAAAGCTCAGTTGTCCTGAGTCTGCACAACTCTGCACAACTCTGCCAGGACCTAGGATCAAGAGAGACACTCAAGTGTTTTAGTAATATATTTATAGACACAATGATGAAAATAGTCATGGCCTTTAAACCTTCAAGCTGCATACTGGACCCTATTCCAACTAAACTACTGAAAGAGCTGCTTCCTGTGCTTGGCCCTCCTATGTTGAACATAATAAATGGCTCTCTATCCACCAAATGTGTACCAAACTCACTAAAAGTGGCAGTAATAAAGCCTCTCTTGAAAAAGCCAAACCTTAACCCAGAAAAAAAAAAAAAAAAAAGAATCGGCCTATATCGAATCTTCCATTCCTCTCTAAAATTGTAGAAAAATCTGTGGCACAGCAACTCACTGCCTTCCTTAAGACAAACAATGTATACGAATGCTTCAGTCTGGATTTAGACCCCATCATAGCACTGAGACTGTACTTGTGAAGGTGGTAAATTACCATTTAATGGCAGCAGACCGAGGCTCTGCATCTGTCCTCGTGCTCCTAGACCTTAGTGCTGCTTTTGATACCATCGATCGCCACATTCTTTTGGAGGGATTGGAAATCCAAATAGATCTACACGGACAAGTTCTGGCCTGGTTTAGATCTTATCTGTCGGAAAGATATCAGTTTGTCTCTGTGAATGGTTTGTCCTCTGACAAATTAACTGTAAATTTCGGTGTTCCTCAAGGTTCCATTTAGGATCACTATTGTTTTCACAATATATTTTACCTCTTGGGGATGTCATTCGAAAACATAATGTTAACTTTCACTGCTATGCGGATGACACACAGCTGTGCATTTCAATGAAACATGGTGAAGCCCCAAAATTGCCCTCGCTAGAAGCATGTGTTTCAGACATAAGGAAGTGGATGGCTGCAAACTTTCTACTTTTAAACTTGGACAAAACAGATATGCTTGTTCTAGGTCCCAAGAAACAGAGAGATCTTCTGTTGAATCTGACAATTAATCTTAATGGTTGTACAGTCGTCTCAAATAAAACTGTGAAGGACCTCGGCGTTACTCTGGACCCTGATCTCTCTTTTGACGAACATATCAAGACTGTTTCAAGGACAGCTTTTTTCCATCTACGTAACATTGCAAAAATCTGAAACTTTATGTCCAAAAATGATGCAGAAAAATGAATCCATGCTTTTGTTACTTCTAGGTTAGACTACTGCAATGCTGTACTTTCCGGCTACCCGGATAAAGCACTAAATAAACTTCAGTTAGTGCTAAATACGGCTGCTAGAATCCTGACTAGAACCAAAAAATGTGATCATATTACTCCAGTGCTAGCCTCCCTACACTGGCTTCCTGTCAAAGCAAGGGCTGATTTCAAGGTTTTACTGCTAACCTACAAAGTATTACATGGGCTTTCTCCTACCTATCTCTCTGATTTGGTCCTGCCGTACATACCTACACGTACGCTACAGTCACAAGACGCAGGCCTCCTAATTGTCCCTAGAATTTCTAAGCAAACAGCTGGAGGCAGGGCTTTCTCCCATAGAGCTCCATTTTTATGGAATGGTCTGCCTACCCATGTGAGAGACGCAAACTCAGTCTCAACCTTTAAGTCTTTACTGAAGACTCATCTCTTCAGTGGGTCATATGATTGAGTGTAGTCTGGCCCAGGAGTGTGAAAGTGAACGGAAAGGCTCTGGAGCAACGAACCGCCCTTGCTGTCTCTGCCTGGCCGGTTCCTATCTCTCCACTAGGATTCTCTGCCTCTAACCCTATTACAGGGGCTAAGTCACTGGCTTACTGGTGCTCTTCCATTCCGTCCTTATGAGGGGTGCATCATTTTAGTGGGTTGAGTCACTGACGTGATCTTCCTGTCTGGGTTGGGGCCCCCCCTTGGGTTGTGCCGTGACGGAGATCTTTGTGGGCTATACTCGGCCTTGTCTCAGGATGGTAAGTTGGTGGTTGAAGATATTCCTCTAGTGGTGTGGGGGCTGTGCTTTGGCAAAGTGGGTGGGGTTATATCCTTCCTGTTTTGCCCTGTCCGGGGGTATCATCGGATGGGGCCACAGTGTCTACTGACCCCTCCTGTCTCAGCCTCCAGTATTTATGCTGCAGTAGTTTATGTGTCGGGGGCTAGGGTCAGTCTGTTATATCTGGAGTACTTCTCCTGTATTATCCGGTGTCCTGTGTGAATTTAAGTATGCTCTCTCTAATTCTCTCTTTCTCTCTCTCGGAGGACCTGAGCCCTAGGACCATGCCTCAGGACTACCTGGCATGATGACTCCTTGCTGTCCCCAGTCCACCTGGCCGTGCTGCTGCTCCAGTTTCAACTGTTCTGCCTGCGGCTATGGAACCCTGACCTGTTCACCGGACGTGCTACCTGTCCCAGACCTGCTGTTTTCAACTCTCTAGAGACAGCAGGAGTGGTAGAGATACTCTTAATGATCGGCTATGAAAAGCCAACTGACATTTACTCCTGAGGTGCTGATTTGTTGCACCCTCAACAACTACTGTGATTTTTATTATTTGTCCATGCTGGTCATTTTTGAACATCTTGGCCATGTTCTGTTATAATCTCCACCCGGCACAGCCAGAAGAGGACTGGCCAACCCTCATAGCCTAGTTCCACTCTAGGTTTCTTCCTAGGTTTTGAACATTCTAGGGAGTTTTTCCTAGCCACCGTGCTTCTACACATGCATTGCTTGCTGTTTGGGGTTTTAGGCTGGGATTCTGAACAGCATTCATTGCACATTTCCATAAACTTTAAAGTGTTTCATTTCAAATGGTATCAAGAATATGCAAGAATATCCTTGCTTCAGGCCCTGAGCTACAGGCAGTTAGATTTGGGTATGTCATTTTAGGCAAAAATTGGAAAAGCTGGGATGAAACATAAAACCTTCGGACAAAGGAACTCAATGACATACAGTGGGGCACAAAAATATTTAGTCAGCCACCAATTGTGTAAGTTCCCACTTAAAAATATGAGAGTGGCCTGTAATTTTCATCGTAGGTACACTTCAACTTTCTGGAAAAAAAATCCAGAAAATCACATTGTAGGATTTTTTATGAATTTATTTGCAAATTATGGTGGAAAATAAGTATTTGGTCACCTACAAACAAGCAAGATTTCTGTCTCTCACAGACCTGTAACTTCTTCTTTAAGAGGCTCCTCCACTCTATATTAATTGCACCTGTTTGAACTTGTTATCAGTATAAAAGACACCTGTCCACAACCTCAAACAGTCACACTCCAAACTCCACTATGGCCAAGACCAAAGAGCTGCCAAAGGACACCAGAAACAAAATTGTAGACCTGCACCAGGCTGGGAAGACTGAATCTGCAATAGGTAAGCAGCTTGGTTTGAAGAAATCAACTGTGGGAGCAATTATTAGGAAATGGAAGACATACAAGACCAATGATAATCTCCCTCGATCTGGGGCTCCACGCAAGATCTCACCCTGTGGGGTCGAAATGATCACAAGAACAGTGAGCAAAAATCCCAGAACCACACGGGGGGACCTAGTGAATGACCTGCAGAGAGCTGGGACCAAAGCAACAAAGCCTACCATCAGTAACACACTACGCCGCCAGGGACTCAAATCCTGCAGTGCCAGACGTGTCCCCCTGCTTAAGCCAGTACATGTCCAGGCCCGTCTGAAGTTTGCTAGAGAGCATTTGGATGATCCAGAAGAAGATTGGGAGAATGTCATATGGTCAGATGAAACCAAAATATAACTTTCTGGTAAAAACTCAACTCGTCGTGTTTGGAGGACAACGAATGCTGAGTTGCATCCAAAGAACACCATACCTACTTTGAAGCATGGGGGTGGAAACGTCATGATTTGGGGCTGTTTTTCTGCAAAGGGACCAGGACGACTGATCCATGTAAAGGAAAGAATGAATGGGGCCATGTATCGTGAGATTTTGAGTGAAAACATCCTTCCATCAGCAAGAGCATTGAAGTTGAAACATGGCTGGGTCTTTCAGCATGACAATGATCCCAAACACACCGCCTGGGCAATGAAGGAGTGGCTTCGTAAGAAGCATTTCAAGGTCCTGGAGTGGCCTAGCAAGTCTCCAGATCTCAACCCCATAGAAAATCTTTGGAGGGAGTTGAAAGTCCGTGTTGCCCAGCAACCGCCCCAAAACATCACTGCTCTAGGAGTGGAGATCTGCATGGAGGAATGGGCCAAAATACCAGCAACAGTGTGTGAAAACCTTGTGAAGACTTACAGAAAACGTTTGACCTCTGTCATTGCCAACAAAGGGTATATAACAAAGTATTGAGATAAACTTTTGTTATTGACCAAACACTTATTTTCCACCATAATTTGCAAATAAATTCATTAAAAATCCTACAATGTGATTTTCTGTATTTTTTTCTCATTTTGTCTGTCATAGTTGAAGTGTACCTATGATGAAAATTACAGGCCTCTCTCGTCTTTTTAAGTGGGAGAACTTGCACAATTGGTGGCTGACTAAATACTTTTTTGCCCCACTGTATATTACCTTTGAGGAGGGTATAACTCTGCAGGTTGAGTGTTTGGCTCTGTTGGTAGTAAATAGAACATCTCTAAAGACCTTGGCTATTGTACATATTCACAGCTCTATAATTTATGTGTTTGTCCTGTGCTGAACTATGCTGCTGGAATATGGTGTTGTAAAGAAGCCAAAACAGGGCTAATTCTATTCAAAACAGAGCCATAAAATGTTTCCTTAGAGTGCATAAGCTTTCCCCAAGCCTTGCTATTCAAGGAGACATGGGTTGGAGTCCAGTGAAATATGACAGAGATGTGAAATGATTAGGTTATGGAAACGTGTTAACGATGTGCCAGAGGACAGAATAACAAACAAGGTTTTTAAAACACAAAACAACCTTTGGACAAAGGAACTCAATGACATATTTAAGGCATCTGATCTACATCTCATATTTAGAAACAAGTTATGATGCAATGTCAATATGATCAAACACAAGTTAACCCTTAGTTAAATAAAGGTTAAAAAAATAAAATAAAAATGTAAAAAAGATACATGGTCACCTGATAAATGGTTTAAACTCAAAATGTCTAACCAGAGCAAAAACAGCTATGATCCAGAACCCTGTCACCTAACAAGAAATGAAATCCTTGTGTGACCAGTTGAGAACCGGGATACTGCCTCTGGCTATTGAAGTAGGGAGGTTGAATGGCAGAGGTGAAGACAAGCGGCTATGTACAGTCTATGATTTAGGGGAGGTAGAGAATTAACTGCACTTTTTATTTAATTCAAACCTTGTTTGAAAATATGCAACCACAAAAAACAGAACTATTCTACAGAAGAAGAAGATCAACTAGAAAATATTCAGAAAATAAGTGTTCCTGGTTGCATATTTTATTTCCAAAGCTTGGAAGACACGCCAAGATAAGTTGTATACTGAAGTGTTTTTTTTTTGCGTTTCAATTGTTTTAATTTCAGTAGGAATGCAATTGATATGTGCGTATATAGGTACAGTGCATTGGGAAAGTATTCAGACCCCTTAACTTTTTCCACATTTTGTTACATTCCAGCCTTATTCTAAATTGATATGTGCGTATGTAGGTAAGTGTATGAAAATACAAGACACAATGCTGTCTCTGAGCTCCACGGAATATTCCTTCTTCCTCATGACTTGGTTTTTGCTCTGACATGCACTGTCAACTGTGGGATCTTATATAGAGAGGTGTGTGCCTTTCCAAATCATGTCCAGTCATTTGAATTTACCACAGGTAGACCCCAATCAAGTTGTAGAAACATCTCAAGGATGATCAATGGAAACAGGATCCACCTGAGCTCAATTTCGAGTCACATAGCAAAGGGTCTGAACACTTATATATATGTAAATAAGTTGTTTAGTTTAAAAAAATGTCATATATTTGCAAAAAATTCTAAAAGCCTGTTTTCTAAGTCACTGTCAGTATGATCATTTTATTTGGATACAACAAATACGGTGTCTGGTTATCATGAAGATTCATGACACAATAATAAAATCAATCAATCATATATTTCCTACCTAGGTCTTTATTGTACGAATTCCACCACAGCTTTTACATGTTTACTCTCTTGTGTAGTTGTAATATGCTTTAACTTCCAGTGATTGTCTTTAAAAATGCCACTAGGTGGAGCCATTGACCACAGTACCTCTTACCCAGTTGACCGACATGTATTGACAGGCACACCTCTCTTTGACACTACCAGTTAAAGAGTCCTGGCTAATTGACTTTCCTTATCCCTATGTACCTTTCCATTCAGTCTGTGTCATTGTTTACGTCATCATTTTTTTACCCCCGATTTCATGATTACGATCTTGTCTCATCGCTGCAACTCCCCAACGGGCTCGGGAGGCGAAGATCGAGTCAAGCATCCTCCAAAACATGACCTGCCAAACCGCGCTTCTTAATACCCGCCCAGGAAGAAAGCTGCACCATTGTGTCCGAGGAAAGACCATTCAACTGACTACCGGAGTCAGCCTGCAGGCGCCCAGCCCCCACAAGGAGTCGCAAGAGCACAACGAGACAAATAAAACACCCTGGCCAACTCCTCACCTAACCCAGATGACGCTGGGCCAATTGTGCGGACATATGGGACTCCTAGTCACGGCTGCAACAATGCAATGCAGTTCCTTAGACCGCTGTGCCACTCGGGAGGCCCTGGGTCATTTTGAAGATGCCCGAAACGTACATTTAAAAAAACATTTTTTTAAAAATAATGATCAAATTTTTTGTTGCAGCTCTACTTGCTTTGTTTTTACGACTTCCACTTCTTTCCACATTTATAACCAACAATTAATAATTTAAGGTCAATATGGCCACTATGCAACATTGAAGTCCTTCACCCCAAATGATGACTTACCTCTGCATGAAGTGAGCTGAACCTATGTGGTAGAAGTGTGGTATTACCCAACGGTCCTGGATGTATCATATGATCCACTGCTAGAACATGTGCCCAATGCCAATGTGGAGATCAGAGTGGATAAGCAATATGGCAATAGCACCAACTACTTGCTCGAGTAGGTGTAACAATTAAATTCAGTCACCTCTCCCTGTCTCCCTCGGAGGTTGCACCCTACAATTTGGTAAACGATGACTCAACAGATAATGAGATAATTAAAAAGGTATAGAGACAAGGTAGTACAAAGTGTGCATATGTTTATTCAACTTAAAGTACCTAATACACAATAACCTAACGATTTGGGAAATAAATAAATAAATATCAAATAATTATGTCAGACATTTGTAAATTAAAATCACAAAAAAAATCAAGAATCCTACAAAAATGTAGGCAAAGTCTTAATAAACATGTTACAAATTTAGCAATTGTAAAAAAAAAACATATGAAACCTTTTACTAGGTTAAATCAAGGTCACACAGAGTGTTTCTTGGTAGTCTATCCACCTCACACACATGGTTATGGGCTTAAAAAAAGAAGACACCTACCTGTACCATGTCAGATATAGAGTTGAAATGTATTACATTTTGAGTTTGCATCCCAATATTACACTTCATATACATCACAGAAGACTGAAATATAACTGTTTGACACAGAAACACTGGATTTTCTACGTCAATTAAATAAATCTGAAATTCTGAAAAATAATTATGACATTCCACCCATGAGGCCACTAGAGGGCGATTTGGTCATTAGACTGCAGGAAATGGCTTCATACCAACTTGTTTACCAGTCATTCTGCATTCTGGCAGCTACTTACTAAACCCCACTAAAAATAAATACATCATTTCATTTACAGATTCAATGCTTTGCACCCAAAAAATATTGGAATTCAGGAATATAGAATGCAAGGATGTTAATTACATATTGACATTTAAATTACTTAAATTGACTATGTAAGATTAATTTTGCTATACCTTTGAAACTCACTCACTGTGAAATTGGAAAAACATGTTGATTGTAGTCTGTCATTTTCTAGCTCTCAATAAAAATACAATTTATGGCTTATTCATTGACAGTTCCAAAAAAATATATGAAAGTGTTGGGGAAGTTACTTTGAAAATATAAACTCAGCAAAAAAAGAAACGTCCTCTCACAGTCAACTGCGTTTATTTTCAGCAAACGTAACGTGTAAATATTTGTAGGAACATAGCATTCAACAACTGAGACATAAACTGAACAAGTTCCACAGACATGTGACTAACAGAAATGGAATAGTGTCCCTGAACAAAGGGGGGTCAAAAGTAACAGTCAGTATCTGGTGTGGCCACCAGCTGCATTAAATATTCCAGTGCATCTCCTCCTCATGGATTGCCCCAGATTTGCCAGTTCTTGCTGTGAGATGTTACCCCACTCTTCCACCAAGGCACCTTCAAGTTTCCGGACATTTCTGGGGGGAATGGCCCTAGGCCTCACCCTCCGATCCAACAGGTCCCAGATGTGCTCAATGGGAGATCCGGGCTCTTCGCTGGCCTTGGCAGAACACTGACATTCACTGGCTGGTGGCATTGTCATGCTGGATGAGCCTGCAGGAAGGGTACCACATGAGGGAAGAGGATGTCTTCCCTGTAACACGTTGAGATTGCCTGCAATGACGACAAGCTCAGTCCGATGATGCTGTGACACATCGCCCCCAGACCATGACGGACCCTCCAGCTCCAAATCGATCCCGCTCCAGAGTACAGGCCTCGGTGTAACGCTCATTTTTTCGACGATAAACACAAATCCGACCATCACCCCTGGAGAGACAAAACCGCGACTCGTCAGTGAAGAGCACTTTTTGCCAGTCCTGTCTGGTCCAGCGACGGTGGGTTTGTTCCCATAGGCGACGTTGTTGCCGGTGATGTCTAGTTAGGACCTGCCTAACAACAGGCCTAAAAACCCTCAGTCCAGCCTCTGTCAGCCTATTGTGGACAGTCTGAGCACTGATGGAGGGATTGTGAGTTCCTGATGTAACTCGGGCAGTTGTTGTTGCCATCCTGTACCTGTCCCGCATGTGTGATGTTTGGATCCTGTGCAAGTGTTGTTACACGTGGTCTGCCACTGCGAGGACGATCAGCTGTCCGTCCTGTCTCCCTGTAGCGCCTTCTTAGGCGTCTGACAATACGGACATTGACATTTATTGCCCTGGTCACATCTGCAGTCCTCATGCTTCCTTGCAGCATGCCTAAGGCACGTTCACGCAGATGAGTAGGGACCCTGGCCATCTTTCTTTTGGTGTTTTTCAGAGTCAGTAGAAAGGCCTCTTTAGTGTTCTAAGTTTTCATAACTGTGACCTTAATTGCCTATCGTCTGTAAGCTGTTAGTGTCTTAATGACCATTCCACAGGTGCATGTTCATTAATTATTTATGGTTCATTGAACAAGCATGGGAAACAGTGTTTAAACCCTTTACAATGAAGATCTGTGAAGTTATTGGATTTTTATGAATTATATTTGAAAGACAGGATCCTGAAAAAGGGTTTAAACTGAGTTTAGTTAACCTTCACACTAAAGCTACAATTGTGAAAAATATAGTTGACTTCTTAAAGTTACTTTAAAAAAGTAGTCCACTATATCCAAAATACTTTGATAAATTATCATTTCTAAATCTGAAATGCCATAGACTACACATTTCAAGACATTTGGACAGGAAGCTATTGAAAATGTAATCTGTACGTGAATTAACAACCACAGCTATAATATGATAATTTTCGGGAAAATCAAAGGTGACGAAATTTGAATGAATAAAAGGTGTACCTATTTATAAGTGAGCTCAAAGAACCCACCACACTTGTCTATAGATCTATAGCTCATATGGACAGTGAGCTATTAGAAATTAATATTCATGTAAAATCAGAGAAAACATGTTTTATATTCTAATGGGTGTAATATGGAGGAGTCAGTGACCTATCATCAAGTGGTTTTTGATGTACAGTACCAGTCATTCAAGGGTTTTTCTTTATTTTTACTATTTTGTACATTGTAGAATAATAGTGATCAAAACTATGAAACAACACATATGGAATTATGTAGTAACCAAAAAAGTGTTATACAAATTAAAATATATATTATATTTGAGATTCTTCAAAGTAGCCAACCTTTGCCTTGAAGACAACTTTGCACACTCTTGTCATTCTCTCAACCAGCTTTATGAGGTAGTCACCTGGAGTGCATTTCAACAGGTGTGCCACTGCTTTACTCATCTCATAAGTATATACTGTATTTTATTCTACTGTATTTTAGTCATTTCCACTCCAACATTGCACGTCCTGATATTTACAGTTGAAGTCGGAAGTTTACATACACTTAGGTAGGAGTCATTAAAACTAGTTTTTCAACCACTCCACAAATTTCTTGTTAACAAACTATAGTTTTAGCAAGTTGGTTACCTTCAAACTCAGTGCCTCTTAGCTTGACATCGTGGGAAAATCAAAAGAAATCAGCTAACACCTCAGAAAAAACATTGTAGACCTTCACACGTCTGTTCATCCTTGGGAGCAATTTCCAAATGCCTGAAGGTACCACGTTCATCTGTACAAACAATATTACACAAGTATAAACACCATGGGACCACGCAGCCGTCATACCGCTCAGGAAAGAGACGTGTTCTGTCTCCTAGAGATGAAAGTACTTTGGTGCGAAAAGTGCAAATCAATCCCAAAACAACAGCAAAGGACCTTGTGAAGAAGGAAAACGAGTCCTATATCGACATAACCTGAAAGGCCGCTCAGCAAGGAAGAAGCCTCTGCTCCAAAACCACCATAAAAAATCCAGACCACGGTTTGCAACTGCACATGGGGACAAAGATCATACTTTTTGGAGAAATATTTCATACTTGCGTTCTTTTACTTTTAGATTTGTGTGTATTGTTGTGAATTGTTAGAAATTACTGTTGGAGCCAGGAACAGAAGCCTGCAGTGACATCTGATAAACATGTGACCAATATGTTTTATGTATTTCATTTGACCTTGAAAATATGAAGAGTCAAATCAAATCAACTCAAATGTTATTTGTCACATACACATGGTAAGCAGATGTTAATGCGAGTGTAGCGAAATGCTTGTGCTTCTAGTTCCGACAATGCAGTAATAACCAACAAGTAATCTAGCTAACAATTCCAAAACTACTACCTTATAGACACAAGTGTAAGGGGATAAAGAATATGTACATAAAGATATATGAATGAGTGATGGTACAGAGCGGCATAGGCAAGATACAGTAGATGGTATTGAGTGCAGTATATACATATGAGATGAGTATGTAAACAAAGTGGCATAGTTAAAGTGGCTAGTGATACATGTATTACATAAAGATGCAGTAGATGATATAGAGTACAGTATATACATATACATATGAGATTAATAATGTAGGGTATGTAAAACATTATATTAGGTAGCATTGTTTAAAGTGGCTAGTGATATATTTTACATAATTTCCCATCAATTCCCATTATTAAAGTGACTGGAGTTGAGTCAGTGTGTTGGCAGCAGCCACTAAATGTTAGTGGTGGCTGTTTAACAGTCTGATGGCCTTGAGATAGAAGCTGTTTTTCAGTCTCTCGGTCCCAGCTTTGAGGCACCTGTACTGACCTCGCCTTCTGGATGATAGCGGGGTGAACAGGCAGTGGCTCGGGTGGTTGGTGTCCTTGATGATCTTTATGGCCTTCCTGTGACATCGGGTGGGTAGGTGTCCTGGAGGGCAGGTAGTTTGCCCCCGGTGATGCGTTGTGCAGACCTCACTACCCTGTGGAGAGCCTTACGGTTGTGGGCGGAGCAGTTGCCGTACCAGGCGGTGATACAGCCAGACAGGATGCTCTCGATTGTGCATCTGTAGAAGTTTGTGAGTGCTTTTGGTGACAAGCCAAATTTCTTCAGCCTCCTGAGGTTGAAGAGGCGCTGCTGCGTCCTCTTCACGATGCTGTCTGTGTGGGTGGACCAATTCAGTTTGTCTGTCATGTGTACGCCGAGGAACTTAAAACTTACTACCCTCTCCACTACTGTTCCATCGATGTGGATAGGGGGGTGTTCCCTCTGCGGAGGGTCTCGAGCTTGATGACGAGCTTGGAGGGCACTATGGTGTTAAAAGCCGAGCTGTAGTCGATGAACAGCATTCTCACATAGGTATTCCTCTTGTCCAGATGGGTTAGGGCAGTGTGCAGTGTGGTTGAGATTGCATCGTCTGTTGACCTATTTGGGCGGTAAGCAAATTGGAGTGGGTCTAGGGTGTCAGGTAGGGTGGAGGTGATATGGTCCTTGACTAGTCTCTCAAAGCACTTCATGATGACGAAAGTGAGTGCTACGGGGCGGTAGTCGTTTAGCTCAGGTACCTTAGCTTTCTTGGGAACAGGAACAATGGTGGCCCTCTTGAAGCATGTGGGAACAACAGACTGGGATAGGGATTGATTGAATATGTCCGTAAACACACCAGCCAGCTGGTCTGCGCATGCTCTGAGGGCGCGGCTGGGGATGCCGTCTGGGCCTGCAGCCTTGCGAGGGTTAACACGTTTAAATGTTTTCCTCACGTCGGCTGTAGTGAAGGAGAGTCCGCATGTTTTAGTTGCGGGCCGTGTCAGTGGCACTGTATTGTCCTCAAAGCGGGCAAAAAAGTTATTTAGTCTGCCTGGGAGCAAGACATCCTGGTCCGTGACGGGGCTGGTTTTCTTTTTGTAATCCGTGATTGACTGTAGACCCTGCCACATACCTCTTGTGTCTGAGCCGTTGAATTGAGATTCTACTTTGTCTCTATATTGACGCTTAGCTTGTTTGATAGCCTTGCGGAGTCGTACTCAGTGATGTGTTGTGTTAGATTTGCCCCAAACATAACCCTTTGTATTCAGGACAAAAAGCTAATTCCTCTGCCACATGTTTTGCAGTTTTAATTTAGTGCCTTGTTTTGGAATATTTTTATTCTGTACAGGCATCCTTCTTTTCACTCTGTAAATTAGGTTAGTATTATGGATTAACTTTAATGTTGTTGATCCATTCTCAGTATACTCATATCACATTAATCTCTGTAACTGTTTTAAAGTCAACATTGGTCTCATGGTGAAATACGGGAGTGGTTTTCTTCCTCTTCGGCAACTGAGTTAGGAAGGATGCCTGTATCTTTGTAGTGACTGGGTGTATTGATACACCATCCAAAGTGTAGTTAATAACTTCAACATGCTCAAAGGATGTTCAATGTCTGCTTTCTTTGTGAGGCATTGGAAAACCTTCCTGGTCTTTGTGGTTGAATCTGTGCTTGAAATTCACTAGTCGATTGAGGGACCTTACAGATAATTGTATGTGTGGGGTACAAACATGTTCAAACATCATGTTATTATTGCACACAGTGAGTACATGCAACTTATGTGACTTGTTAAGCAAATGTTTACTCCTGAACTTATTTAGGGTTAAATTACAAAGGGGTTGAATACTTATTGATTCAAGACATTTTAACTTTTTATTTTTATCAATTTACAAACATTATTCCAATTTAACAGTATGGGGTAGTGTGTGTAGGCCAGTGACATAAAATCTTAATCTAATACATTTTACTTCAGGCTGAAGCACAACAAAATGTGGAAAAACTCAAGGGGTGTGAAACTTTCTGAAGGCACCATCAGCAATGTTATATATTTCTCTTCCCTCCAAATTCATCCCAAAAAGAGATCTAGTAGTATTTGTATCAAACTGTTTTGATAGGCACTTCCTGTTATTCATACTTTAATATCTAATGTCAATGTGATAGACCAGGGTTCACCAACTGGCGGTATGCTGCTGAGTCTAGTTGATGATCCTGTGACAGAGTTAGAGTCAGAGGTGTGGTAGGGTCATAGTGGTGGTAGGATCAGAGGTGTTGTAGGGTCAGAGTGGTGGTAGGGTCAGGGGTGTGGTAGGGTCAGGATCAGAGGTGTGGTAGGGTCAGAGGTGTGGTAGGGTCAGAGGTGTTGTAGGGTCAGAGGTGTGGTAGGGTCAGAGGTGTGGTAGGGTCAGAGGTGTGGTAGGGTCAGAGGTGTGGTAGGGTCAGGATCAGAGGTGTGGTAGGGTCAGGATCAGAGGTGTGGTAGGGTCAGAGTTGTGGTAGTCAGAGGTATGGCAGAGTCAGAGGTGTGGTAGAGTCAGATATGTGGTAGGGTCAGAGGTTTGGTAGAGGTGTGACGTGGTAGGGTCAGAGGTGTCTCTCCACCAATCTCTCCTGCCTTCTCAATGGTCTTGTAGTGTTCTTCTGGAAGGTTCCTCAGTCGTTCAGCAGCCTGAGGATGGAACACACAGAGAGTAGAGTCACAGTAAAGTACAACAGAGACAGTTGAAGATGAACTAAGGTTCACTGCCTCATAATGAGTAAAGTCACAGTAAAGTACAACAGAGACAGTTGAAGATTAACTAATGTTCACTGCCTCATAATGAGTAAAGTACCACAGAGACAGTTGAAGATGAACTAAGGTCATAATGTACTGTGGCAGACCAGGGGGTTGGGTCAAGACGTTTACACAGATCAGACACGGACAAAGTATGATTAGCTCGGTTTCAAGGGTGTTTATTAAATAATAAATCAAAAGAAAAGCATAGTTCTCCCCCATGAGACCCTCTCCGGGATACCGTCTTCTGGGCTCCGGGTCTTGCTGTACTCCCTCGTCTTAGCCCCCGGCACCGTCTCCAACTACACGGAAGTCACCTTAATTCCCCCAGTCCTCTCCTGTGTGTTGCCCTTCTGGCAGCTTTATGGCGCTTGTACAGCTGGTGAGCAATCAGCCCTTGATTACTCACCAACTCCCCCATCAGCCCTAATTAGTCCTGGGCGGAGAGCCCGTCGAGATCTGGCACGTCCAGCAGATGGAGCCATCGCCTCGTGATGTATACTCCGTCTGTCACCAGGCCTCGACAAGTCTCCCCCTGGTGGCTGACCTGCTGTACGCCCCCGCCTCCCCTAGCTCTGTCGGGAAGGGGACTGTCGTCAGTGCGACATACGTCTCCCTTCTCAATAGGGCATCCGCGTTTCCATGCTTCCCCCCTGACCTGTGCACAAC
The DNA here is from genome assembly GCF_057628025.1 of Oncorhynchus mykiss. NCBI lineage: Eukaryota > Metazoa > Chordata > Actinopteri > Salmoniformes > Salmonidae > Oncorhynchus > Oncorhynchus mykiss. The sequence continues at coordinate 838,513 of NC_143033.1, read as the reverse complement.
AGAAAAAGAGAAGCTTTGAAGGGACAAGAACCACCTGGTGACCCGATCGTTTGTGTCTTTACCCCTGGCCATCCAGACCAGGGGAGAATGGTCCGTGACCAGGGTGAAGTGGGTACCTAACAGGTAATACTTGAGAGTGTTTAGCGCCCACTTCACCGCTCTTTCTCCACAATGGAGTACTTTTTCTCTCTAGGAACCAGCTTTCTGCTGATGTACATGAAGGGGTGCTCCTCCTCATCGTGTATCTTGGACAGAACGACGCCTAGTTCCGTATCACACGCATCCATCTGGACCACCATCAGCACCTGGAAATCGGGCGTTAAGAGAATCGGATGGGAGCACAGCGCTTCCTTCAGACGGCTGAATGCCGCTTCTGTCTCGTTCGTCCATTTCACTCTTTTCGGGAGGCGGGGCCTGGTTAGATCGGTGAGGGGGGAAGCTATAGCCACAAAGTTGGGGATAAATCGGCTATAGTATCTTGCAAGTCCCAGGAAAGACTTGACCCGTGTCTTGGTGCGTGGAACGGGTCAGTCACGCACAGCGTGAACCTTCCTCTCCTGGTGCTTGACGTTCCCCTGTCCAATCAAATACCCCAGGTACTCCACCTCCTCGAAACATAGTTTGCATTTCTTGGGGTCTGCTGGCAACCCGGCTTTTCTGACCGCGTCCAGCACCGCCTGGAGGCGCGTCAGATGCTCTTCCCAACCTTGGCTATGGATGATGATGTCATCCAAATAGGCCGCTGCGTACTGCTGGTGTCGTCGGTTATATCCTTCCTGTTTGGCCCTGTCCGGGGGTGTCCTCGGAGTGGGCCACAGTGTCTCCTGACCCCTCCTGTCTCAGCCTCCAGTATTTATGCTGCAGTAGTTTATGTGTCGGGGGGCTAGGGTCAGTTTGTTATATCTGGAGTACTTCTCCTGTCCTATTCGGTGTCCTGTGTGAATCTAAGTGTGCGTTCTCTAATTCTCTCCTTCTCTCTTTCTCTCTCTCGGAGGACCTGAGCCCTAGGACCATGCCCCAGGACTACCTGACATGATGACTCCTTGCTGTCCCCAGTCCACCTGGCTGTGCTGCTGCTCCAGTTTCAACTGACCTGAGCCCTAGGACCATGCCCCAGGAATACCTGACATGATGACTCCTTGCTGTCCCCAGTCCACCTGACTGTGCTGCTGCTCCAGTTTCAACTATTCTGCCTTATTATTATTCGACCATGCTGGTCATTTATGAACATTTGAACATCTTGACCATGTTTTGTTATAATCTCCACCCGGCACAGCCAGAAGAGGACTGGCCACCCCACATAGCCTGGTTCCTCTCTAGGTTTCTTCCTAGGTTTTGGCCTTTCTAGGGAGTTTTTCCTAGCCACCGTGCTTCTTCACCTGCATTGCTTGCTGTTTGGGGTTTTAGGCTGGGTTTCTGTACAGCACTTTGAGATATCAGCTGATGTACGAAGGGCTATATAAAATAAATTTGATTGATTGATTGCGTAAGGGGGTCGTTTGAGCTTCCCACACCTTCTTTGCGAGGTCCAGTAGGCCTGAGTGGCCTCCTCCCGTAGAGAAGTTCGAACGGGGAAAACCCAGTGGAGGATTGGGGTACTTCTCGGATTGAGAACATTAGGTGGGTTAGTAGCTGGTCCCAGTTCTTCCAATCCTGCTCGATGACCTTCCGCAGCATCTGTTTTAGCGTTTAAAGCGCTCGACGAGCCCATCCATCTGCGGGTGAAAAACGGAGGTCCGGATCTGCTTGATCTGCACGAGGGCACACAAGTCTTTCATCAGGTGGGACATAAACTCCGTACCTTGGTCTGTCAAGATCTCGTTCGGGATGCCCACCCTGCAAAAGAGGTGGAACAGCTCCCGGGCGGTTCCCTTGGATACCTGTAGTGGAATTGCCTCGATAATCCGGGTTGGCATCATCTACTATCACCAAGATGTACCGGTGTCCTCGTGCTGTTTTTACCAGGGGTCCCACTATGTCTATGGCGATGATTTCAAAGGGCACCCCGATGATCGGTAGGGGGACCAATGGGCTTCGGAAGTGAGCTTTCGGGGCCGTGAGTTGACACTCCGGACAGCTGCGACAGTAGTCTTCCACTGCCCTCCCCCATCCCGGGCCAGTGGAACCGGGTGGCGAGCCGTTCCCAGGTCTTCTCCATTCCCAGGTGCGCCCCCAACAGGTGGGTGTGGGCCAGCTGAAGAACGGTTCCCACGTACCGTCGGGCAGAAACAATACCTCACGAAGTTCCCCGTGTTGGCGAAATGGGGGTATCGCCAGTCACTCACCCCCGGAAGTAGCAGTCCATCCACCGCTATCACTTGGGCTGCGGTGGCTTTCATGTTCGGATTCTCCCACTGGGCCGTCCTGAATTCTCCCCTCAGTTGGCCCCCAGCGGGGTCTTGACTGGCCCCTTGAAATCGAGGAGGATGGGCTCCTCCTCGAGGGGTTCCCTAGGGGGTTCGGGTTCCGGCGCCCCCTCTGACTCCGGAGCCGTAGACCAATGCTGGTTAACCGGTTGCTTCCGGGCCGCACAGGCTTTTGGTCGTCCCCGCTCTCTTCTTCGGCCGGCTCGTACCTTCTTCCTCAACTCGTGCCCCCATAGGGCCGCGAACAGCTGACAATCCCGTCCCACTAGGAGAGGTACCGGAAGCTCTGGTACTGCACCCACCGTCACCTGGCAGCTCCCTTGTGGCGTCACGATGGTGGTCCATACAGTTGGATACCGCTTTGTGTCACCATGAACACAGGAAATGGACATCTCCCTACCCCTTTCAGTCTTCTGGTTCAGCAGGCTCGTGGTTATGAGCGTAACCATACTTCCGGAGTCCAATAGCGCTTCCGTGTTGTGTCCGCCAACCATGGACCATGGGTGCAGTTGATTCGGGGTGCGCCCAAAAGGAGGTGACATAGTTCACAGTGTGACCCACCTCACCGCCGGGGCTAGCTGATGGTATTGCCTCCTCTTGAGCCGGGGAATTCCAGGCAATGTGCCCCCGGGCGCCACCCTCAAAACACCTCCATGTACCTGGGGTTGTCGGGACTGGTCGGCCCTACAACAGCCATTTCTCCACGGGTTTGGGGTCCTTTTGCCCTGATGGCTGTCGGTTCGGGGTACACCACGGTGGGGCTGTCCTTCCGTCCCCTTGGGTGAGTCACTGACTCGTCCCGGCTCCCACTCAGCAGGGCCTGCGTGTTATGATGCGTCTCCACTGCTTCCAGGAGGCCCTCCAAGGTCTGGGGCGATCATTGACTCGTTGCCTACTTTATGTCGTAGGGTAGCGCCCGTAAGAAGCGATCCAGGACCACTTTGTTGAGGATGGATAGGGTGGATACGTCGGTTAGGAGCCATGCTCTGGTGACGCACAGTAGGTCGCTCATCTGTGCTCGGGGGGATGCGTCGGCTACGAACCTCCAGTCGTGGAACCATTGAGCCCGATGGGCCAGGCTGTACCCGTAGCTGCTGAGTATCACCCGTTTGAGTCCGTCGTAATTAGCCGCCTGTTCGTCGTTCAGGTCCCTATACGCCTTTTGGGCATTCCCCGAGAGGAACGGGGCCAGCAGACTGGCCCACTTCGGCCTTGGCCATCCTTCCCATAGTGCTGTCCTTTCAAACGTACAGAGGTAGGTTTCGACGTCATCGTCTTCCGTTAGCTTGATTAAAAACTGGTTGGGATGTGATTCAGGAGACGCTCCTCCTTGCAGCTTCCTGATTTCCTCAATGAGGCGGACGTTTTGTAGTCGCTGTTCCTCCAGCGTTCATTCCTAAACCGCATGTTGTGCTTGTTGGGCCCGGACGAACTGAGCTATCAGCTCGTCCATGCTGATGCTGTGTAAACGTCAACCTTGATCTGACCACGTTATCAGTTTTCCCCCCTTTCTCCACCACTTGTGGCAGACCAGGGGGTTGGGTCAAGACGTTTACACAGATCAGACACGGACAGAGTATGATTAGCTCGGTTTCAAGGGTGTTTATTAAATAATAAATCAAAAGAAAAGGATAGTTCTCCCCCATGAGACCCTCTCCGGGATACCGTCTTCTGGGCTCCGGGTCTTGCTGTACTCCCTCGTCTTAGCCCCCGGCACCGTCTCCAACTACACGGAAGTCACCTTAATTCCCCAGTCCTCTCCTGTGTGTTGCCCTTTTGGCAGCTTTATGGGGCTTGTACAGCTGGTGAGCAATCAGCCCTTGATTACTCACCAACTCCCCCATCAGCTCCAATTAGTACTGGGCGGAGAACCCGTGGAGACCTGGCAGGTCCAGCAGATGGAGCCATCGCCTCGTGATGTATACTCTGTCTGTCACCGGGCCTTGATGAGTCTCTCCCTGGTGGATGACCTGCTGTACACCACAGTACATTATGTCATCAGCGACAGTCACGTGGGAAACATTCAACAAGGGAATCCCTCCAATGTTTCATGACAGAGTGGGCCTCATTCTGACAAGCCAGAAGAGACTGTATTACAGCTTGGAACCTTGGTCAGAGTTACAGCCTGGAAACTTGGTCAGAGTTACAGCCTGGACCCTCAGTCAGAGTTACAGACTAGACCCTCAGTCAGAGTTACAGCCTTGACCCTCCCTCAGAGTTACAGTCTGGACCCTCCCTCAGAGTTACAGTCTGGACCCTCAGTCAGAGTTACAGCCTGTACCCTCCCTCAGAGTTATAGCCTGGACCCTCAGTCAGAGTTACAGCCTGGAGCCTCCCCCAGAGTTACAGCCTTGACCCTCCCCCAGAGTTACAGCCTGGACCCTCCTTTAAAGTTACAGTCTGGACCCTCAGTCAGAGTTACAGCCTGTACCCTCCCTCCGAGTTACAGCCTGGACCCTCACCCCGAGTTACAGCCTGGACCATCAGTCAGAGTTACAGCTTGGACCCTCAGTCAGAGTTACAGCCTGGACCCTCAGTCAGAGTTACAGCCTGGACCCTCCCTCAGAGTTACAGACTGGATCCTCCCCCAGAGTTACAGCCTGGACCCTCAGTCAGAGTTACAGCCTGGACCCTCAGTCAAAGATACAGCCTGGACCCTCCCTCCGAGTTACAGCCTGGACCCTCACCCAGAGTTACAGCCTGGACCCTCTCTCAGAGTTACAGACTGGATCCTTCCACAGAGTTACAGCCTGGACCCTCAGTCAGAGTTACAGCCTGGACCCTCAGTCAAAGATACAGCCTGGACCCTCCCTCAGAGTTACAGCCTGGACCCTCCCTAAGAGTTACAGCCTGGACCCTCCCTCAGAGTTACAGCCTGGAACCTCAGTCAGAGTTACAGCCTTGACCCTCCCTCAGAGTTACAGCCTGGACCCTCCCTCAGTGTTACAGCCGGGACCCTCCCTCAGAGTTACAGTCTGGACCCTCAGTCAGAGTTACAGCCTGTACCCTCCCTCAGAGTTATAGCCTGGACCCTCCTTTAGAGTTACAACCTGGACCATCAGTCAGAGTTACAGCCTGGACCCTCAGTCAGAGTTACAGCCTGGACCCTCAGTCAGACTTACAGCCTGGACCCTCAGTCAGAGTTACAGCCTGGACCCTCCCTCGGTGTTACAGCCTGGACCCTCCCTCAGAGTTACAGTCTGGACCCTCCCTCAGAGTTACAGCCTGGACCCTCCCAAAGAGTTACAGCCTGGACCCTCCCTCAGAGTTACAGCCTGGAACCTCAGTCAGAGTGACAGCCTGGAACATCAGTCAGAGTGACAGCATGGACCCTCAGTCAGAGTTACAGCCTGGAGCCTCCCTCAGAGTTACAGCCTGGACCCTCCCCCAGAGTTACAGCCTGGACCCTCCTTTAGAGTTACAACCTGGACCATCAGTCAGAGTTACAGCCTGGACCCTCAGTCAGAGTTACAGCCTGGACCCTCACTCGGTGTTACAGCCTGGACCCTCCCTCAGAGTTACAGTCTGGACCCTACCTCAGAGTTACAGTCTGGAACCTCAGTCAGAGTTACAGCCTGAAGCCTCCCTCAGAGTTACAGCCTGGACCCTCCCCCAGAGTTACAGCCTGGACCCTCCCTCAGAGTTACAGCCTGGAGCCTCCCTCAGAGTTACAGCCTGGACCCTCCCACAGAGTTACAGCCTTGACCCTTCCCCAGAGTTACAGCCTGGACCCTCCTTTAGAGTTACAGTCTGGACCCTCAGTCAGAGTTACAGCCTGTACTCTCCCTCAGAGTTACAGCCTCGACCCTCCCTCAGAGTTACAGCCTGGACCCTCCCTCAGAGTTACAGCCTGGACCCCCCTCAGAGTTAAAGCCTGGACCATCAGTCAGAGTTACAATCTGGACCCTCCCTCAGAGTTACAGCCTGGACCCCCCTCAGAGTTACAGCCTGGACCCCCCTCAGAGTTACAGCCTGGACCCTCAAGAGTTACAGCCTGGACCATCAATCAGAGTTACAGCCTGGACCATCAGTCAGAGTTACAGCCTGGACCATCAGTCAGAGTTACAGCCTGGACCCTCAGTCAGAGTTACAGCCTGGACCCTCAGTCAGAGTTACAGCCTGGACCATCAGTCAGAGTTACAGCCTGGACCATCAGTCAGAGTTACAGCCTGGACCCTCAGTCAGAGTTACAGCCTGGACCCTCAGTCAGAGTTACAGCCTGGACCCTCAGTCATAGTTACAGCCTGGACCCTCAGTCAGAGTTACAGCCTGGACCCTCAGTCAGAGTTACAGCCTGGACCCTCAGTCAGAGTTACAGCCTGGACCCTCAGTCAGAGTTACAGCCTGGACCCTCAGTCAGAGTTACAGCCTGGACCCTCCCTCAGAGTTACAGAATGGATCCTCCCCCAGAGTTACAGCCTGGACCCTCAGTCAGAGTTACAGCCTGGACCCTCAGTCAAAGATACAGCCTGGACCCTCCCTCAGAGTTACAGCCTTGACCCTCCCTCAGAGTTACAGCCTGGACCCTCCCTCAGTGTTACAGCCTGGACCCTCCCTCAGAGTTACAGTCTGGACCCTCAGTCAGAGTTACAGCCTGTACCCTCCCTCAGAGTTACAGTCTGGACCATCAGTCAGAGTTACAGCCTGGACCCTCAGTCAGTGTTACAGCCTGGACCCGCAGTCAGAGTTAAAGCCTGGACCCTCCCTCAGAGTTACAGCCTGGACCCTCCCTCAGAGTTACAGCCTGGACCCCCCTCAGAGTTACAGCCTGGACCATCAGTCAGAGTTACAGCCTGGACCCTCCCTCAGAGTTACAGCCTGGACCCTCAAGAGTTACAGCCTGGACCATCAGTCAGAGTTACAGCCTGGACCATCAGTCAGAATTACAGCCTGGAACCTCAGTCAGAGTTACAGCCTGGAACCTCAGTCAGAGTTACAGCCTGGACCCTCCCTCAGAGTTACAGCCTGGACCATCAGTCAGAATTACAGCCTGGAACCTCAGTCAGCGTTACAGCCTGGACCCTCAGTCAGAGTTACAGCCTGGACCCTCCCTCAGAGTTACAGCCTGGACCCTCCCTCAGAGTTACAGCCTGAACCTTCCCTCAGTCAGAGTTACAGCCTGGACCCTCAGTCAGAGTTACAGCCTGGACCCTCAGTCAGAGTTACAGCCTGTACCCTCAGTCAGAGTTACAGCCTGGACCCTCAGTCAGAGTTACAGCCTGGACCCTCCCTCAGAGTTACAGGCTGGACCCTCCCTCAGTGTTACAGCCTGGACCCTCACTCAGTGTTACAGCCTGGACCATCAATCAGTTACAGCCTGGACCATCAGTCAGAGTTACAGCCTGGACCATCAGTCAGAGTTACAGCCTGGACCCTCAGTCAGAGTTACAGCCTGGACCCTCAGTCAGAGTTACAGCCTGGACCCTCAGTCAGAGTTACAGCCTGGACCCTCAGTCAGAGTTACAGCCTGGACCCTCAGTCAGAGTTACAGCCTGGACCATCAGTCAGAGTTACAGCCTGGACCATCAGTCAGAGTTACAGCCTGGAACCTCAGTCAGAGTTACAGCCTGGACCCTCAGTCAGAGTTACAGCCTGGACCCTCAGTCAGAGTTACAGCCTGTACCCTCCCTCAAGAGTTACAGCCTGGACCCTCAGTCAGAGTTACAGCCTGGACCCTCCCTCAGAGTTACAGGCTGGACCCTCCCTCAGTGTTACAGCCTGGACCCTCCCTCAGTGTTACAGCCTGGACCCTCAGTCAGAGTTACAGCCTGTACCCTCCCTCAAGAGTTACAGCCTGGACCCTCAGTCAGAGTTACAGCCTGGACCCTCCCTCAGTGTTACAGCCTGGACCCTCCCTCAGAGTTACAGCCTGGACCCTTCCTGTTTGGCCCTGTCCGGGGGTGTCCTAGGAGTGGGCCACAGTGTCTCCTGACCCCTCCTGTCTCAGCCTCCAGTATTTATGCTGCAGTAGTTTATGTGTCGGGGGGCTGGGGTCAGTTTGTTATATCTGGAGTACTTCTCCTGTCCTATTCGGTGTCCTGTGTGAATCTAAGTGTGCGTTCTCTAATTCTCTCCTTCTCTCTTCCTCTCTCTCGGAGGACCTGAGCCCTAGGACCATGCCCCAGGACTACCTGACATGATGACTCCTTGCTGTCCCCAGTCCACCTGGCTGTGCTGCTGCTCCAGTTTCAACTGACCTGAGCCCTAGGACCATGCCCCAGGAATACCTGACATGATGACTCCTTGCTGTCCCCAGTCCACCTGACTGTGCTGCTGCTCCAGTTTCAACTATTCTGCCTTATTATTATTCGACCATGCTGGTCATTTATGAACATTTGAACATCTTGACCATGTTTTGTTATAATCTCCACCCGGCACAGCCAGAAGAGGACTGGCCACCCCACATAGCCTGGTTCCTCTCTAGGTTTCTTCCTAGGTTTTGGCCTTTCTAGGGAGTTTTTCCTAGCCACCGTGCTTCTACACCTGCATTGCTTGCTGTTTGGGGTTTTAGGCTGGGTTTCTGTACAGCACTTTGAGATATCAGCTGATGTACGAAGGGCTTATAAATAAATTTGATTTGATTTGATTTGACCCTCCCTCAGAGTTACAGCCTGGACCCCCCTCAGAGTTACAGCCTGGACCCTCAGTCAGAGTTACACAGTTGAGGTAGCTTGATAACTTTATTAGGAGCTGTGGTAAATAACATGGACACATAGGAATACTTTAGCTAATTACTAAATGTTTTAGACATATGGAGATCTGTGCTTATATATAGCATATGTTGCAGTAATGCTGTTTCCCAAATGTATTACCTGTTCAGGTGTAAGGTCTCTCTGTTCCTGCGCCAGCATTTCATATCCCACCATGAACTTGCGTACGCCGGCAGATCGGAGCAGGGGGGGGTAATAGTGAGCATGGAGCTGCCAGTGGAACTGGTCCTCTTTAAGATAGGGGCCGGTAGGGGCGCCTGGGAGAAGGAGAGAGAAGAGGAGAGTGTGAGAGGAAGGTCTCTACTGTAGACTACTGGCTTAGTGAAGACAAGCAGGTCTCTACTATAGACTCCTGGCTTAGTGAAGACTAGCAGGTCTCTACTGTAGACTACAAGCTTAATGAAGACTAGCAGGTCTCTACTAAAGACAAAGGCTTAGAGAAGACTAGCAGGTCTCTACTATAGACTACTGGCTTAGTGAAGACAAGCAGGTCTCTACTGTAGACTACAGGCTTAGAGAAGACTAGCAGGTCTCTACTGTAGACTACAGGCTTAGTGAAGACTAGATGGTCTATACTGTAGACTACAGGCTTAGTGAAGACTAGTAGGTCTCTACTGTAGACTACAGGCTTAGTGAAGACTAGCAGGTCTCTACTGTAGACTACAGCCTTAGTGAAGACTAGCAGGTCTCTACTGTAGACTACAGGCTTAGTGAAGACTAGCAGGTCTCTACTGTAGACTACAGGCTTAGTGAAGACTAGCGGGTCTCTACTGTAGACTACAGGCTTAGTGAAGACTAGCAGGACATGTAGTGTCGACCCGTTAGCCTCTCTCCCTCCATGCACCATAAAAGCGCCTGCTAGAAGGAAGGTTTCTTCATGGTAAATATGAACATATTAAGTCCTAAAAGGCTGTGAGAACCAGAGGTTTGGCTATGCTCCAAATCCCTATAAGCTCCTCTCCTATCCCCATATAATGAATGAATGAACAGCGTATCATGCTAGTTAAATCACATTCATCCTGTCTCCTCCGCCCTCCTCCCCTCCCCTCCTCTCCTCCGCCCCCTCCTCTCATCTCTCCTCCCCTCTCCTCTCCTCTCATCTCTCCTCTCCCCTCCTCATCTCTCCACTCCCCTCCTCTCCTCTCCTCTCCTCTCCCCTCCTCTCCTCTCCTCTCCTCCCCTCCCCTGCCCGCAAATACAGGTAATGACAGCCCTGGCAAATACAGGTAATGACAACCCTGGCAGATACAGGTAATGACAACCCTGGCATGTGACAGCCCTGTGAAGGTGACTTCACTATCTCTCCTTTAAACAAAACTAATTAAGGACTGGAGACCCTCCCCTAACGAGCCGCCTGGCCATAGCCACGGTAACGACACCCTGCTAGTTAAGCAGTTAAGCCACAGGCGAGACGGACCCGTGATAATTGACACATGGGAAATGAACCAACAACTCAATACTGTTGACACCATCACCAATACACATACACAGCATTACAGTGAGGAAACAACGATACAATCTGAAATGTGTCCTCTGATGGAACAAAGTGATTATTTGTGACCAGATCAATTACCACCTACATGAATATAAGCTGACCAGTTGATCTGTGGATAGGAATTCTGACCAGGTGATTAATACTACATTGTAATTATTTTGCCTATTTATTGCCTTACCTCCCTAATCTTCTACATTTGCACACACTGTATATAGATTTTTCTGTTGTGTTATTATCTTGGCCAGGTCACAGTTGTAAATGACAACTTGTTCTCACCTGGCCTACCTGGTTGAATAAAGGTAAAATAAAAAAATAATACAAATCTGTGGATAGTTCTGACCAGTTGAGTTGTGGATAGGAGTTCTGACCAGTGGATAGGAGTTCTGACCAGTGGATAGGAGTTCTGACCAGTGGATAGGAGTTCTGACCAGTGGATAGGAGTTATGACCAGTGGATAGGAGTTATGACCAGTGGATAGGAGTTATGACCAGTGGATAGGAGTTCTGACCAGTAGATAGGAGTTCTGACCAGTAGATAGGAGTTCTGACCAGTGGATAAGAGTTCTGACCAGTGGATAGGAGTTATGACCAGTGGATAGGAGTTCTGACCAGTAGATAGGAGTTCTGACCAGTAGATAGGAGTTATGACCAGTGGATAGGAGTTCTGACCAGTGGATAGGAGTTCTGACCAGTAGATAGGAGTTCTGACCAGTGGATAGGAGTTCTGACCAGTGGATAGGAGTTCTGACCAGTAGATAGGAGTTCTGACCAGTTGACTTGTGGATATGAGTTCTGACCAGTGGATAGGAGTTCTGACCAGTAGATAGAAGTTCTGACCAGTAGATAGGAGTTCTGACCAGTAGATAGGAGTTCTGACCAGTTGACTTGTGGATATGAGTTCTGACCAGTGGATAGGAGTTCTGACCAGTAGATAGGAGTTCTGACCAGTGGATAGTAGTTCTGACCAGTGGATAGTAGTTCTGACCAGTAGATAGGAGTTCTGACCAGTAGATAGGAGTTCTGACCAGTGGATAGGAGTTCTGACCAGTGGATAGGAGTTCTGACCAGTTGACACGTGGAAAGGAGTTCTGACCAGTGGATAGGAGTTCTGACCAGTAGATAGGAGTTCTGACCAGTGGATAGGAGTTCTGACCAGTAGATAGGAGTTCTGACCAGTAGATAGGAGTTCTGACCAGTGGATAGGAGTTCTGACCAGTAGATAGGAGTTCTGACCAGTGGATAGGAGTTCTGACCAGTGGATAGGAGTTCTGACCAGTGGATAGGAGTTCTGACCAGTGGATAGGAGTTCTGAGCAGTGGATAGGAGTTCTGACCAGTGGATAGGAGTTCTGACCAGTGGATAGGAGTTCTGACCAGTGGATAGTAGTTCTGACCAGTGGACTTGTGGATAGGAGTTCTGACCAGTTGACAGGTGGATAGGAGTTCTGACCAGTGGATAGGAGTTCTGACCAGTAGATAGGAGTTCTGACCAGTGGATAGGAGTTCTGACCAGTAGATAGGAGTTCTGACCAGTTGACTTGTGGATATGAGTTCTGACCAGTGGATAGGAGTTCTGACCAGTAGATAGGAGTTCTGACCAGTAGATAGGAGTTCTGACCAGTTGACAGGTGGATAGGAGTTCTGACCAGTGGATAGGATTCTGACCAGTAGATAGGAGTTCTGACCAGTGGATAGGAGTTCTGACCAGTAGATAGGAGTTCTGACCAGTGGATAGGAGTTCTGACCAGTAGATAGGAGTTCTGACCAGTAGATAGGAGTTCTGACCAGTGGATAGGAGTTCTGACCAGTTGACTTGTGGATATGAGTTCTGACCAGTGGATAGGAGTTCTGACCAGTAGATAGGAGTTCTGACCAGTAGATGGGAGTTCTGACCAGTTGACATGTGGATATGAGTTCTGACCAGTGGATAGGAGTTCTGACCAGTGGATAGGAGTTCTGACCAGTGGATAGGAGTTCTGACCAGTAGATAGGAGTTCTGACCAGTTGACTTGTGGATATGAGTTCTGACCAGTGGATAGGAGTTCTGACCAGTAGATAGGAGTTCTGACCAGTAGATGGGAGTTCTGACCAGTTGACATGTGGATATGAGTTCTGACCAGTGGATAGGAGTTCTGACCAGTGGATAGGAGTTCTGACCAGTGGATAGGAGTTCTGACCAGTGGATAGGAGTTCTGACCAGTGGATATGAGTTCTGACCAGTGGATAGGAGTTCTGACCAGTGGATAGGAGTTCTGACCAGTGGATAGGAGTTCTGACCAGTGGATAGGAGTTCTGACCAGTGGATAGGAGTTCTGACCAGTGGATAGGAGTTCTGACCAGTTGACTTGTGGATATGAGTTCTGACCAGTGGATAGGAGTTCTGACCAGTAGATAGGAGTTCTGACCAGTAGATAGGAGTTCTGACCAGTGGATAGGAGTTCTGACCAGTGGATAGGAGTTCTGACCAGTGGATAGGAGTTCTGACCAGTTGACTTGTGGATATGAGTTCTGACCAGTAGATAGGAGTTCTGACCAGTGGATAGGAGTTCTGACCAGTGGATAGGAGTTCTGACCAGTGGATAGGAGTTCTGACCAGTTGACTTGTGGATATGAGTTCTGACCAGTGGATAGGAGTTCTGACCAGTAGATAGGAGTTCTGACCAGTAGATAGGAGTTCTGACCAGTAGATAGGAGTTCTGACCAGTGGATAGGAGTTCTGACCAGTGGATAGGAGTTCTGACCAGTGGATAGGAGTTCTGACCAGTGGATAGGAGTTCTGACCAGTGGACTTGTGGATAGGAGTTCTGACCAGTTGACAGGTGGATAGGAGTTCTGACCAGTTGACAGGAGTTCTGAACAGTGGATAGGAGTTCTGACCAGTTGACAGGTGGATAGGAGTTCTGACCAGTGGATAGGAGTTCTGACCAGTGGATAGGAGTTCTGACCAGTTGACTTGTGGATATGAGTTCTGACCAGTGGATAGGAGTTCTGACCAGTGGATAGGAGTTCTGACCAGTGGATAGGAGTTCTGACCAGTAGATAGGAGTTCTGACCAGTAGATAGGAGTTCTGACCAGTTGACTTGTGGATATGAGTTCTGACCAGTGGATAGGAGTTCTGACCAGTAGATAGGAGTTCTGACCAGTTGACTTGTGGATATGAGTTCTGACCAGTGGATAGGAGTTCTGACCAGTAGATAGGAGTTCTGAACAGTAGATGGGAGTTCTGACCAGTTGACATGTGGATATGAGTTCTGACCAGTGGATAGGAGTTCTGACCAGTGGATAGGAGTTCTGACCAGTGGATAGGAGTTCTGACCAGTGGATAGGAGTTCTGACCAGTGGATAGGAGTTCTGACCAGTGGATATGAGTTCTGACCAGTGGATAGGAGTTCTGACCAGTGGATAGGAGTTCTGACCAGTGGATAGGAGTTCTGACCAGTGGATAGGAGTTCTGACCAGTGGATAGGAGTTCTGACCAGTTGACTTGTGGATATGAGTTCTGACCAGTGGATAGGAGTTCTGACCAGTAGATAGGAGTTCTGACCAGTAGATAGGAGTTCTGACCAGTGGATAGGAGTTCTGACCAGTGGATAGGAGTTCTGACCAGTGGATAGGAGTTCTGACCAGTTGACTTGTGGATATGAGTTCTGACCAGTAGATAGGAGTTCTGACCAGTGGATAGGAGTTCTGACCAGTGGATAGGAGTTCTGACCAGTGGATAGGAGTTCTGACCAGTTGACTTGTGGATATGAGTTCTGACCAGTGGATAGGAGTTCTGACCAGTAAATAGGAGTTCTGACCAGTAGATAGGAGTTCTGACCAGTAGATAGGAGTTCTGACCAGTGGATAGGAGTTCTGACCAGTGGATAGGAGTTCTGACCAGTGGATAGGAGTTCTGACCAGTGGATAGGAGTTCTGACCAGTGGACTTGTGGATAGGAGTTCTGACCAGTTGACAGGTGGATAGGAGTTCTGACCAGTTGACAGGAGTTCTGAACAGTGGATAGGAGTTCTGACCAGTTGACAGGTGGATAGGAGTTCTGACCAGTGGATAGGAGTTCTGACCAGTGGATAGGAGTTCTGACCAGTTGACTTGTGGATATGAGTTCTGACCAGTGGATAGGAGTTCTGACCAGTGGATAGGAGTTCTGACCAGTGGATAGGAGTTATGACCAGTGGATAGGAGTTATGACCAGTGGATAGGAGTTCTGACCAGTGGATAGGAGTTCTGACCAGTGGATAGGAGTTCTGACCAGTAGATAGGAGTTCTGACCAGTAGATAGGAGTTATGACCAGTGGATAGGAGTTCTGACCAGTGGATAGGAGTTCTGACCAGTAGATAGGAGTTCTGACCAGTGGATAGGAGTTCTGACCAGTGGATAGGAGTTCTGACCAGTGGATAGGAGTTATGACCAGTGGATAGGAGTTCTGACCAGTAGATAGGAGTTCTGACCAGTGGATAGGAGTTCTGACCAGTGGATAGGAGTTCTGACCAGTGGATATGAGTTATGACCAGTGGATAGGAGTTCTGACCAGTAGATAGGAGTTCTGACCAGTAGATAGTAGTTATGACCAGTGGATAGGAGTTCTGACCAGTAGATAGGAGTTCTGACCAGTAGATAGGAGTTCTGACCAGTGGATAGGAGTTCTGACCAGTGGATATGAGTTCTGACCAGTGGATAGGAGTTCTGACCAGTGGATAGGAGTTCTGACCAGTGGATAGGAGTTCTGACCAGTGGATAGGAGTTCTGACCAGTGGATAGGAGTTCTGACCAGTGGATAGGAGTTCTGACCAGTTGACTTGTGGATATGAGTTCTGACCAGTGGATAGGAGTTCTGACCAGTAGATAGGAGTTCTGACCAGTAGATAGGAGTTCTGACCAGTGGATAGGAGTTCTGACCAGTGGATAGGAGTTCTGACCAGTGGATAGGAGTTCTGACCAGTTGACTTGTGGATATGAGTTCTGACCAGTAGATAGGAGTTCTGACCAGTGGATAGGAGTTCTGACCAGTGGATAGGAGTTCTGACCAGTGGATAGGAGTTCTGACCAGTTGACTTGTGGATATGAGTTCTGACCAGTGGATAGGAGTTCTGACCAGTAGATAGGAGTTCTGACCAGTAGATAGGAGTTCTGACCAGTAGATAGGAGTTCTGACCAGTGGATAGGAGTTCTGACCAGTGGATAGGAGTTCTGACCAGTGGATAGGAGTTCTGACCAGTGGATAGGAGTTCTGACCAGTGGACTTGTGGATAGGAGTTCTGACCAGTTGACAGGTGGATAGGAGTTCTGACCAGTTGACAGGAGTTCTGAACAGTGGATAGGAGTTCTGACCAGTTGACAGGTGGATAGGAGTTCTGACCAGTGGATAGGAGTTCTGACCAGTGGATAGGAGTTCTGACCAGTTGACTTGTGGATATGAGTTCTGACCAGTGGATAGGAGTTCTGACCAGTGGATAGGAGTTCTGACCAGTGGATAGGAGTTCTGACCAGTGGATAGGAGTTCTGACCAGTGGATAGGAGTTCTGACCAGTTGACTTGTGGATATGAGTTCTGACCAGTGGATAGGAGTTCTGACCAGTAGATAGGAGTTCTGACCAGTAGATAGGAGTTCTGACCAGTGGATAGGAGTTCTGACCAGTGGATAGGAGTTCTGACCAGTGGATAGGAGTTCTGACCAGTTGACTTGTGGATATGAGTTCTGACCAGTAGATAGGAGTTCTGACCAGTGGATAGGAGTTCTGACCAGTGGATAGGAGTTCTGACCAGTGGATAGGAGTTCTGACCAGTTGACTTGTGGATATGAGTTCTGACCAGTGGATAGGAGTTCTGACCAGTAGATAGGAGTTCTGACCAGTAGATAGGAGTTCTGACCAGTAGATAGGAGTTCTGACCAGTGGATAGGAGTTCTGACCAGTGGATAGGAGTTCTGACCAGTGGATAGGAGTTCTGACCAGTGGATAGGAGTTCTGACCAGTGGACTTGTGGATAGGAGTTCTGACCAGTTGACAGGTGGATAGGAGTTCTGACCAGTTGACAGGAGTTCTGAACAGTGGATAGGAGTTCTGACCAGTTGACAGGTGGATAGGAGTTCTGACCAGTGGATAGGAGTTCTGACCAGTGGATAGGAGTTCTGACCAGTTGACTTGTGGATATGAGTTCTGACCAGTGGATAGGAGTTCTGACCAGTGGATAGGAGTTCTGACCAGTGGATAGGAGTTATGACCAGTGGATAGGAGTTATGACCAGTGGATAGGAGTTCTGACCAGTGGATAGGAGTTCTGACCAGTGGATAGGAGTTCTGACCAGTAGATAGGAGATCTGACCAGTAGATAGGAGTTCTGACCAGTAGATAGGAGTTCTGACCAGTGGATAGGAGTTATGACCAGTGGATAGGAGTTCTGACCAGTGGATAGGAGTTCTGACCAGTAGATAGGAGTTCTGACCAGTGGATAGGAGTTATGACCAGTGGATAGGAGTTCTGACCAGTAGATAGGAGTTCTGACCAGTGGATAGGAGTTCTGACCAGTGGATAGGAGTTCTGACCAGTGGATATGAGTTATGACCAGTGGATAGGAGTTCTGACCAGTAGATAGGAGTTCTGACCAGTAGATAGTAGTTATGACCAGTGGATAGGAGTTCTGACCAGTAGATAGGAGTTCTGACCAGTAGATAGTAGTTATGACCAGTGGATATGAGTTCTGACCAGTGGATAGGAGTTCTGACCAGTGGATAGGAGTTCTGACCAGTGGATAGGAGTTCTGACCAGTGGATAGGAGTTCTGACCAGTAGATAGGAGTTCTGACCAGTAGATAGGAGTTCTGACCAGTTGACTTGTGGATAGGAGTTTTGACCAGTGGATAGGAGTTCTGACCAGTAGATATGAGTTCTGACCAGTGGATAGGAGTTCTGACCAGTGGATAGGAGTTCTGACCAGTGGATAGGAGTTCTGACCAGTGGATAGGAGTTCTGACCAGTGGATAGGAGTTCTGACCAGTGGATAGGAGTTCTGACCAGTAGATAGGAGTTCTGACCAGTAGATAGGAGTTCTGACCAGTTGACTTGTGGATAGGAGTTCTGACCAGTGGATAGGAGTTCTGACCAGTGGATAGGAGTTCTGACCAGTGGATAGGAGTTCTGACCAGTGGATAGGAGTTCTGACCAGTGGATAGGAGTTCTGACCAGTGGATAGGAGTTTTGACCAGTTGACTTGTGAATAGGAGTTTTGACCAGTTGACTTGTGAATAGGAGTTTTGACCAGTTGACTTGTGGATAGGAGTTCTGACCAGTTGAGTTGTGGATAGTTCTGACAGGTTAGAGTCGTGGATACTGATACTCAGCTTAGATCAGAAACAATGTTCTCCAACACTCTGGCCTCTGATCCCTCATATCTTATTCAGAAACAATGTTCTCCATCTCTCTGGCCTCTGATCCCTCATATCTTATTCAGAAACGATGTTCTCCATCACTCTGGCCTCTAAACTCTCATATCTTATTCAGAAACAACGTTCTCCATCACTCTGGCCTCTGATCCCTCATATCTTATTCAGAAACGATGTTCTCCATCACTCTGGCCTCTGATCCCTCATATCTTATTCAGAAACGATGTTCTCCATCACTCTGGCCTCTGATCCCTCATATCTTATTCAGAAACAATGTTCTCCATCACTCTGGCCTCTGATCCCTCATATCTTATTCAGAAACAACATTCTCCATCACTCTGGCCTCTAAACTCTCATATCTTATTCAGAAACAATGTTCTCCATCACTCTGGCCTCTGATCCCTCATATCTTATTCAGAAACGATGTTCTCCATCACTCTGGCCTCTGATCCCTCATATCTTATTCAGAAACAATGTTCTCCATCACTCTGGCCTCTGATCCCTCATATCTTATTCAGAAACGATGTTCTCCATCACTCTGGCCTCTGATCCCTCATATCTTATTCAGAAACAATGTTCTCCATCACTCTGGCCTCTAAACTCTCATATCTTATTCAGAAACGATGTTCTCCATCACTCTGGCCTCTGATCCCTCATATCTTATTCAGAAACGATGTTCTCCATCACTCTGGCCTCTGATCCCTCATATCTTATTCAGAAACAATGTTCTCCATCACTCTGGCCTCTAAACTCTCATATCTTATTCAGAAACTATGTTCTCCATCACTCTGGCCTCTAAACTCTCATATCTTATTCAGAAACAATGTTCTCCATCACTCTGGCCTCTAAACTCTCATATGTGACCGACCGGCTCCAATTTGAAATGTTTTTTAAATTGTTTACCTTGGATAAAAGTAGAGACTCAGAGCTAGAAAATGGTATATCATACACTACAGTTGAGGAACAGTGGCAAAGTAATTCTGCTTTGAAAGTTGATCAACTTCTAAACTCACTTTTGAGAAAATGTCCTTTGAATGTTTTGGTATCTAGTGAAGAGCTCTTCTTTGTCTACACCCATTCAGCACCGTTCACACCCTCTTAAGCTTTAGCCCCACCCATCTCGTTTCGCTCTCGGAGCGTTCAGATCGCACACTTGACACTCTGGCCAATGATTTGTTTACCTCTGGATAATATGAAAACAGCCGAACCAGCTCTTTTTATTTATTTCACCTTTATTTAACCAGGTAGCCAAGTTGAGAACAAGTTCTCATTTACAATTGCGACCTGGCCAAGATAAAGCACAGCAGTTCGACACATACAACAACACAGAGTTACACATGGAGTAAAACAAACATACAGTCAATAATACAGTATAAACAAGTCTATATACGATGTGAGCAAATGAGGTGAGATAAGGGAGGTAAAGGAAA
The DNA here is from genome assembly GCF_057628025.1 of Oncorhynchus mykiss. Lineage (NCBI taxonomy): Eukaryota > Metazoa > Chordata > Actinopteri > Salmoniformes > Salmonidae > Oncorhynchus > Oncorhynchus mykiss. The sequence goes on along the minus strand of NC_143033.1, from coordinate 819,133 downwards.
AAAAGGCCATGGTGGCGAAGTAAATACAATATAGCAAGTAAAACACTGGAATGGTTGATTTGCAATGGAAGAATGTGCAAAGTAGAGATAGAAATAATGGGGTGCAAAGGAGAAAAATAAATACAGTAGGGAAAGAGGTAGTTGTTTGGGCTAAATTATAGATGGGCTATGTACAGGTGCAATAATCTGTGAGCTGCTCTGACAGTTGGTGCTTAAAGCTAGTGAGGGAGATAAGTGTTTCCAGTTTCAGAGATTTTTGTAGTTCGTTCCAGTCATCGGCAGCAGAGAACTGGAAGGAGAGGCGGACAAAGGAAGAATTGGTTTTGGTGGGTGCTGCTACGGTGACCAGCGAGCTGAGATAAGGGGGGACTTTACCTAGCAGGGTCTTGTAGATGACCTGGAGCCAGTGGGTTTGGCGACGAGTATGAAGCGAGGGCCAACCAAAGAGAGCGTACAGGTCGCAGTGGTGGGTAGTATATGGGGCTTGGTGACAAAACGGATGGCACTGTAATAGACTGCATCCAATTTGTTGAGTAGGGTATTGGAGGCTATTTTGTAAATGACATCACCGCAGTCGAGGATCGGTAGGATGGTCAGTTTTACAAGGGTATAGTTGGCAGCATGAGTGAAGAATGCTTTGTTGCGAAATAGGATGCCAATTCTAGATTTAACTTTGGATTGGAGATGTTTGATGTGAGTCTGGATGGAGAGTCTAACCAGACAGTCTAACCAGACACCTAGGTATTTGTAGATGTCCACATCAAATCAAATCAAATCAAATTTATTTATATAGCCCTTCGTACATCAGCTGATATCTCAAAGTGCTGTACAGAAACCCAGCTTAAAACCCCAAACAGCAAGCAATGCAGGTGTAGAAGCACGGTGGCTAGGAAAAACTCCCTAGAAAGGCCAAAACCTAGGAACCAGGCTATGTGGGGTGGCCAGTCCTCTTCCACATATTCTAAGTCAGAACCGTCCAGAGTAGTGATGTTGGACGGGCGGGCAGGTGCAGGCAGCGATCGGTTGAAAAGCATGCAAATAGTTTTACTTGTATTTAAGAGTAATTGGAGGCCACGGAAGGAGAGTTGTATGGCATTGAAGCTCGTCTGGAGGGTTCTTAACACAGTGTCCAAAGAAGGGCCAGAAGTATACAGAATGGTGTTGTCTGCGTAGAGGTGAATCAGTGACTCACCAGCAGGCTAGTAAGGGTCTGAATACTTTCTGAATGGACTGTATATCTATGAAGCAGGCCAGTAAGGGTCTGAATGGACTGTATATCTATGACTCAGGCCAGTAAGGGTCTGAATGGACTGTATATCTATGAACCAGGCTAGTAAGGGTCTGAATACTTTCTGAATGGACTGTATATCTATGAAGCAGGCCAGTAAGGGTCTGAATGGACTGTATATCTATGACTCAGGCCAGTAAGGGTCTGAATGGACTGTATATCTATGAACCAGGCCAGTAAGGGTCTGAATACTTTCTGAATGGACTGTATATCTATGAACCAGGCCAGTAAGGGTCTGAATGGACTGTATATCTATGAACCAGGCCAGTAAGGGTCTGAATGGACTGTATATCTATGAACCAGGCCAGTAAGGGGTCTGAATGACTGTATATCTATGAAACAGGCCAGTAAGGGTCTGAATACTTTATGAATGGACTGTATATCTATGAACCAGGACAGTAAGGGTCTGAATACTTTATGAATGGACTGTATAACTATGAACCAGGCCAGTAAGGGGTCTGAATACTTTCTGGATGGACTGTATATCTATGAACCAAGCCAGTAAGGGACTGAATACTTTCTGAATGGACTGTAAATCTATGAACCAGGCAAGTAAGGGTCTGAATGGACTGTATATCTATGAACCAGGCCAGTAAGGGTCTGAATACTTTATGAATGGACTGTATATCTATGAACCAGGCCAGTAAGGGTCTGAATGGACTGTATATCTAAGAACCAGGCCAGTAAGGGTCTGAATACTTTATGAATGGACTGTATAACTATGAACCAGGCCAGTAAGGGGTCTGAATACTTTCTGGATGGACTGTATATCTATGAACAAGGCCAGTAAGGGTCTGAATGGACTGTATATATATGAACCAGGTCAGTAAGGCTCTGAATACTTTCTGAATGGACTGTATATCTATGAACCAGGCCAGTAAGGGTCTGAATGGACTGTATATCTATGAACCAGGCCAGTAAGGGTCTGAATACTTTCTGAATGGACTGTATATCTATGAACCAGGCCAGTAAGGGTCTGAATGGACTGTATATCTATGAACCAGGCCAGTAAGGGTCTGAATACTTTCTGAATGGACCGTATATCTATGAACCAGGCCAGTAAGGGTCTGATTACTTTCTGAATGGACTGTATATCTATGAACCAGAACAGTAAGGGTCTGAATACTTTCTGAATGGACTGTATATCTATGAACCAGGCCAGTAAGGGGTCTGAATACTTTCTGGAAGGACTGTATATCTATTAAGCAGGCCAGTAGGGTCTGAATGGACTGTATATCTATGAACCAGGTCAGTAAGGGTCTGAATACTTTCTGAATGGACTGTATATCTATGAACCAGGCCAGTAAGGGTCTGAATGGACTGTATATCTATGAACCAGGCCAGTAAGGGTCTGAAAACTTTATGAATGGACTGTATATCTATGAACCAGGCCAGTAAGGGTCTGAATGGACTGTATATCTATGAACCAGGCCAGTAAGGGTCTGAATACTTTCTGAATGGACCGTATATCTATGAACCAGGCCAGTAAGGGTCTGATTACTTTCTGAATGGACTGTATATCTATGAACCAGGCCAGTAAGGGTCTGAATACTTTCTGAATGGACTGTATATCTATGAACCAGGCCAGTAAGGGTCTGAATGGACTGTATATCTATGACCCAGGCCAGTAAGGGTCTGAATACTTTCTGAATGGACTGTATATCTATGAACCAGGTCAGTAAGGGTCTGAATACTTTCTGAATGGACTGTATACATATGAACCAGGCCAGTAAGGGTCTGAATGGACTGTATATCTATGAACCAGGCCAGTAAGGGTCTGAATACTTTCTGAATGGACTGTAAAGTCTATGAACCAGGTCAGTAAGGGTCGGAACAATTTCTGAATTGACTGTATATCTATGAACCAGGCCAGTAAGGGTCTGAATGGACTGTATATCTATGAACCAGGCCAGTAAGGGTCTGAATACTTTCTGAATGGACTGTATATCTATGAACCAGGCCAGTAAGGGTCTGAATGGACTGTATATCTATGAACCAGGCCAGTAATGGTCTGAATACTTTCTGAATGGACTGTATATCTATGAACCAGGCCAGTAAGGGTCTGAATGGACTGTATATCTATGAACCAGGCCAGTAAGGTTCTGAATTGACTGTATATCTATGAACCAGGCCAGTAAGGGACTGAATAATTTCTGAATGGACTGTATATATATGAACCAGGCCAGTAAGGTTCTGAATTGACTGTATATCTATGAACCAGACCAGTAAGGGACTGAATAATTTCTGAATGGACTGTATATCTATGAACCAGGCCAGTAAGGTTCTGAATTGACTGTATATCTATGAAGCAGGCCAGTAAGGGTCTGAATGGACTGTATATCTATGAACCAGGCCAGTAATGGTCTGAATACTTTCTGAATGGACTGTAAATCTATGAACCAGGCCAGTAAGGGTCTGAATGGACTGTATATCTATGAACCAGGCCAGTAAGGTTCTGAATTGACTGTATATCTATGAACCAGGCCAGTAAGGAACTGAATACTTTCTGAATGGACTGTATATCTATGAACCAGGCCAGTAAGGTTCTGAATTGACTGTATATCTATGAAGCAGGCCAGTAAGGGTCTGAATGGACTGTATATCTAAGAACAAGGCCAGTAAGGGTATGAATAATTTATGAATGGACTGTATATCTATGAACCAGGCCAGTAAGGGTCTGAATGGACTGTATATCTATGAACCAGGTCAGTAAGGGTCTGAATACTTTCTGAATGGACTGTATATCTATGAACCAGGCCAGTAAGGGTCTGAATACTTTCTGAATGGACTGTATATCTATGAACCAGGCCAGTAAGGGTCTGAATGGACTGTATATCTATGAACCAGGCCAGTAAGGGTCTGAATACTTTCTGAATGGACCGTATATCTATGAACCAGGCCAGTAAGGGTCTGAATACTTTCTGAATGGACTGTATATCTATGAACCAGGCCAGTAAGGGTCTGAATGGACTGTATATCTATGAACCAGGCCAGTAAGGTTCTGAATTGACTGTATATCTATGAACCAGGCCAGTAAGGAACTGAATACTTTCTGAATGGACTGTATATCTATGAACCAGGCCAGTAAGGTTCTGAATTGACTGTATATCTATGAAGCAGGCCAGTAAGGGTCTGAATGGACTGTATATCTATGAACCAGGCCAGTAATGGTCTGAATACTTTCTGAATGGACTGTATATCTATGAACCAGGCCAGTAAGGGTCTGAATGGACTGTATATCTATGAACCAGGCCAGTAAGGTTCTGAATTGACTGTATATCTATGAACCAGGCCAGTATGGAACTGAATACTTTCTGAATGGACTGTATATCTATGAACCAGGCCAGTAATGGTCTGAATACTTTCTGAATGGACTGTAAATCTATGAACCAGGCCAGTAAGGGTCTGAATGGACTGTATATCTATGAACCAGGCCAGTAAGGTTCTGAATTGACTGTATATCTATGAACCAGGCCAGTAAGGAACTGAATACTTTCTGAATGGACTGTATATCTATGAACCAGGCCAGTAAGGTTCTGAATTGACTGTATATCTATGAAGCAGGCCAGTAAGGGTCTGAATGGACTGTATATCTAAGAACAAGGCCAGTAAGGGTATGAATAATTTATGAATGGACTGTATATCTATGAACCAGGCCAGTAAGGGTCTGAATGGACTGTATATCTATGAACCAGGTCAGTAAGGGTCTGAATACTTTCTGAATGGACTGTATATCTATGAACCAGGCCAGTAAGGGTCTGAATACTTTCTGAATGGACTGTATATCTATGAACCAGGCCAGTAAGGGTCTGAATGGACTGTATATCTATGAACCAGGCCAGTAAGGGCCTGAATACTTTCTGAATGGACCGTATATCTATGAACCAGGCCAGTAAGGGTCTGAATACTTTCTGAATGGACTGTATATCTATGAACCAGGCCAGTAAGGGTCTGAATGGACTGTATATCTATGAACCAGGCCAGTAAGGTTCTGAATTGACTGTATATCTATGAACCAGGCCAGTAAGGAACTGAATACTTTCTGAATGGACTGTATATCTATGAACCAGGCCAGTAAGGTTCTGAATTGACTGTATATCTATGAAGCAGGCCAGTAAGGGTCTGAATGGACTGTATATCTATGAACCAGGCCAGTAATGGTCTGAATACTTTCTGAATGGACTGTATATCTATGAACCAGGCCAGTAAGGGTCTGAATGGACTGTATATCTATGAACCAGGCCAGTAAGGTTCTGAATTGACTGTATATCTATGAACCAGGCCAGTATGGAACTGAATACTTTCTGAATGGACTGTATATCTATGAACCAGGCCAGTAAGGTTCTGAATTGACTGTATATCTATGAACCAGGCCAGTATGGAACTGAATACTTTCTGAATGGACTGTATATCTATGAAGCAGGCCAGTAAGGGTCTGAATGGACTGTATATCTATGAACCAGGTCAGTAAGGGTCTGAATACTTTCTGAATGGACTGTATATCTATGAACCAGGCCAGTAAGGGTCTGATTACTTTCTGAATGGACTGTATATCTATGAACCAGGCCAGTAAGGGTCTGAATACTTTCTGAATGGACCGTATATCTATGAACCAGGCCAGTAAGGGTCTGATTACTTTCTGAATGAACTGTATATCTATGAACCAGAACAGTAGGGGTCTGAATACTTTCTGAATGGACTGTATATCTATGAACCAGGCCAGTAAGGGTCTGAATACTTTATGAATGGACTGTATATCTATGAATCAGGCCAGTAAGGGGTCTAAATGACTGTATATCTATGAACCAGGCCAGTAAGGGGTCTGAATACTTTCTGGATGGACTGTATATCTATGAACCAGGCCAGTAAGGGTCTTAATGGACTGTATATCTATGAACCAGGCCAGTAAGGGTCTGAATACTTTCTGGAAGGACTGTATATCTATGAAGCAGGCCAGTAGGGTCTGAATGGACTGTATATCTATGAACCAGGTCAGTAAGGGTCTGAATACTTTCTGAATGGACTGTATATCTATGAACCAGGCCAGTAAGGGTCTGAATGGACTGTATATCTATGAACCAGGCCAGTAAGGGTCTGAATACTTTCTGAATGGACCGTATATCTATGAACCAGGCCAGTAAGGGTCTGATTACTTTCTGAATGGACTGTATATCTATGAACCAGGCCAGTAAGGGTCTGAATGGACTGTATATCTATGAACCAGGCCAGTAAGGGTCTGAATACTTTCTGAATGGACTGTATATCTATGAATCAGGCCAGTAAGGGTCTGAATGGACTGTATATCTATGAACCAGGCCAGTAAGGGTCTGAATACTTTCTGAATGGACTGTATATCTATGAATCAGGTCAGTATGGGGTCTGAATGGACTGTATATATATGACCCAGGCCAGTAAGGGTCTGAATACTTTCTGAATGGACTGTATATCTATGAACCAGGCCAGTAAGGGTCTGAATACTTTCTGAATGGACTGTATATCTATGAATCAGGTCAGTAAGGGGTCTGAATGGACTGTATATATATGACCCAGGCCAGTAAGGGTCTGAATACTTTCTGAATGGACTGTATATCTATGAACCAGGCCAGTAAGGGTCGGAACAATTTCTGAATTGACTGTATATCTATGAACCAGGCCAGTAAGGGTCTGAATGGACTGTATATCTATGATCCAGGCCAGTAAGGGTCTGAATACTTTCTGAATGGACTGTATATCTATGAACCAGGCCAGTAATGGTCTGAATACTTTCTGAATGGACTGTATATCTATGAACCAGGTCAGTAAGGGTCTGAATTGACTGTATATCTATGAACCAGGCCAGTAATGGTCTGAATACTTTCTGAATGGACTGTATATCTATGAACCAGGCCAGTAAGGTTCTGAATTGACTGTATATCTATGAACCAGGCCAGTAAGGGACTGAATAATTTCTGAATGGACTGTATATCTATGAACCAGGCCAGTAAGGTTCTGAATTGACTGTAAATCTATGAAGCAGGCCAGTAAGGGTCTGAATGGACTGTATATCTATGAACCAGGCCAGTAATGGTCTGAATACTTTCTGAGTGGACTGTATATCTATGAACCAGGCCAGTAAGGGTCTGAATGAACTGTATATCTATGAACCAGGCCAGTAAGGTTCTGAATTGACTGTATATCTATGAACCAGGCCAGTAATGGTCTGAATACTTTCTGAATGGACTGTATATCTATGAACCAGGCCAGTAAGGGTCTGAATTGACTGTATATCTATGAACCAGGCCAGTAAGGTTCTGAATTGACTGTATATCTAAGAACCAGGCCAGTAAGGGTATGAATTATTTATGAATGGACTGTATATCTATGAACCAGGCCAGTAAGGGTCTGAATGGACTGTATATCTATGAACCAGGCCAGTAAGGGTCTGAATGGACTGTATATCTATGAACCAGGCCAGTAAGGGTCTGATTACTTTCTGAATGGACTGTATATCTATGAACCAGGCCAGTAAGGGACTGAATACTTTCTGAATGGACTGTATATATATGGACCAGGCCAGTAAGGGGTCTGAATGACTGTATATTTATGAACCAGGCCAGTAAGGGTCTGAATGTACTGTATATCTATGAACCAGGCCAGTAAGGGTCTGAATACTTTCTGAATGGACTGTATATCTATGAACCAGGCCAGTAAGGGTCTGAATACTTTCTGAATAAACTGTATATCTATGAACCAGGTCAGTAAGGGTCTGAATACTTTCTGAATGGACTGTATATCTATGAACCAGGCCAGTAAGGGTCTGAATTGACTGTATATCTATGAACCAGGCCAGTAAGGGTCTGAATACTTTCTGAATGGACTGTATATCTATGAACCAGGCCAGTAAGGGTCTGAATACGTTCTGAATGGACTGTATATCTATGAACCAGGCCAGTAAGGGTCTGAATTGACAGTATATCTATGAACCAGGCCAGTAGGGGTCGGAACAATTTATGAATTGACTGTATATCTATGAACCAGGCCAGTAAGGGTCTGAATGGACTGTATATCTATGAACCAGGCCAGTAAGGGGTCTGAATGACTGTATATCTATGAACCAGGCGAGTAAGGGTCTGAATGGACTGTATATATATGAACCAGGCCAGTAAGGGTCTGAATACTTTCTGAATAGACTGTATATCTATGACCCAGGCCAGTAAGGGTCTGAATACTTTCTGAATGGACTGTATATCTATGAACCAGGCCAGTAAGGGTCGGAACAATTTCTGAATTGACTGTATATCTATGAACCAGGCCAGTAAGGGTCTGAATGGACTGTATATCTATGAACCGGGCCAGTAAGGGTCTGAATTGACTGTATATCTATGAACCAGGCCATTAAGGGACTGAATACTTTCTGAATGGACTGTATATCTATGAACCAGGCCAGTAAGGGTCTGAATGGACTGTATATCTAAGAACCAGGCCAGTAAGGGTATGAATCATTTATGAATGGACTGTATAACTATCAACCAGGCCAGTAACGGTATGAATACTTTCTGAATGGACTGTATATCAATGAACCAGGTCAGTAAGGGGTCTGAACGACTGTATATCTATGAACCAGGCCAGTAAGGATCCGAATGGACTGTATATCTATGAACCAGGCCAGTAAAGGGTCTGAATACTTTCTGAATGGACTGCATATCTATGAACCAGGCCAGTAAGGTTCTGAATAGTTTCTGAATGGACTGTATATCTATGAACCAGGTCAGTAAGGGTCTGAATACTTTATGAATGGACTGTATATCTATGAACCAGGCCAGTAAGGGTCTGAATACTTTATGAATGGACTGTATATCTATGAAC